>NC_056725.1:1106603689-1106838689 GCF_019279795.1 Protopterus annectens | reverse complement strand
AAGTAGAACACACTGGCATCAGATTATCAAGCCTTGTTTCATTTATATCTTAAGACTGATATAACTTAAAACATTAAGTTAAAAGCAAAATTAATTATAACCACTATAATATTGATATATCTTGATACAAACACATCAGGAGGCATTTATTGTTAGCTATGCAAAGACAGTGCCAGCAATTCAATAAACTTTGTGTAAGCTTTGTGCAAATCCTACTCAGAGTTTACATGTTATCGAGATGAACGGCAGTGCTAATCACATATTCATACTGCTTATCACGCTTACACATTTACAGGCTCAGTTTAGTGGCTAGCAACAGTGTTGCCAGTCAGGAAACCATGCAGAGCAACATGGGCAGAGAAAGAAGATGTGAGATTGTGCAGACAGCCACAATTACTACCAGGGATAAAATGACTGCAATAGCATCAGTATAACAGAGTAAAGAAAAGTGTACTCAATGCAAAGTACACAAAGAATTATTTGGGGATTGAAATAATAGAGGAGCGAGTTAAACAGGAAAAGCAAATGCAAGGAAATGTACACTGCTCAGGAAATGTGTGCCGATGGAAATGGGCACAGACATGAACGAGAGGAATGAATAAAGAGGAAAAGAGCATGGTCAGTGTGGCAATGTCCCTGAAATAGGACGTTTCAATGTATCTGCATTTCCAGCACAAGTCACTAGCATCATTTATTTTATTTATTTATTTTACATTTGTTGACCGGGGTAGTTCGACTGGATACATGTCCATTTTCAGCCGAGGCCCAGGGAGAAAAGCTCCAAGATAATAATTCACATTGAACATTTAATAAAAGCTAGTTTCAAGCAGATTACAGTCATAAGCAATACCAGCATTATTACATATAGTACTAACTTATTATAAAACACTTTACAAAACATAACATTATTTTCAAAGTTAAACATACATAACATTACATTCAGGATTAAGACACACTGAGCAGCAGTTATACAATTGACCCTTCCTGAAACGGAGTGGTAGAAAAAAAAGTTAGAAGTAGTTGAAGGTAAGGCACCTAAGAAATAGAGAGGTCACTAGTCAGGGTTAATGCAAGGACATAACCAATGAGTTTTGAAGTATTTCTTGAGTTTGTTTTTGAATTGAGTTAGTGAGGTTTCTTGGGTCAATTCAGCTGGGAGGCTGTTCCATTTTTCCAACACAGTTGACAACCAGAGAGTCCCCAGTTGAGTAGTTGGATTTGTTTGTTTGAGCTAGGAATCTAATGGATGATCACAGTGGCCGGGTGCAGGTGTAGGGGCTGATAATATTTTTTAGTGCTGGTGTATTTTCTGGTTGGTAAAGGACTTTATGTGCCACTATTAGCTGGTTGAACAGGTGTAGGCTTGACATTTCAAGCCATCCTAGGCGATTTAGGTTGTGACAGTGGTGTGTATGGTAGGCTAGCAAATCTGGCAATGTGGTTATAGCAGGATGATAGTTTATTAAGATCTGTTTTGTTTAAGTTGGAGAATAGAGTTGAGGCGTAGAGAAGAGTTGATAGCAGATGGGAATGGGCAATTGCAGTTCTAGCAAGTGGGGTAAGGAAAGGTTTGATTCTGTAAAGAGAGCCAATGCGCATCAAACTTCAGGTTATCAACTATGACACCCAGTAGTTTAGTTTGGGCTTCTGGGGAGATAATAGTGCCATTGTTAGCAGTTATGTTGAAGGATGGCAGGGGGATCCTGCATGTGGGGGAGAAGAAGAGCAACTTAGTTTTGTTGGGGTTTAGGATTAGATGTTGATTGGAGAGTCATTTTTCCATTGTATTGAAGGTATTTTGGGTTAATGTGAATAAAGTAGCTGGTGAGGTGTCAGAATAAATCAAGGTGGAGTCATCCCCATACTGAATGCAGGTAGCATCTGGGATGACTGAATGAAGGTTGTTGATAAAGATGGAGAAAAGAAGGGGTCCTAGTATCGAGCCCTGGGGGACGCCTAATGTGATGGGTAGGTGAGATAATAGCTTGTCCTACCATAGGACTGCCTGTTGCCTGCCCTGCAGGTAGGATTGAAACCACTGGAGTGCATGGTTGTTTAAGGAGAAGGCCTTCAAGGTATTTATAACTATTTTGTGGTTAACCATGTCAAAAGCCTTGGATAGATCTAGAAAGAGTATTGAGGATAGTTTTTTATTATTGCGGTTGTGGTTAATGATGTTAGAGAAAGAGAGGAGGGCAGAAGTAGTACTGTGGTGTGGCTTAAAGCCATGCTGAAAGTTAGACAACTGCTTATTATGTGTGAGGTAGTGCATGAGCTGTATCTGTACACACTTCTCCATAATTTTAGCTAGAGGTGCCAGAATATCTATGGGTCTAAAGTTTGACAGTTCAGTGGAACTGCCTCCTTTATGGAGAGGTATGACATGGGAGATTTTCCATATAGTGGGTACAGTAGCTTCAGATATAGCTCTCTTGATCAAGATTGAGTTGGGGTATGCTATGGTGTCAGCAGCCTTTTGCAGATAGTCTTCTGGGAGGAGGTTGGCAGCCATGGTGGTGGGTCTTAGTTTCTTATGTAGGGCATGAATAAGTTGCGTAGGAATAGATTGGAAGGTAAAGTATGTTTGGGTACTCAGTGTGGCTACATTAGAATTAGAGTCATTGGCAGAGAATTGGCTGGCTAGAGACTGCATAGTCTCTGTGAAGAAGCTGTTGAAGTTATTAGCAATGTCTACTGGGAATTTTTGTGGGAAGCTGAGGGGGGTGGAGTGGCAGTTTGGCCTGGGGGGATTAGTTTGTTTATTCCTGCCCAGAACTTTTGAGGTTTGTTTTGGTGTTTTTACAGTAGATGGTAGTAGTGGTTCTTTTTGTCTAAGGTTATGGATTTTTTGGTGTCATTCCTTAGCTGTCCGAATCTTAGTTGATCAACTGGGGCTTTTGTTTTTCGGTAGGTGGCCCATGCTTTGTTTCAGAGTGAAATTTTGTTTTTTGGTATCTTTAGAAAGCCATGGTGCAATATTAACATTGGTTCTAATAGAGTGGCTGGGAGCATGGGAGTTAAGAATACTAAGGAATTTAGTGTTAAAGTATGCTACTGCTTCATCTAGGGGGAGACTTTTTAGTACTGACCAGTTGCATGCATAGTACATACTGCTGTTTACACCTTCTGAGGAAGTATATTATGATATAAACACATAACAGTATATATGGGATGGCCACACATGGTTGCATGTCAATGGAGGTGTATGGTTGTGATATAAACGTCACTGACATGCTCATTGGAGAGGACATTTAGCAAGGACAGTATATAAATTAGGGGGTTATGTATATTCTGAAGATCTGCAAAATGAATTGCTTGAATAAAATTGATGTGTCAGTATAACTCTCAATCAATCAGGGACACAGAGCAACAGACTCCTGGAGAAATGTAGACAGAAATAGGCACAGGCATGGACGCCTTTACAATATTATGACCATTAATCTGCAGCACTGACAGAATATGTGAGTATAACTTATACATGTTCTTCAGGAACAGACATCTACAACTCTAATTATTGTCAGTATTCTGTAAGTGGAATTCACTTACCCTTCCCCAAAAATGACCAATTTTTTGAGAGTTTAAGAAGGACATTGTTAAAATTGGAGTTTAAATCAGGGCCAGTCATAGCCAGTTGATAGGTTTGCATGACACATAAGTCACAATCACTACCTGCAAGAATCAAACCAATGCCATCAATGTTGTCACTAAGCTGTGTATTTACTGGGTACAACCCAGAAAGACATATCACACAAGCATCTAGTAGAACATCTTGATCGGAGGTCTGTGCTGTAATATCCTAATGAGTATACATCCCAAAAGAATAGTTCTGTATGGCCTACCTAATGTGTGGGATCTCACTGGGACAAATGTGATACACTTGACTGAAGCATCCCTGGCTAATGAAGGTATTGGCCATATGGATAACAGCAAATACAAACATCTCACTATTATGAGTGGATTCCCTACAAACAGCTGAGCATTGCATGCATCTGAAACATGTAATACCAATGGATATTTTCTGAAGGATCTGCGATTGATGTAGAACTTTCTTGGGGTTTATATCATGCTCTACTTCACCACTGCCTTCCACTAACAGATTATCTACTATTATGGCACAACAATAACCTGAAAAAATTTGTTCCATTGCATGCTGAAAAATTTCACTTGCAGAATTTATTCCAAATGACATCCTAAGGAATCTGTATCTGCCAAATGGAGTACCAAAAGTAGTTAGAAATGAGGATTTGCGATCCAGTATCACTTGCCAAAATGAACTCTTTGCATTCAAAACAGAAAATACAGTGGCATTTGGTATTAGAGCTGCAGCTTCTTCAACTGTGCACATTGGATGATATGGTCTTGTTAATGCTTTGTTCAAATCTCTTGGGTCAATGCATATTCTGATTTCATCTGAACCTTTCTTGTGTGCGGCTGCCATGGACGATACCCATTCAGTTAGTTCTTTGACTGGACAAATCACACCTTGCTGCACCATTTTATCTAACTGAGCTTTTACTTTATCTTATATAGCTACTGGAACTTTTCTAGCTGGTCTGACTACTGGGGTGACCACTGGATCTAACTTCATGGAAAATACAACTGGAAGCTTTCCCAATTTGTCATTGAAAACATCGGCATATTCTGAGAAAATGACTTCAGAGAAATTGGAACTCGGAACTGCACTCACAGGATGAACTTCTTTAGCAAAAGAATGCAGATTCATTCTTAAACTATGAGACCCAATAAAGATTGCACTGGCCTTCGGACTATGTAAAATAACAAGTTGTAACAACTCTTGGCCAAATAACATGAAAGCATCATTGAACCTTCGGTTTGAATTTCTTCATCTCCATAAGCAACAAGTCTCGCACTACTGGTTACATTGAGATGTTTGTTAGTTATTATTTTCACAAACTTGTCTGCTGATATAACGTTACACTTTGATCCAATGTCTACTTTGAGCTTTGTGGATTTTCCATTAATCTGGGCAGTACAAAACACCTCACTTCATGTTAATAAGTTCACTGCATCAACTCTTTCACCAAGCACAGATACACCATCTACATAGAAAGCTGACTGTTTCAGCTCTACTTGATCAACTTGCTTTTTTGTGCAACCTTTCTTTATAACTGCTTGAGGCTTACCTGATTTACAAAACTTTTGAAAATGGTTCTATTTTTTACACTTGTGACATTGCTGATTAAATGCCAAGCACTTCACTCTTTTAGACTCATGATTCACACCACAATTGTGACGGTTAACAATAAAGCTATATCTGGGTTTTGCTGATTCATGTTTGTGTTGCACTAAGCTGGCACTGGAGCTTGCACTTTTCCTGGAACTTTCTATATAACCTCGTGGCTTTTTTGGAAATCCTGTGGCTGCCTCGTGCTTAGGCCTGTTCTTGTTTGTCACATGTTGCATACTGTCTACATGTGCTCTGGAGCCAACTGAAATCATGCTCTTGTCACTTGCAAGCATACTTGTATGTTTTTTGTCACCTCATGGATCTGACAAACCTCTATGGTTTTGCTCAATGTTAAATCACTGTCACAAAGTAAAATCTTTCTCACAGCAGCACTACTAATACCACATACAAGCCTGTCCTTTATCAGCTCATCTTTTAGATCACCAAGCCAACACATCTTAGCTCTGTTTCTCAAATCAGTTATATAAGCTACAACTGTTTCCTCTGATTTCTGATCTCTTGTGTAAAACAAATGCCTCTGTAATGTAACATCTGTCTGGGGGTTGCACATCTTCCCAAACTTGCACTTCAAACACTTGGGGTCTTCCCTTGGTTCAGCTTGCACAACAATATGGTTGTTTGCACCTTCTCCTTCATATACTACTGGGGCATACACAACTGAACACTCTCTTTCTATGGCCTCTAACCCTGGTAGGTTTAGTAAAATGAATGCCCTTATGCATGCATCTTTATCTGCATAAGCTGCTTGTATGAAAATATCGTACTCTTGCTCAAATATTCTCCAATTCTCTGCAATATTCTGATCACACACAAGTGGTAGGGGGTTTCGAAATCCATCTGCCATACTAACACATACCAGCAAAAGGGTGTTTTGCAAATAACCCTGAATACACACACATACACATATGCAGAAGTTTCTAGCATAAACAGAACTTGTCCAATACCTTTGTTGTCTGAACTTATATTCTTGTTTGTCAGAATTATGCGAATGAACGAACTTGTAGTACCGTTGAATAACTGGACTTTGTGAAATAAACTTCTCTGGCTTTTTGATACTTTACTGAACTTTGCAAAATAACTTCTCAAAGCTTTCAGAATATTATCAGTAAAGGCAGAAATGCTAAAGTAATTTACCATCACTTGTGAATCTTATTGGTAAATGCAGAAATGCTAAAGCCATGCACCATCACTTTGTTAAAGTTTTCACTTTAAGAAACTTTCAAGAACTTTACAATTCAATTGAATAACTCATGAGCACCATAATACTCTTGTAATATCATCTTTTGCAAGAAATACCTCTTATCAGTGTAAGAAACATGTCAAGCAACTGCACAATATGAATAAATCAAACATCTGTTGCCCAAAACTCAATAACGTTTGAAGTAGTTGTACTTTGTGAATAACTGCATACAGCACACTGAAATGTTCCCAGAATGGCAGTACCTTGCTAGGCAACTCTTTATAGCACTCTGTAATGGTGGCGCTTTGTGGTATGTCCCTGTTGACTGACCTCTTGCTATAGGTGAATGCATCCACTTTGACACTATTTTTTTGGTGGTGATTGATTTGGCTATCCACCTGGTGACATAGGGGATTATGCCCATTTGTAACACTTTTTTCTATAATACCTGAGTGGGTAATTGTATCAAATGCCTTGGCTATGTCAAGATAAGTGGGATGCCCAGTCAATCCCTCATCCATGGCCTTGGTGACCTTCTCAAAGAGGTCAACCAGATTTAAAAGACATACAAATCTAAAGTGGGTTAGTCCAAGAGTCAGGAGATATCTTACAACCTTGTTCATAAGGTCCATGATGATTATTTCCATGACCTTACTAATACGGCTATTCTGGCTTATGTGTCTATATATCCCTTGTTATGTTGATGGTCTCCCCTTGTGCAGAAGTTTGTCTGTTGCTGTCCACCATTCTGCTGGAATGTCTGGATTCTGTGTTTAAATAGAGATCCATTTGGATCTGCTTAGTCATGTTTGAAGTGCTTTAAAATTCAACCTGAGATGTTTTCTGTGTGCACTGATGCCAAGTTTTAGCCTTAGAGAGGTCAGAGATTACCTGCTCCTTTGAAGAGTGGTGTCAGTTATACTTTGGGTGATGATCGGTGGGGGCAAGCAGTTAAAGTTTGATGCAAATCTGTCAGCTAACATGTTGTCTTTTTCCTGTGGTTGAGTACAGGTGGTGCTATTCACAACTAGCTCTGCACATAGCTGGGTATTCCCCTTAAGACTTCAAACATAGTTGCAAAATGCTTTGTGATATCACCTCCAAATATAACATTGTCTATGAATTGCATGCCACACAGTAGAACTGTTAATACAGTCCTGCAACTCAACCTAACTCATGTCATTACATCAGTTGTACATCATATGCTTATATGTTTATCAGGGGAAATGTGGAGGTGATGGCCTTGACATCATATATGGACACATTACAACTGTTGTGGATGTGGTTCATGCAGAACAGTTAATGACACAAATGCTGACAGTCCCAAAATTGTCTGTGGAACACATGAATACTCCTTATGAATAGCAACATGATTGTGCATGCAATGAATTCCCCAAGGCTGCAAGTGAATCTGGATATGTCATATGTTTTTGTATATGACAGAATTACAATATGTGGATAAACCCAGGAATATGTGTCTATGTAATCAGTGTGATTTAATATTGCTATATGTCAGATAACATTTCCAGATGTTAGGTATGCACATGCGCACCTTTGTCATACTGCAGCTGCTAGTGTGATGGTTGAAAGAGAACTGTGTAGAATGTTAATATACTCCACTACAAGAATACATGCCATAGTAAGCCAACAATATACATAACATCATCCCATGTCAATAGTCCTCAGGAGGCATATTACTACACCTGTTATGAAAGGAAAATATAACCAAATGGCAGCAGCAAACGTTAAGACATTAGCTCAAATCACAGATTAAAATACACTGTTGTAGGGCTACATTGCATCCACACCTCAACATAGCACATGCAGATGGCAAACAGCATTGATATGTACAATATTCAGAGGGACATAAGGTATTACAAACAAAAAATGTTTATTGTTGACCTATTGAATTATATCAATGTAAAATTGTTACTTAGCTTCTTTTTAATGCAATGTTAACGTTATGCATGTAACCCAACATATGTGAATCATTTTGCTATAACTGCTATTATATCAATATTGTTTAAAATTGTACTTGTTTTAAAATATATTACTGGAGCTTTTCTCCTTGGGTCTCCACTGAAAATGGGCCACAAGCCCAGTTGGACAAACCCGGTTAACAAATGGCAATAAATAAAAAAATAAATAATTACTAGGCTAATGGTCAAGAGCTCATAAAAGTCTAACCACTATTATACCAGTTAAAACAACATTTCTAGATCTATGTGATGGAAGATACAAGGCTAATGTGTGTATTTGTGTATGCCTTTGATTTCATTTTAGACTGCCTGTGTCCTTATGTGACGTGCACCACCCCATGACAGAATTAGCAATCACACACACGGTGGTCTGCAGATGGTTTGCACAGAGTAATGCAGGGGCTCTACTTCATGATATGTTTATGCATCTTTGAGATGATGACATCCTCAGTGTTCCACAGAAAGGATGTTACGTGGACAGAGGGAATAGAGGACATTGGATTCATGGGGCTATGTAAAATGTTCTCCTGAGAGGAAGTCAAATTAAAAAAAAATTCAAAGCATCATACAATGACCATAATTAAACACCAACCACACCAACTGATTGAGATCAGATTCAAACACAACACCTGTGTTGCTATACAAGCTGGACTCCATAAAATGTAAGATTAGAACCACAACAGATGTCTGACTTTAATAGTGCTACAGTGCACTTTATCGAAGATGACATCATCAGTGTGCGCTGAGAAGATGTTGGTAGGATTGTGTGACATAGTAGTTAGTGGACTCACATCCCAGTATAAAATTGTCATCAGACTGAGAGCTGAATTAATACACACAAGTTGTCTGCTGTCAGATTAAAAACCCTACCTCTCTAGTTACACAAGCTAGAGAACAGTGTACTTAAAATTAGTGCCATGGCACAAGTCTGACTTTAACACTATCAGAATGCACTTTATAGAGGATGACATCATCAGTGTATGGTAAAAAGATGACGGTGTGAGGGCTGTAGGAAATTGCTGTGTAGTCATGTAACAGTGTAAAGGTATTTTCTGAATTAAATTTGTGTGAGGGCAACAGGACCTGGAGTCAATCTCTTCTGACTATGCACACATATACACTCAAAGATATAGACACACACACACACACACAGACACACACACACACATACACACACACACACACACACACACACACACACACACACACACACACACACGTGCGTGCGCACACACACACACACACACACACACACACACACACACACACACACTTGAACACACACACAAGTTGACTGTTGCTCGAATTGATCCCCTACGTAACTAGTTATGCAAGCTGGAGAATACAGTACTTAACACTCGCACCATCACAGATGTCTGATTTTATCATTGTCACAGTGCTCTTTGTAGTGTAAGAGGTAACATATACTATTATGAGATTTGTGTGCAAAGGCAGGACTTAGGATATGATTGTATGATTGCAGTTTGCATCCTGGTAACCTACGTGAAAGAAGCTGTCATGAATGTATGTTGCAGAACTGAGCCATACATCTACCTGTTTCTCGGGATGTTGTTTAGATAACACACTGACACACACACACACACACACACACACACACACACACACACACACACACATACACATCAAACTTTGGAAATACCAGTACTGCAAGGATGGAGGTATGTGTCTTCATATTCAGATGAGATTATGTCCACATTAATAGCATTTGCTGGCAATATCAATGTGACATGATCATGGGTGACCAAAGTCAAGTGTCAATGTAAACCCATACCAGGTCTAGCAATATAGTTATGCTCTGTATTTCTGTAGTCTGCTTGACAATGGCCCAAGAACTGATATATCATTTGCAAATGCATTTTTGCAGAGCACACGTACATATCTGAAAGTATGTATTTAGTCAAGCAGACATGTCATTCCCCTTCTCTTGTACTTATGAATGTCTTTCCATGTAATTGGAAATAACAGACCAGTAACCAGAGTAAGCATGCTGAACACCTCTTTACGTAGCACATCATCAAGAAACTGATTTGGACAGATGATAGCAAAGTGTTAACACATGCGTGATTCGCATTTCATGAATTTGATATGTTCTTGTGAAGCAATTTGCATGATATGTTATGGGAGAAATTGCTGTCTGATACTGTGATGCTCATGCTGTAGTATATATTTGAAATGTTGGGAGCAAAGTTTTATTACATAAATAACTGTTGCCATTGCCCTTTCCATTTATGAGATGTTAAATGTTGAGCAAACATGGCTTTATGCTTAAGAAAAAAGTATAAGATTTAATTTGATTCACCTTCCTTCTTGCAATGTCAGTGGAGAAGTGCATTCATCAGCACTCTGGTCAGTACTGAGTGTGTAAAAGACCCTTGAGGCCTAGCTTTCTCTGTGGTACGGTAGGTAAGAGCAGTAAGCTCCTATGCAGAACACAGGTAAGGCAGAATTCAAATCCAGATTGGTCTCCCCTTTTTTTTTTTTTTACAAATTGTATCAGGATTGCATTAGCTATGTGATCAGAACTGCAAATGTGACCATCAATGACTACCGTAAAGTATGTGCAAATGTGACCATCAATGACTACCCTAAAGCATGTGTCTTCCCCAGCTTTTATAAGTAATGCCTACCTCAATACATTTGTACAGCTATTAGCTGCTTTGCAGGCCTCACTGCAAATCACATGTTGTGTGCACAGCCTTCTAGAAATGATAAGGGTGGTGCATCTTTTGAAATGATTGTTCTGACTCAGCAGATCTGCTAACTATTTGTGCATGGCCAGATATTCTGAAAACAGTGTGATGTATGCTTCTTCACAGTAAGGACAGTTTCCACATGACATTAGATGAACATACCACCTGAACATGACAGAAAGGGAATCCTAAAGCAGATCTTGAAGCCTTGCACACCACAGGATCACTGATAAACTATTGAATCAAGGTAACATGTTTGATTATCTACCAGCAGAATTATGTCAGTATGTAGAAACCATGAGATGACCTGTACATCACTCAGCATAATGGACACACACATGTCAAGATGAGTGGGAGTAAAAGAATGAACACAAAGAGATGAATAAACACATAATAATGTAGGGTTTAATGCAACATTCATGGACATGCTTGTGATGTGTTCTCATTATTAACCTGCCATGCTGTGTAGCATGAAGTGACTGATACAGGGATAAAGAATTAGGAGAGGGACAACAGGCTTATGACAAACAGAACAAGGTTGGATAAATATATTATATTTGTCGGGATGGATGTTAGTTCAAATACTCAGTTTTGGCCAGTATCCAATTTATCTCCATTAAAACTTATAACTGTAGCAAATGTTAAGATGCAGGTGATTAAACATATCATAGACATATAATATGACACTAAGAAATGATGTGAGATGCATCTGTAATCAAACCCTTGATGCTGTGGGAAAAAAAAAAAATCTTCAGTCAAGTGATTTATGTTAACACTCCAAATAAGAAGTCGCATTTTGTTACATTCATCAGTCTTCGGAACCACCAGAGTAACTGTTTCAAAGTAGTGCCTTTACTCTGTTTTGACTCTGTGGCCGTTTAGTGCAGCAGGTTTAAGCAAAATTGCACTGAGATAAGCAGATTAGTGCAGCCAATGGCAAAAACTCACCAGGTTTTGCATCAGCATGTGAACAGTCAGTCACTGCAGCTCTGCATTGGTGCATGTTGTCAAACCCCACACAAATGCAGAATACAAAAAGCGAAGTTTTTTTATGGGACATTTCTGGCCATGTGTGTAGTGTGTGAATTTATTTTTGATCAGGTTAAAAGTGTGAAAATGGTATTGATAGGAAAGTAATGAAATGCGGTGGCAAGCAGAGGGAAGAACAAAGAGAAAGCAATAAAGGAATTTGCAGGAGGGAATTAGGAAAGAATCATACATATCCACATCTTCAACATCATATTGTGAACATGTAGAGAACATTGGATGAATTTGGACTGTCACCACAGCACAGATGGGTGACAACAAGGCATTGAATTTGTATAGTCAATTGGACCAAATCAGGTGTGTCAAGAAGACACAGATGCAAAGTGGAGAGCTCTTTATGGGACAATATTTTTCTGTTGAAGAGGTGCCCACTTTTTTTTTTTTTTTTTTTTTTTTTTTTATTTTAAGAAGAGAGGAATGTTAGGGAGGGGACATAGGATTATGAGTGTCAGGTAGGTAGAGTAGGTGAGGAAGAATGCAGACAAACAGTACAAACAATATAGACATGGGGATAGTGATTGAGACAAAAGGATGGAGGACAGCATGACTGGGAATAGGTTAGGGGACTTTGGAGGCACATGCCCATCAAGTGCGAGAAAATTGAGAATCTAGTCCTCACCTTCAGAACTGTTATCACTCTCCTCTTATTCAGTTCCCTGTGAGACTGCTTGATATGGAAGTCTCTTTTCTATTTTAATGAACAACCTCTCCAGGTGATTGATGCGGGGACCAAGGCCAGTTTTTGTGACATCATGCACCATCTCTGGCAGCTCTTTTTGGGTGATGTAATCACCACCTCCTCCAATACATTGGGAGGGAATAATTGCACCAGCAGCCAAGGCAATGCTACCTGATGTGGATGGGACAGGTAGTGCAGGGGCTGTGGAGGCAGTACTGCCAGGTTGTGTTCCAAAGGGGCTGGGCTTTGGTGACAGCAAGTGGAGGGTTGGCAGGCTGAGATGCAGTTGGTGGCCTACCTCTTTCTGCTGAAAAGCATTTGGTTTGTTGGCAGAAAGGTATGATATCAGAATGGTGTGTTTTCAGTTAAAGAAATAAAATAAAAATAAAAAGAGGGAGAGAGATAAGGGGTGGGGTGAGACAAAAAAAGATGATTTGAACCATTATATTTCAAATACATGCTTTATTACAATAAATGCACTTTTATTATTATTTTACCTATAGAGTTTTCCCATTCCCAAAAAATTATTGTGAATTGTTATAAGTAATCCTTGGAATAAGCAGATACTCCACATATGCTTATAAAGATCCTACAGATTAACTTAACAACATAGCATTAAAGCCAATATTGCTGCAATTAAAATTTAAAAATGATGTTTGCTGAATGTGAATATATAGTTTAATTGTAGGAATTGAACCCACTTAATCTGAATACAGTATTGCACTTGCCTAATACAATTACCGACAGCTACAGAAGAAAGCAGTCATGCTTGCCTTTACAGTTAAGATCTGCATGCTAATGCTGCTAATGATGTATAGAATCCCACTATATTTAAAACAGTAATGTTCATTTATACTGCATACACAATCCTTGCCTCTCTTAGTCTCTCCAATCTCTCAGCATGTGCATCCCTGTTCACTGAGATTTCCCGTGCAGCCGTAGAATGAAGAAGGAGAGAAAAACAAACATGAAGGCATTATGTATACCAGTTTTGCCTATCTACACCATCCCATATCATTTTAGTTGCTTTAGCTGTATATCTACTCCACAGTGGGATGTCAGCAGTTCTAAATTCATCCAGCCACTGGTCAAGTTGTGCCTGCTTGCCCCATTTCAGGTCACTGTAATTGTGTCTGCACTGCTCCCCAATGCATAGTATGTCAGTCATACTGGAGACAGCCTTGCCTATATATAGTTCCCCTGGAGCAGCCTATGAATTTAGTGCTTCACAAGGATTGCAACAAATATTTTTGGCTTCTGCACCTCACCACTGTGTCCTGAATTTGGCATCATCCTTCTCATCTCCCGCTATGTCTACAAAGGTCCCCCAACAACAGCACAAGTTTTTTCCCACCAATTTGTGATATCTCATTTTTAAGACCAGTGCACAGGCCCATGCAACTATATCAGCCTTATTTGCATGATTTTAAACCAAGAGAAACAGTATCAAACAAAGAAGAATGGAGTTTGTGAAATAGTAATGTTAATAATCTGAGACTTGGCATTGATTTAGGGCATGTGTGCTGCTATACCTGGTCACACTTTGTACAATGCTGAACACTGAAATGGTAAATGACTTTGCCTTTAAGCCATGTCTTTGGAGGGATCATAGTGATCACGTGATACATATCTTGCAGATACTTACACTCTGCTAAATGTCATTTCTACAATACGGAATTCAAATTTTGTAAAAAAGAGAATGCATATGTTGCCAAATGGGTGATTATTCCTTGTTACCACATAAGAAGTGCTTGCCAATCATGGCCATGACAGATATACAGTTTAAGGAGTGACTTGTGCTATACTTCAATTAAGACTGCATGTGTGTGATATTACAAGGTCCTCGCTTATGCATTCTCATCCGTGATGCAGGGCTAATGTCTGACAATGTACTGGAAATGGATAGACTTGCATTACTTTAGTAATAGATTTGTGATTTGTAGTACACACTTCACATAACATTCTGTTTTCCAGTTCTACCTGGCTTACCGGATGGGTTTAGATGATTGCCCGTAAACTACTGTGTCCATTACAGATACGTATCTGCCGTATTTTACATAATTTTCATTATCACAATAAACCACCTATACACATAATGCATATGATGCCTACAAAACTATGCGTATACTCAGTCAACCTGCTATACATAGTTATTGTTATATAATATTTCCTTTATAATCACAGTTTTTTTTGAAAAAATGATGATGGGACACCCTTACTGAAAAGTGGGTTGTGCTGGATTGGAACCCTGACTCACCCGTGTTCTGACCATGAACTCATTGCAGGTACACCCTGGTACCACAGGAGGTGCTAGGCAGCAGGTGTATTTTCCACTCTCAGTATTGTCCAGTGTGCTGACAGCCACACCTCACTGCTGAGCTTGTTTGCATGAAGGAAGGCAAACTAAATGAAATTTTTTCGCTGTTTTACTAAAGTAGTGAATCCTGTTTGCTCATAGGTAGGCAAAGTGCAAATGTAAAAGGCAATAGTGGACATGTATTACTTGTATAAATAGTCATTATGACCATTCCTCAGTAAAAATAACTACTGTTGGAATCCACTCCCACTTTACCTATGTTCTCTCTTGTTTAGCTGAACGTATTTACACATTGTGCCATAGAGAAAGCTGTGTAACAAGTGTAATTCTGCTGTTATTATCATCCATGTTGCTATGCATATTTGCACTTTGTAAGGCAATTGACATTAAAGTTTCAATTTTAAGGTAGTGAACTATGTTTTCACTAAGACAAGTGCCGCACAAATGGTAAAGCCAATACATAAATAAATAAATAAACAAAAAAAGATAAAACAGTGAAATGAAGATTAAACAATTAAATAGCTCTAAATCTGAACCATCAGATTATGAACTTACACAGCACAGTTGTAATGGGTTATCTTTCTTTGCAACAGACACAGCTTTCCAACACCAATCAAATCATATTCATACAAGCAATTCACATTTCATATCCATTTCATACAAGTGGACATTCTCAATTTTTTGTACATGTATAGCTAACATATTTAAGGCAATGAATGATCACGCAAGTATTTATAAATATGTTTGCAGAAATACAGCTCTGTCTTTTCTTTGTATTCTGGTCATTCTTCCCTTATCTGTGTTTTACTTTTAGACATGCAGTCTATACTGAATTCTCTATCGTTTTGCTTTCAGGGTATGATAAAAATGCATAACAGTAGACAGTAGCTTTCATCAAAGGTAGGAGACTTGTGCTATTATGGACAAAAAATATGTCTGAGTGGTGTTTTGCTCACTAAAGTTAGTTCCTCAGTTTGTAAGTGTATCCTCACTGACACACCCGCTACAGGGAAGGGTGTCTGAATTGCTGTTGTGTTTTCCTTCACTCACAGTAATCATTCACAGTTG
Source organism: Protopterus annectens (assembly GCF_019279795.1). Taxonomy (NCBI): domain Eukaryota; kingdom Metazoa; phylum Chordata; order Ceratodontiformes; family Protopteridae; genus Protopterus; species Protopterus annectens. Next base: position 1,106,822,499 of record NC_056725.1, on the reverse strand, counting down.
AAAGCCATTAGCAATGATGTAGATGCTGCACTATGTTTAAATCTGCGGCACAAAGTCAAAAGCATGGCATTCAGCAATTCTAATGAGGTCACACCCAATTTGCATCTTCACACCACTCAGAGGGTTTAGTCTACTCTATAAAAAGAAAAAAGGTAACCATGTAGCTAATAAACCTAAAGGTGAGGAGACTTGTGTATTTGGACAAAATAGGAGACTGGTATTTCTTTGAATGTGATTTCTCTGCAGAGAAAACCTTATTTTGCTATGCTTCTATTATTTGAGGACATTTTACATTTTGTAAACTTTTCACAAACGTATTTATATAGCCAGGAGAAAAATGAAGTTTTATTTGTATGCACTTCTTATACTTCACTGCTGATGCAGACAGTTTTGGCAGGTTTACATTTGTGAGATAGAAGGGTTATACATTTATAGGTTCATAGGTTCATAGGTTCATACTAGGCTATCTGCCCTAGGGCATTTATAAGCCTTGCCAGAATGTGTTTGGCTTTCGCCACCCATTTTAAATTTATTTTGCTATGCCCTTTTTCGAGGTTAGTATGCTGTGCCTCTGTCTAACAGTGACACAGAAGTGATACCCGGGGTAAACCTACGATCTCCCATCCACTCATCAAGATTCCTCTTGAAGAGAGTCAATGAGGGACTCTGCCTAACCTGGACTGGGATTTTATTCCAGAGTGAAGGGAGCTTCTGGGTTATGAATCTGTCCCTCCAGCATGTCCTATTTATTTCAGTGCTGAGGTTCAAATCTCTCGAGCACGTAGCTCGATGGGATTTGGATTTTCTGAGGTGCAGCATGTCCATTAATTCCGGGTTGGACATGGCTTTATACGTCAGGCACAGATTGCCTCTGAACAGGTGGTATGCCACTGAGTAGAGCTGGAGTTTCTTTAACCGGGCAGCATATGGCATCTGTTTGAGCCCTTTGATCCTCTTGGTGAGGTACTTTTGGGGACTTTCCAGTTGCTGCAGGTGTCTGGTAAGGTACATCCCAAAAGGGGCATTGTACTCAATTATGGGCCTGATGAGGGATGAGTAAAGAGGCACGATGACCTCCCTGATCTAGATGTGAATCCCTTCATGATTAGGTGGACTATATAAAATGTTTTTCTAACCACTTTGGCCACGTGGTTGTCAAATGAGAGATTGCTATCAACTTGGGTCCCCAGGTCCCTAATTACTTCTTCAGTACTTAATGGATTACCACCTATGTGGTAATTTGTGGGCACTTTGTTTTTGCCAAAGGGGATGACTATACACTTTTTGGCATTTAGCTTGAGGCCATGGCTCTGGCAACAGTTGTCTGTTTCTATGAGGCCCTTTTGGAGGATGCTTGTGTCGGCTGGAGAGTCGATTATGGTGCCCAGTTTGCAGTCATCTGCGAACTTGGTCAGCCACAGTCCTTCCGTGTTGGCCTGTACCGAGAAATATATACCGAACAAGACAGGTCCCAGGACTGAGCCTTGTGGGGCACCACTTGTAACTGGTTTGGAGTCTGACATGGCTCCAGCAATTCTAACCATGTGGGTTCTGTCCTTGAGCCAGTTTGCAATCCATCTAGTGACATAGGGGTTTATATTTAAGCTGGTGAGCTTATCTATAATGCCCGAGTGGGGTATTGTATCGAAGGCTTTTGCGAGGTCCAGGTAGGCTGTGTGGACCACCTTCCCTTCGTCAATGGCCTTGGTGACTGTTTCAAAGAAATCAACCAGGTTTAAGAGGCAGGATCTGCCCTTAACAAAGCCGAACTGGGTAGGATCCAGTGTTTGTAGGTCCCCAATATCTTTATTTATGAGGTCCATGATGATCCTTTCCATAGCTTTGCAGACCAAGCTAGTCAGGCTTATGGGGCGATAGTTTCCAGGATCTGTTGAGGCACCACCTTTATGGAGAGGGACCACTGTTGCTGTACGCCACTCTTTGGGCACATATCCTGTAGTAAGGCTGAGATTGAACAGTAGTTTTATGTTTGGGTTTAGCTCTTCTTGGAGTTCATGTAGGGCAGCCGGGACACCATCTGGTCCCATTGATGCTGTGTTTTTTGCTTTGGAGAGGGTGGCTCTTACCTGAGCATCTGAGATGTCGGGGGTCAGCACTCTGCTGGGATAGATATTTGCCCTTTTGGTGGGGAGGGGTGGGGAAGTTTGCGCTGAACCTGTCAGCTAGGATTTTGGCAATGTCTGTGGGTTCGGTGTATTTTTTGTCATTTTGGACTAATTCTGAGCATATCTGGGAATTACCACCCAGGTTCCTAACATAACTAAAGAAAGCCTTGTGATTATCCTTAGTGTCCTGTGCAATTTTTCTCTCGAAGCTGGCCTTAGACAATTTTATGTGTGCCCGTAGTTTTTTGCTAATACTGATCAGTGATGCCTTCCCTTTTTGGGATTTTGCTCTATCATTTAGTAGCTTCCTCCTTCTATTGTATAGTTTGTTTATGGCTGGGGTCCACCAGACAGGACGTCTGCCTTTGGAGGATTGGGTCTTGGTTTTATTTGGGATTGCATGATCCATGCATTTCTGAAAGTGTTCATAGAATGCGTTTATAAAGGATTCTGCGGTCTGGGCCATATTTTCCACAGGCCCGGGGGCTTTGAAGGATTCCACCTCAGTTTTGAGGAGTGTGAAATTTGCTTTAGAGAAGTTTTTCACTGTGGTTTTCTGGGCAGGGGGTGGGGTCGGGATGTGAATATCCAGTGAGATTAGTTTATTGTCTGATCTTACCAGTGAGGGATACACTTCTGGTCTGGAGCATAGAGTCCCCATGTTGGTGATGATCAGGTCCAGTATGTTTTCCCCTCTTGTGGGAGTGGTAACAAGTTGTTCCATAGCATTTGAGTTTATAAATTCTAAGAACCTTTGGGCTAGGGTGTTGGAGCTAGAGTAATGCTCCCAGTCTATGTTTGGGTAATTGAAGTCGCCCAATATAATGGTGTTTGGAGATACCTTCATATTTTCCAGTGTTCTCAGGAAGGCCGAGTGGGGTTCCTGGGTTTGGGAGGGAGGTCTGTAGCAGGCTATAAACTGGAAGGCAGTTTTACCCACTGTTAGTTGCACATGGATAGTCTCTGATGCTTCGTGCTTTGCCACCAACCTGAAGGTGTGGGTATCTTTGATGAATATCGATACTCCCCCTCCTTTTGTGGTTTGGTCCAAGTTTTGGGGCCGAAAAGCATGGTATGAGGTATAACCTGGTAGTGCTGGGGTGCTCTCGGGAGCCCTGAACCAGGTTTCTGTTACTGCACAGATATTGATGTTCTTCATGCTAAGGAGAGTTTCGAGTGCGTGCATCTTGAGGTTTAGACTTCTGGCATTGAGTAGCATTACTCTTAGTTTCTTATCCCTTGTGATACCTATGGAGGTGGGTTTGTCTTTTGAGCCTTGCCTAAAAAAGGCACTATGGGGGTAGCAAGAGCCTTTGCCAATATCTGAAAGCCCAGGGGTGACAGGTGCAAGCCGTCCCTAGCGAAGCATCGTGGCTTGTCGAGCATATCATCCCAAGCTGACAGGCATTGGATCCCCTTTGAATGACACCAGTACTTAAGCCAATTGTTGAAATTGATCATCTTGTCTTCATATTGTGGCATCATTCTTGGTGAGGGTAAGATGCTACTCAAGGTCAGGGTCATACCGGCCTCGGCTACATGCTCAGAGAGCTCCTTTATGTCTCTTTTCAGGTAGTCCAGGGAGGTACGTCTCAGGTCATTCACACCAGCATGGACAATGACTGAGTCATATTTGTACTTGCCTTGGAGTGACCTGAGTGCTTGTGTTATGTGGCGGATCCTAGCGCCCGACAGGCTGCTCACCGTGACCCTCTCCTTGTTCAGCCTGGTGAGCGGGACGTCGGTGTGCCTGACAATAGAGTCACCTATTACAAGTGTATCAGGTGTGTTGTTTAGTCTTAAGGGCTGTGACTGTTTGGCACACTGGCTTTGTGAGATATGTGTTGCACGTGTTTTATTTTGGGGTAGCGGCTGCTTGGGTGTCTGCTTTGGAGGTCTCTGCTGCTTTGGCAGATCTTTATTTAGAGCCTCCGAGTATGTTTTTGCGTGATTATGTGTTTGGTTTGCTGTCGTGGTAGGTCTATGTGAGACTGGAAATGTAGTGAGTGTGGTTTCCTTCTCCTCCTGACTGGTTATGCCAGTATTGAGTTGAGAGAGCTAAGCCTCCAGTTTGGCTATATGGTTGCATCTCTCACATGTGTTGGAATTTGTTGGGAGGAGGAGAGGGTTGTCTGTATACATGAGGCAGTTGTAACATTGCCTCAAGATTCCCAGATTCACCAGCTGGACTGGAGAGGAGATTGACAACTGACCTTTGGACATGCTAGAATAATATTGGGAATTCCTTAATAATTGAAAAGAAGGGCCAGTGGGGAGTGAGGGTGTAGTGCTTTTAATTTTTAGTGCTGACTTATATAATTGCTTTAGTGAGCAAGTGCCAGGTAACTTAAGTGCAATGTGTTACAGGTAACAAATGCAAAAACAACAAACAGTAACTTTCTTTCAAGTGAAACAAGGAAATAAGTACAGTAAGCAATGCAGATATCACTAGTGATCCACAGAAGCGCTGAGAAGCCGCGTATTAGGTGGAATTAGCGTTCCAGGGAAATAAGCAAACAAACAACAAGCATATAAACAAAGCTAGATTCAGCAGACCTGGATCTAGTCTATGCTACAGCAAACAAGGTGTACCAATTTCAGTAAGATACAGTTCAAATATTCAGGCACTATAAACCTTTAACCAGAAATTCCCAGCTCAGAAGGGCAGAGTCCAGCCTCTTCTCCCACAAGAGTACAGACCACAAACCTTCTTAATGTAAAATAACTGGCCTGAAGCCCAAGTGCTTAAACCAGAACTAATACACTTTAAGAATAACAGACACTGGGCTCTCAATCAGCAGTTCCCAACTTAGAAGGATGAAAACTACCTGTCCTGCCACCACAGTGCATGCCACAAACCTTCCTAATGTAAAACAACTGGTCTGAAGCCCAAGTGCTTAATCCAAAAGACTTAGAATGATAGCTACACTTTAATCAAGTTACTACCAAGCAGTAATAAATACAATTGAATACTTTAGAGAATGCCTGGATTAGTGCTCAAGTTACACAAACAAAGCTAGATCCAGCAGGCCCAAATCCAGTCTATGCCACAGCAAACAAGGCGCACCAACTTCAGTAAGAAGCAGTTCAGATACGCATGCAATATAAGCCTTCAACCAGAAATTCCCAGCTCAGAAGGGCAGAGTCCAGCCTCTCCTCCCACAAGAGTGCAGACCACGAACCCTCTTAATGTAAAATAACTGGCCTGAAAGCCCAAGTGCTTAAACCAGAATTAATACACTTTTAGAATAACAGACACTGAGCCCTCAATCAGCAGTTCCCAACCTAGAAGGATGTAAGCTACCTGTTCTGCCACTACAGTGCAGACCACAAACCTTCTCAGTGCAAAACAACTGGTCCGAAGCCCAAGTGTTTAAACCAAAAGGCTTAGAATGAGTTACACCAAGCAGTAATAAATACAATTGAGTACTTTTAAGATGATGCAAAATTAATAAAAAGTAGGTAGAAACACAAGTACAGTAAAAGCAGATGACATTTTTTTTTTTTTTTTTCCTGAACAAGTGCTGAGATCAAAGAAACAGATTTGAGTGCTGAAACTAGAAAACTGGCTGGTTATAAGAAAAAAAAAATAAGCTAGAAGGCTTCCCTCCAACACAGAAGGGCTTGGGGGCTCAGAAGCCTACAAATAGTCTATACCACTTAACAGGAAAGGCAGGAAACAAGCTCATTTATTTATGTATTTATTTTTCTGTTTCCCAGATGCTCTCTTTGTACACAGTAGGAGTGCCTGAAATCAGAATATAATCTCACTGCACTCAGTTGAGTGAGCAAATGAGATGGGCCCAGAAGGAGTATCCAAACACAAATTTACAAGAGGGTCGGGCAGTTGCAAGGCCACTAAGATTAACACCAAAACCAAAACAAAAACAGGGAGGGTGGGTGGGACTAACTGAAGAGCAGAGTGAAAATTTCCAGTTCAGTTAATATTCCTTCCACACAGTTAAAATCAATTTAAATACTGTATTTTTTGAAAAAAAAGAGCAGATAAAGGTACTTAAATTCTCTTATACGTCCAGTTGAATATAGCAAGTTCTTAGCCGGCCAAAGCTGAGGTTTTTAAGCAGAAAATATTTCACACTGTACCACTTAAATAGGCAAGGACAGGAAATCAAAGAATGTGACTACCCCCACACCTGTAATTACTAGCAAATAACAAAATTCAGCAAACACTGACTAACTTCCAGTTCAGCTAATATTCCTTCCGCACAGTTAAAATCAATTTAAATACTGTATTTTTTTGAAAAAAAGAGCAGATAAAGGTACTTAAATTCTCTTATACGTCCAGTTGAATATAGCAAGTTCTTAGCCGGCCAAAGCTGAGGTTTTTAAGCAGAAAATATTTCACACTGTACCACTTAAATAGGCAAGGACAGGAAATCAAAGAATGTGACTACTCCCACACCTGTAATTACTAGCAAATAACAAAATTCAGCAAACACTGACTAACTTCCAGTTCAGCTAATATTCCTTCCATACAGTTAAAATCAATTTAAATACTGTATTTTTTGAAAAAAAGAGCAGATAAAGGTACTTAAATTCTCTTATACGTCCAGTTGAATATAGCAAGTTCTTAGCTGGCCAAAGCTGAGGTTTTTAAGCAGAAAATATTTCACACTGTACCACTTAAATAGGCAAGGACAGGAAATCAAAGAATGTGACTACCCCCACACCTGTAATTACTAGCAAATAACAAAATTCAGCAAACACTGACTAACGTCCAGTTCAGCTAATATTCCTTCCACACAGTTAAAATCAATTTAAATACTGTATTTTTTGGGGGAAAAAAAGAGCAGATAAAGGTACTTAAATTCTCTTATACGTCCAGTTGAATATAGCAAGTTCTTAGCCGGCCAAAGCTGAGGTTTTTTAGCACATTTAGCACAACTATGTTCCTACCATTTGCTTTTGCAATTTTGTATGGTACTGAAGAGAAAGCTGACACTGATGTTATGCTTCTCAGATGGCCCAGGGCAGACTCGACAGGAGTGGTGTGCAAAAGGAAAATTGACTAGCATTAATAATTTGACTTCTTTACTATTTAGCAATGATAAGTATCAGCCAGGAATCAGTTAATTTTCCGTCTTCACTATATGCATGTTAATAGAATGAGCTCTACTTTTTTGGACTGTCAGGGGTGCAACCTATCATTCTGTTGCCCTAAATAAGAAGGGTGTTTCAAGTGCTTTTTCTGTTGAAAATGTGTAGACTGCCTCAGAATTTGGTGGAAAACGTATATATATATATATATATATATATATATATATATATATATATATATATACAGGTTTATCTTTATAAACTCAAATCACAGTGGTTTGAGTGCTCATATGAGCAACTCGAAACCATGAAAGTGAAAACGTCAACAGTCCTTAATGTTCGAAAAACAGAAAATCGAAAAGCAGATTCACTGTTTTTTGAACATTAATGTCGAACAAAAAAAAAACTTTATTATTCTAACTCCGAGATTGCACTACAGTGGGGAAAGGAACCATTTCCCGTTCCCCATTATAGTGCAATCCACCCCAGAATGTTGAATGTACAATGAGCGAATCTCACTCATTGCACATTCAAACCTTTTTCTGTTCGTCGTTTGCAAACTTTACAAACTGCCTTTCGGAAAACTGCTGTTTGTCATTGTGCAATACGCACATGTAAAGCTAAACCATATATATATATATATATATATATATATATATATATATATATATATATATATATATTACTTATGTGGTATTCCTTGGTTCGTACAAACATTTGTGTGTGTGTGTGTGTGTGTGTGTGTGTGTGTGTGTGTGTGTGTGTGTGTGTGTGTGCACGTGTGTGTGTAGAGGGGGAAGCCACCTACCCCTTTGCTGTCCTAAATGAGAAGTGCGTTTCAAGTGCTTTAGGTTCATAGTTTTATAGGTGTGTACTAGGCTAATGGCCCTGGGGCCTTTACAAGCTTAGCCATAGGATTACCTTGGCATCATGCCACAAGGCCTTAGTTCCCACTGCCTCTGTTGAGTAGAGCCACTGGAGTTATCCCCGGGGTGAATTTCTATTTTCCATCCACTCATCAAGATTTCTCTTGAAGAGGGTCAGTGAGGTCCTCTGCTTGACATGTATGGGAAACCTATTCCATAGCATGGGCAGTCTCTGGGTTATGAACCTGTCCCTACAATACGTTCTGTTGATTGTTGTAATGAGGTTGAGGTTTCTGTAGTGTGTGGTGTGGAGGGATTGGGATTTTTTTAGATGTAGCATTTCTAACAGAGCTGGGTCAGACATGGCTTTGTAAGTCAAGCAGAAATCACCTCTAAGTAGGCGATATGAGACAGAGAATAGTTGGAGTTTTTTGAGTCTGTCCACATAGGACAAGAGTTTAAGGCTTAGAATCCTCTTTGTGAGGTACTTTTGTGACCTCTCCAGTTGTTGCAGGTGTCTAGTGAGGTACATGCCAAATTGGCCATTGTACTCAATGACTGGCCTAATGAGTGAAGAGTAGAAGGAGGCAATGACCTCTTTCTTCCTGGATGCAAAACCCTTAGTAATGAGATGTGCCACATAGAAGGACTTTCTGACCACAGTAGCAATGTGGTGATCAAAAGAGAGGTTGCTGTCAACCTGTGTTCCTAGATCTTATAATGCCTTCTGCAGTCAGTGGACTACCATAAATTTGGTAATTCATGGGAAATGGGTTTTTCCCAAAGGGGATAATGACACATTTTTTGGCATTGAGCTTAAGGCCATGGTTCTGACACCAGTTGTTGGTCTCAGTGAGGCCATTCTGTAGGATTTCAACATCACTTGGGGAATTAATAATAGCTTCCAACTTGCAATCATCTGCAAACTTTGTCAGCCAGAGTTGCTTCATGTTGGCCTGGACTTCAGAGAAGTAGATACCAAACAGAAGAGAACCCAGGACCAAACCCTGTGGGACTCCACTTGTGACTAGTCGGCAGTCTGACTTGGAGTCATCTACTTTCACACTGTGGGTTCTATCTGTGAGCCAGTTTGCAACCCACCTAGTGATATGGGGTTGATGCCTAGCTTAGTGAGGTTTTCTATGATTCCTGAGTGGGGAATGGTATCAAAGGCCTTGGCCAGATCAAGGTAGGCTGTATGAACTACCATACCTTCATCCACAGCTTTGGTGACTGACTCAAAGAAGTCGACCAAGTTGAGCAGGCATGATCTGCCCTTCACAAAGCCAAACTGTGTGGTATCTAGAATTTGGAGATTCTCTATATCCTTGTTTATTAAGTCCATGATGATGCATTCCATAACTGTGCATATCAGACTTGTCAGACTAATGGGGCAATAGTTCCCAAGATCTGTAGTCACTCTTCCTTTGTGGAGAAGGATGACTGTAGCAGTGCACCATTCGGTAGGGACAAAGCCTGAGGTGAGGCTGTGATTGAACAGGGTACACAGGTGAGGTGCCAGTTCACTCTGTAGTTCATGTAGAATACAGCCAGGGATATTGTCAGGTCCCATCGAAGCTGTATTCTTGGCCTTGGACAGTGCTGTTTTAACCTGTGCAGCAGTAATACTGGGCGCCTGGCAATCTACTGGTATTGTGATTGGTCCTATGGGGGGAGAGGGGTAAAGTTGACACTGAATCTGTTGACCAGTATATTGGCAATATCTGTTGGCTAGGTCTAGAAGGTGCCATTGTGCAGTAGCTCAGAGGAAATCTGGGTATTGCTGTGGAGATTCTTTACATAACTATAGAAGGCCTTGTGGTTGTCTTTGCTGTCTGCTGGAATTCTGTTTTCATAGCTAACTTTAAATGATTTGATGAGGAATCTCAACTTTTGCTGAGGCTGATAAGGGAGTTTTTCCAACCTTGGGACTTCACCTTATTCCGCATCAGTTTCCTCCTTCTGTTGTAGACTTTGTTTATAACAGGGGACCACCAGACTGGCTTTCTTTTCTTGGAGGAGAGCATCTTGGTTCTATTGGGTATGGTGAGATCCATGCATTTGTGTATATGTTATGCAGTGCCTTGGTGTATAATTCGGCAGTCATGCAACTATTCCCCATTTGCATGGGTGCCGTGAAGTTTGCCACGTCTGTTTTTAAGAGCCCAAAGTTAGCTTTGGAGAAGTTTTTCATGGTGGTTACCTTTGCAGGGTGGGGTGGGGTGGGAGGGATGTGGATTTCCAAGGTGATTAGTTTGTGGTCAGATCTAACCAGGGAGGAGCTGACTACTGGTGTAGAGCAATGGCCGCCCATGTTGGTAATGACCAGGTCAAGGATGTTTCTACCTCTAGTGGGGGTAAGAACAAGCTGGTTCAGGGAACTGGAACTAATGAACTCCAGGAAATATTGAGCAAGTGTATTGGTACATGAGTAGTTCTCCCAGTTAATGGAGGTGTAGTTGAAGTCACCTAGTATGAGAGTGTTAGGTTGGACTCTAATATGGAGTGTGAGCCTTGTGACATGGTTGGGGACCTATATCAGGCTATGACCTTACCCAGTCTTACCCAGTGTTAGCTGCACCTGAAGTATCTCTGATGCATTATGTTGGGCTACCAATCTGGAGGTGTGTGCATCCTTTATGAATATGGAAACCCCACTGCCTTTGGAGCTTCGGTCCAAGTTATGAGGCTGAAATGTGTAGAAAGAGTTATAGCCTGGTAGTGCAGGGGTACTTTCTGCTGCCTTGAATCAGGTCTCTGTTACAACACAGATGTTGATGTTCTCCATTTTAAGGAGTGCTTCGAGCGAGTCCATTTTGAGATTTAGACTTCTAGCATTGAGCAGCATGACCCTCAGATTGCATTTGTTTGTAGCTGTTATGGTGGTAATTTGGTCTTTGAAACACTGCCTAAAAAAGGCACTATAGGGGGTGGCAAGAGCCTTGGCCAGTATCTGGTAGTCCAGGGTTGACAGATGCAGGCCATCTCTGGCAAAGCATCAAGGTCTGTCAATCATGTCATTCCAGGCAGACAGATACTGGATCCCCTTTGAGTGACAACAGAAACATAGCCAATTGTTGAAATCAATCATTTTCTGCTTGTACTGTGGTATCATTCTGGGTGATGGTAGGATGCTGCTCAGGGCTAGGGTCATACCCGCCTGGGCTAAATAATCTGAGCGCTCCTCCATGTGTCTTTTCATGTAGTCCAGGGAGGTATGTCTCAGGTCTTTCACACCCACATGTACAATGACTGAGTCATATTTGTACCTGTTGTTGAGGGACCTGAGTGCGTGCATTATGTGGTGGATCCTGGCACCTGACAGGCAGCTGACTGTTACTTTCTCCTTATTCAACCTAGCGAGTGGGACATCAGTGTGCCTTACTATCGAGTCACCTATGACTAGTGTGTTGGGCATGCTGTTTTGCCTTAGGGGATTTGGTTGAGTGGCATACTGTTTAGGAGAGTTATGTGTCTCATGATTAGTGTTGTGTTGTGGTGGTCGAGTGCATTTCTGCCTTGGAGGTCTCTGGTGTTTGGGTAGATTTTTGACAAGGGGAACACAGACTGATTATTTTTGTGAACAAATACATTACTTGTGTAATATTAACTTGTTTTATTCTTCTTTGTTTTATGTCACATAGTATTATGGCACCCAAACCTACAAATCCACGGAACCCCTTTTTTAGTGATACTGAGAATGAGGTTATCATCCAGGCTCTGAGGCGATGTGAAACATTCCTGCTTGAGACAGGTTGGGGAGATATGTCTGCCAGAAAAGGGATTTGGAACCAGTTAGTTACTGATGTAAACACAGTTGGTGGCCATGGCTACAATTATGATCAGGTGCAGCAACGGGCCACTGATATGATTTCATCAGCATGGAAGTGGGTGGTTGCATTTGCCCAAGAATAGCTGGTTATAAAGTGTGGTCCTGCCACTACTGACACTGAATAAGGAGTTTCTGTCCACTGTCAAAGATCCTGACAGCTCAGCACAGCCTGTGCACTGTGTGCTTATTGTCAGTCTTGAAGTGGCTGTGAGGCCTAGTGTCTCCTAGGAGCACATTTCAGATAAGCTTATATATGGCAACATTATATTGTCATGTAGACTAAACTGTAATTTGGCTGCTTCTGCTTGTTATACATGTTTTTTCTATGTGCACCTATTGATAAGTCACAGTTATACATGAGAATAGTTCAGTAGACATGGGTATGAGAGGAAAGCTCAGACAAGTTTCAGGTAGAGCTATTTCTTACAGGGCATATACGTGACTGCATATTCACTGTTGCTATGTTATTCCCATTGTGATGATTAATTGCGGTCCTTTCATTGCTTCATTTCTTCCAGGTCCATTCTCACTTCAGATTGTTGAGTCATCTATACACGGTAAGCAACTTTTTTGTTTTTGTTCTTACTAAGATTATCTGTATGTGTGAGAATGGTGTAATTCTGTATTGCTGTAGCATCTGCAATGGTGTGAACAGTGTTACCTTTTGTTCAGATATTTTGGGTTAATATTTAGGTGAATGGTAATTTCATTCCTATATTTGTAGCTTATTATCAAAGGTGATCCTGACAGTGGAAGTGTAGGCCTCCTATCACCTGATGTCAGAGTATTGGTAGGCTCTGATGATGATGGGGGCCAAACGGAGGCGCAGTCAGGAGATACAGAGGTTGAATCTGACACTAAGATTGTGACTAACACATCTCAGGGATTTCTTTCTGAGACAGTCAGTATGCTACATATACCCATTCCACTGAGCCCTTACATAGTGGAAAGGTTGAGGATGACACAGTTGATCAGGGTAGTGAGGTTACTGCAATTTCAGTGCTGGTTGACTCTGGCCATAGCCAAAGTGTGGGAGTGGTGTCATTCAGGAGGGCTGGTATGGATGATCGGAGGAGGCCTGTTGTCCACTCACCACCTGATGCTGGTGTGTCATTACATGTCACTTGATGTATGTTTAGGGCTGTAATGGTGGCACAGGCACATTCCAATACGGCCTCTGAGAACATGCTAGGGTTCTAGATGTGGCATAAGCTGGTGTGTGTGACTGCCTCCACCATGTGGTTGATTCAGTGCATCAGATTAATGCCACAATGGAATGGGGAGTGCCTATGATGAAAGATTTGCTGAAAAGGGGACAGCATCCACGTGGCTGTAGGGCCCTAACATCATCTGGTGTTCGCCAATGTGGCTGCACCCATTCCAACTCCCGTAGTGGCACTACTTCCACTGCTCTTTCAGGGGTTGAGGTGTCCACACCCAGACATGGTAGGCTATGGGGTCATGGACCTGTGCTTAGTTGTGAGGAGAGCTTGTCCAGCAGACACCACTCATGTTCGGGTAGCACCACTACATCTGACCATGAGTATGGACATTCTGGTGCAACTCCTGTTAGAGTCAGTTCTCGCAATCAGGGGGTGATGATGATGAACTTATACCTCTACCATGCACAGCTCACACCTGTCAAACATGCCATGATATAGTGCTAGCACAGAGCTTGGTTATGTTCACGCAGACACTCACGCACACATTTAACATAAAGTGTCCATACAGACACCCACACATACCAGCTACATGTGGCATTAATGAGGGTCGCAGGTCATTCTGTCTCAGTAGCCATTTGATATTATCTATATTTCTGCCTGCCTGTGTTTCTTACTTGCACAAACTCACTACTCCGGTGTCAGCCTTGGCATCCCGCCCCCACAACCCACACACTGTGCAAATGATAACTGTGCCATCACCTTATTTCTATCTTTTTGACTCAGGGTTACATATATATATTATTTGATGCACAGGAAAGGTAGCTACATGATTGCTTAGGATATGTCTTAGTGATGTTATTTGGATTTTTTTTTTGATTTATTACAACATTTTAGTGTTGTGATTTCTACCTTGAAATCATAATAAAGCAGTCATGCTTATCGTTCTACGTGTGAGAATGTAGGAATAAATAGAGGTTGGACTGATTTCTCTATACGGGTATTTTAGATGCATGAGTCATGTTAGCTGCTAAACTGCCTAAATATATATTACATAAGTCTGTCCTGTCACATACTGATGTCATTGCTGGACAACTCACACACATTCTCCTTATGTACGTTTTCAAGTAATAGTATGTAGGTATCTGCCATTCATCCATGTTCTTATACATACAGGTTCAATTCAACACTTACCTTTAAAGTCTTGCAGTTACAAAGGTTGTCATTTGGAGCTGACTTTGTGTGATGCTAGCAGTACACAGCAATTACATTGAGAAGTAAAGGTTGTGAGCATCGCCTGGCATCAATTTTACTGTATGTATGTGCATAGGATGAAAGCTATACCCATTAAGTGGTCAGCATGTGTGCTATCCATTGTCTCTTGGCCAGAGTGAGGGCATATTGTGCATGTCTAGATATACCTATACCCACAGCAGCTGGGGATTCCCCCTCTGAGTTCTCACCTGCGTTTGGCTGTGGTAACCTTGACATTGGTGGTGGAATGTGTGTTTCTTCCTGTTGGTGTTCCTGTTGCAGCTGTTTTCTCAGGATAGCATTATGTAGGATAGCACAGACTATGAGCTTTTCAGCACAAGTACTGGGATCGCATTGCAGAGCACCCTGTGATGTATCTAGGCACAGAAACTGTAACTTCAGCAGCCCAAACACACATTCTATGATATTTCTTGTTTCACCATTTGCATCATTATAGCATTCCTGTGTGGGTGTGGCTGTGCATTTCTGATGGGCATTATCAGCCAAGGATTGAATGCATCTCCTGCATCTCCTGCATCTCTCAGTAATGGCCTTGTGGGATATCACCCCTGGAAAACATCTCATAGAGCTGTAAGTTGTGCCAGATATGGGAGTCATCATAATCAATCAATCACAATGGTATGATATGACTAATAGAATTATGTATTTCACTTTGTCATATCAGATACCTGCTATCTAAGGTAATAACTGCATTTGTCAAACTTTAATTGTTAATGTCATGCAGTATTGCAGTTATTATATTCCAAATGATATTCTGAAAACATCTAGTGTGTGTTTTGGGGTAATGAACCCACACACAATTAAACTGATGTACATATTGCCTAATGTACACACCAAGAATTATTGAAGCAAGCATGTATGCTTGATATAAAAGTTAAGGTATGCTTGCTGAAGACGATATGCAGTGATTGCCTGAAATACTTATCTGCCTTGTATTCAGAAATGGTACATATTTACTCCAGGTGTCTCTAAGGCAAGTTAGTTTTTGCTCAAACTTCTCACAGTTTTCTGCTATTTCTAATGCAGTTGTACAGCAGTCTAAAGAAAAAAAATAGATATTCGAAAGCATGATGAATAACTGAATTGACTGGCTAATTAATACCATATAATAGATAGGTGATGGGTCAGTATACTTAACACAACTGAGGAGTATTTGCAGTCTTAAATTCATCCTCCCATCATCTCAGGAGATTCTGCTTGTGCCTCTTCATGTCAGTGTTTGGTGACCACTTTATTGCTTAGAGCATGGGATGCCATTTGCATTGGAGACAGCCTTGACCAGGCTATTCTAAGCCTCAGCCTTATACCGAAACCAGGGATATTTTCCTGCAGTAGCCTCTGACTGTAGCACTTCACAAGGAGTGCCACAAAAATCCTGGACACCTCAGTACCCAACCTTTATGCTATAAATGGAACATCATCCCTACCATCACCAACCATGTCTGCAACAGTTAAGCTAGAAATATGGGTCTGAAATAGTACCCAATGCAGATCTCATGTGTAACAGCTTGTGCCCAATGCACAACTTTACAGTTGCATTTGTGCAATTGAAAACACAACAATGGTATACCAGATAAATTGGTACTGACTACATCAAGAAGTACAGAAGTTATTAAAAATGACAATAAGATTTTGCCATGTGTGATGTTCAAACTATTGAGGCATGTTCCACTGTTAAACACTGCTATGCTTTATGATGTTGGTATCAATCATGGCTATTTGCAGAAAAAATGGTATGATTTGTAACATATTTTCCTGTTGAGAGTTATACACCAGTAAGATTTAGCATTACCACCTGGGAATCGAACCTAAGAGAAAAAAGGATACAATTTTAAACTTTGGTCATTAATTGTCACTGCCACAAAAGGACTTACTTTTTAATATGGTACTTAGATGTATACTAATTTAAGACTGAATGAAGATATACTTAAGAGATGCCTGTATGTCTGTGACTTTACTTACTCAGGGAAATGCATTTCTATGTAAATGGTAGTCGTTTGTTTGTAAGTGCATTTCAGATACATACAGTTGCATAACCTGAATAACACATGGTGTGTTAGCTTACATATATACTTCACAAAACATACTTGTGATATGTGAGAACTCAGTAATTAGAACACAAATATAGTGTGCATCATACATATACTGTACATGTGCATTATACATTATGTATCATCACTGTCATGTTTAACATACTTTACATGCATTATATCAGGCCTCTATAGCAAGCAGTAATTAATCATTTGTTACAATAAGCATAGATGCAATACTCATGATGTGCATTTATTGTGGCATTGCTAATCAGAATTGTGACGAATGTCATTCTGACCCCCTCTGGAAAAGTATCTGTCAGCTGGATAAAAACCCTACACGAACTGCTGTCTTGCTCTAATCTCACTTCACATATACTTCCTGCCTCAGGGATAGCTAGCTGACAGGTGGAATGTATTCCCTGAGTACTATCCAGAATGCTGATGTCCATGCACTGGCACCATGCTCATTTGTGCTAAAGAAGGCAGCCCAAATGAAATTTTTCACTGTTTTCTTAGTAACTGAACCATCTTTCTGTGCTGCTGATCAGAGACAAATTCAAAGGACATTTAAAAAAATGGGAACACATTCAACCAAAATTACATCAATGAAATGGTATATCTGGCAAGGACCAGAACAAGATATGCATTACACTAACACATTCAGCCTTCTCACATCTCCTTGCCACATCAGAACTGTAATTTCTGGTACATTTTAGGAGGGTAGGTAATGCCAAATATGGGGAAAGGGGACATACAACAGCACACACGTTGTTAGCAATACTGAGAAAAGTTGAAATGTTTCACTGTTTTCCTTAGGAGATGAACAATGAACCATACTTGCTCATCGCCAACCAAAGTGCCAATGCAAATTAACACATTTAATGGATATATGTAGCAAGGAACAAAGTTGTTATAGCATTAGCATGACAGCCATGCTTTTCACATCTGCTTGTAATATTACAAGTAACATTTAAATTAAAACTTAACCAGTATTTCATGCAATGGCAATTACTCAGAAAGGGAAAACACAATGTCAGGAGGTCATTCTTACAAACAGTACATACAATTACTCATGACATCAAATTATACAATATACTGTATGTGTCACGATGATAAATCGTGACATATAGATAATTTCTCCAGTGTGCATGATACATATGTCTACATCACTCATGTCAGTACTTTAGTGTTAGCACGCTGTAAAAAATTCATATCTTATAACATCTGTAGAAGGTATTAGTAGTAGTAAAGGGAAGAGGTGAGTTTATAAGAACACATATGTACCATATATTAACACAGACAGATTTTTAGCATGTATCACATACTTTAGCCTGTTCATTTCACATACAAGGTATCAATAGTTATTCTGAATCCAGCCTTTAAAAGTTCTGTAAGTTTGATTTGAACCTTCAATCATCTATCTTATAACTTTACACTCACCTCATGTACACATTATGCCACAGAAATGCTTAACTGACAGCTGGAAACTATTCACTTAGTGCTATCCAGAGTTCTGATTTCCATGCATTGGTGCCAGGCTCGTTTGCTCTACAGAAGTAAGAGGTTGTGGTTGGCACAACTGTTAATGTGTTCACCTCATATACACAAGGTACAGAGTTTGTTTCTTACTTTAAGTTGGTAAATTGGATATTCTCAAAATGCCCTGCAAAGACAAATAGCCTAGTACTATCTTATGAACCTGTGATCCTATAAGAAGGCAGCCCAAATTAAATTTTTCATTTTTTTCCTTAGGAAGTAAACTGTAGTTCACTGCTAGGGTCCACTGACAGTCCGCAGTGCATAATGTCAAATGGCACACAAGTTATAAAGAGAAAAAGAGAAAAAATACGGAAATAGAGGAAACACCATGAAACAAGTAGTTAAAATGTACAGGTTTGATATTTCCTCAATGTTGTTGTCAACTTGCAACATGAACATATACTCCTTAGATATCACTATGCTCATATAAACACCACCAATTCTGGATTGGAACGCTAGGACAGCTGGGCATTCCCAAGCCTCACTTGAGATTTTTAGCAGTATGTGTCATATACACACAAACACAAACACACACATAATTCTACTGTGAAGTCAAAAAGAGGTTACATATACTCAAGATGTGACATAATATTAATTGACATTACAGGTGCAACAGAACCAAGTTATTAACTTTGTCCTGAGTAATTTGCAATCAGATGTGTTGATGGATGTAATACAGGCAACAGTAAAGATAATCTTTCCTCACACAACATAAAAGAAAAAAAATGTGAAGAACGCAGCTCTTTTCTTCTTTTTATATAATTCCCTTGTCTATGATTCTCTACCAAGACTGCTGATTTGCCTTGCAGTTGATATATGTTTCAGTGAGTAATCTACTTCCTTAGAATTGCAGACACAATGTACTCAGAGACAAACGGTGGTCATACACAGTTCATATAAATGTTAGCAATGTTGCTCTCCTAAGGCTCTCCTAAGTCAGTCAATGTACTCACAAACTTTCTTAAGTCCCCCTGACATATTCTCTGTAGGAGTGCATCAAAGATGACTCAGTGTGAAAACCTGATTGTTACTGCAGTCAGACTTATCATTCACACTAGCAGGTAACACTTCTCAGTGCTTATCCTCTCTTGCAGAGGTAAGGTTTGTTGTGCATGTAACCAAGCAGGTTGTTAACCATGTTTACATTTTCTGCACTTAGTGCAGATTTTGAAATTCACAAATGCTAATGAGTGCATGCCTCATTGCATACTCACAGTGCTGATAGAGCTTAATATGCTTGTCTTTTCGGCTTTTACACCACAGCAGAACTCCAGTCTGCTAATGACTGGCAGTAGAGTTTTATGGTGCCAAGTTGCCAGCCCGATGCCCAACCTTCAACAAAGGCACACCCATTTACACATGTTTTTCAAATGCCACTCAACCGCAGGGAAGACATGCAGACTCCACACAGAAAGCACTCCAGCCGAGAATCGAACAGGAAAACCTCTTGCTGTGAGGCAACAACTCTACCTCTGCACCACTGCTGCTTGCTGATAGAGCTGAATATACACTATATAAATGTAATTGTGTAGATAAAGAACTTGCAGTAGGGGAGACTGTTTGTATCTAGAGAGCTCAATACTGCTACTCACTTGGAAAGCTTGTTGCTACATTCACAACTGACTTGCTGCAAAGATAACTTGCTGTTATGTAGAAATTAATATATATAATTCTCTGGAACACCTTTTGAGATGGCTACACACTGGAACTCTGATTTAAGCAAGCCAAATACACATTCTATGCTATTCCTAGTTTGAGCATAGGCACTTTTATATCCTTGCTCTCTGGGGTTGTGTGTGCTTCTCATAGATGTCATGAGTCACAATTCCAGTGCATAAACATCATCCCTCACTGAATGCCCTTGTGGAAAGTTGCCTCTAGCAAACCTTATGTACAGCTCACAAGTGTGGCATATGTGTGAGTCATAAAAGTTACCGGGTCGAATTCCTAAAGTTGCAGACAGTGCAGCACGTCGAAGTGAAACTTCAACGCACCAACTGCAGATGTGAATAAAGAAGACACCTGTGGCACTGGGCATCAGAGCAACCCTGGGATGGCATTATTTCCACAATAACACAAACTCTATTGAGCATTATTGCTTGCATAATGAACTCTATTCTGATTTTGAAACAAAGCATAAATGTTCCTTTCACACACTTGTTAAAAAATATTCACTACATTATTGCTATTAGGAATAATAAATGTACTTAACTTTTTACCTTCATGTGGAATTAAATCATTATTTTAAGGAAATAACAATTTTAAGTTTAATATCCTGGTAAATAAACATAAATCAGTCAATGAATCAGTTAGATCACCATTCAAGGCCAGTACAAAAGTTATGCCCTTATTCAGAAGAGATAGTTCCAAAGCTGTTAGGGCATATGAAGAGAGATGCATACTATATAATGTTTACTGTCTTGAGTCTGAGTTTTTTGCCCCTCTTGTAAGCCCTATTTAGTAGTTGTTTCACAGGCAGAGAGGCATCCATCTACAGTGATGGAAAATCCACTAGATCTAAAACTGAAACAATGACTGCATTAATAACAGCTGCAGGTGTGATAGCTGTAATATTCACAGGAATATCAGTACATTCACAGACAATTCTCTCAGTCTTGCACATTCACAGACCTATATTATCTGTCTTAGGTCATGAAAACACAAATTCATTTTTAAAACCATTAATGTCTCTCTTGAACTTTCTTTTCTTAGCCAATATTAAATGCTGCTCGAAACAAGACACATGGTCAGTAACAGTCCACATCTCTAAATGACATCACTGGGAAACTTCATTTGTCTCTAGGAGTAGGCAGACACCCTCTGACACACGCACACGCTCACCAGCTGCACGCCCATGTGTTCTATGCCAGGTGGTATTTCTCTGGTGTGGGGAAAGTCAACATCACTAATGGATCCAAATTAGACAGTTGTGCTCAGGCATCATCCTGGACAACATCTGATGTTCTCACATCATCAGAATGGCTGGACATCTTTTCTACCATGTCATCATCTGGGCCAGACTGTATCACTAACTCTGTGTCCGTTGTGCATTTGGCCATGCTAGCTCAGTGAGAGACATCACATCCCACTTTGGGATCAGGGGATGGGCTACTGGAGAAGGCAGGCCATGGACATGCTATAAGAAGAGATAGGGGATACAGATCACTTACAATGACAGAAGTTACATGGTTAAGCTTATTATGAACATATAAGACAACTATATGAATACAATGTTAGAGAGGCTATGGACTTAACCAGGAGGTCATGTGTAGTCTTGGCTCAGGGAATCTATTTAATAGGAAGGAGGTTAATGTCAGATGATCAAGTTTTCAGGAACTTGACATTCATATGGTTGAGACCGCATGATCAAGTTTCCAAAAACTCAAAAAAAAAAAAAAAAAAAAAAAAAGAAAAAAGAAAAAGATAAAAACACAAAAATCTTTTTTTTTAATGAGATTGCACTACATTGAGGAAAAGGCTAAATTTCCCAATCTGCACTGTACTGTGCTCTCCATTCAACAGCTTTTTTCAAAAACTGAATCATATGGTCTTGAACATATGAATTTTGAGTTTCTGAAAACTCGATCAAGTGATATGGACTCAAAAGGAAGGAGACATTTAAGTTACATTTGCAAAATATATTACATACGTGAGTAAGGACAAAATAAGACACACCTAACATATCCTCTTGGAAATCCAAATCTGGGGATGAGGGCTGAAATGTAAACTGTCATACGGAAAGAAAAACATCAGCACAGTATTAGTAAGCACATACTCACCATTGTGTACTATTCCAACAGAAGTATAACCACAGTATGTAATATATACTCATCCTGACATGTTGATGCTGATGTGTAGATGGCAGTTACACTATGTAGATGTAGACTGACACAGTATTAATGGAGGGCACTGATAGGAGTTTCAAGACGGATGTGTGAAACAGAGAAAATGTCATAACAGTTACATCCTCCCTATGTGGTGAGTTTCTCAGCTGTCATAATGTGGATCCTGTAGTAGGAAAACAAGTAAAGTGCACAATATGGGTAGGCAGCACTGTCATGAATGCAGGCAGCAGCACATGATGACATAGGCCACACTAACAGGATGTGGAGACACACACGTGACATACATTGCATGTGTTGTCCAAATGTTCCTGTGTATGGAAAACAGTGACCTGAACACCATACATCACAGGTGTGATACACAGTGCTGCAAACTATGCACATTGTGGAAAATCATACCTGATCTTTCACTAGGTGCACTTGCATGGCCGATGTCTCATGCTGATGTATCTCTAGGTAACAATGGCAGGGATATATCAGCATGTCAGTATTCATCACTGTCATGACAGGCAGCAGAGGCAATAATAGCTATTAGTCACAATAACAGTATATGGTGGCACTCACCTGATATGTGTTGCCGCTGTGCAGATGTGGATAGGCATGTGCAAGCAAATAAAGACAACCTTAGATATGTTGCTTAAAGTGTTATGAATGTACCACATTTGTAGAATAACATGCCATTTCATTTATATTGGTTATCATCAACATGTGTACTGCCTCTTTCACGGTGTAGTTCTGCTGCTAGAACACAAAAATAACACTACATGAATATGCATGAAGCAACAATTTGTAATGAGGTAGTATATGCAACAATGTCCATACAGTATGACATACATTTAAAGCCTGGAACACCTGCTTCTATTCTATACCTTCACTGGGTATATGATAATTGCAACAGATGGTATGCAGGGATGCCAGGAACAGTGTTATCTCTCCCACAGAATCGATGGTGGGTGACCACTCATGGCATTTCCCAACCTCTCATACCAGCGTATCCTGTTGGCTGCATGCGGGATCATGCCAGAGCAATGTCACTAACAGGCCTCCTGGAATCTATTGTGACCTCCCACAGTGTTTATCATGTTGGTCAGAACTGTCCACACTTCATTCTTTCATACAGTATTTTGCACCCATTCAAGGAGACTGCATCCGTACTGATGCAGAGCATCAATGATGATGTCTTTTTTTCTGGTTTGCCATCTGGAAGACAGTGATATGCACATGGTATATTATATATAGGACTAAGAAATGGACATGATGACTTTGCAAGCATAATTGAATTGACTTGCACTCCATTCGTGTGCATACCTGCATATCAACATAATAAACAGTGAGCAGGTGCTGTCATCCCCTTTGTGTCTGCATAAGATGAAATGCACTAACAGCCACTGTTAGGTTTCTGTTATAAGAAAGTATATAGATATTAGCAATTGCACAAGTTACACAAACCCTCAGAATGTCTCGTTATCTGTAGGCATACCACAGTCACTACAAGGTAGCCAAACATGAACATGGATATATTTTAATTCTGGCACTATTTATAGTGCATGTATAACTAAGCATTGATGATTATCATATCAATATATCAAAATATCAATATTGACTACGGTGGTGGTGCTGCGGTAGCGTTGTCACCTCACAGTAAGATGTTGTCCTGTTCAATTCTCAGCTAGAGCGTCTTCTGTGTGGAGACATGCGTGAATGGGTGTACCTTCATTGAAGGTTGTGTGTCAGAGCTGGCAACTCGGCACGTAAAAATCTACTGCCAATCATTAGCGGTCCAGAGTTCCGCTGTGGCGACCCCTAACCGGGAGAAGCCGAAAGACACAACAACAACAACAATCAATATTTATATTAATGAATACTGATTAGCATGCAATGTAGGGATATACTTGGAATGCATAATTTCCCCTAACTATAGGAAAGAATGTACAGGTTCACCAGCAATGCATGCAGGTGTATTGTCAGTCCTTCTGTATGCACTGTTCATTGGGGCTCTTCCCATTTATCTGCAAAAGTGCATAGTTGGAATTCCTACTTGTCAGTAATGCAGATCTTCCCACCTTTATACATTTTGTTCAATTCTGCACCCCTCCAGTATGACACATACTTTTATATTACAAATAATTTTACCAATAAAGTGACTGTCGACATGTATAAATATATTTATAAAGAGTAATAATAACACAGCTGTAATAAAAGCAATATATCCCACCACAGCATTCCCAGTAGGTGCCACATTATCTTTGAAGCTACCTGTGAGTCAGGTAAAGTAAGACCAGCTATGTGCACATAGATTTTAAGTACCATTTGCACCATTCATAATTAATGAGCCTCAGTATCATTCAAGGTTTTAAAAATTCCATTTGTGCATGCCCATGTAAATTCTCAAAATTCAGTGCATTAATCAATAGCTTGGCATTACAGGAAAGTGGTCCATGCAAATACCCAGCAGGCATCATTAAACAGGACCATGTGCAGCACATACCCATTACCCTCCAATGACCTGATACTATCTGAGAAGCCCAACTTTTAAAATGTGATTTTGACACATTTACTACTTGCACCATTGCTACCTGTAAACTGATTGGGACCTCAGTGATCAAATTCTGAAGGCTATTTTCCTGACTTACATTACTGAGATGGTTACTTCTAGGAGGCTTCAGCAAGTCCAGGCACTGAACCAGATTGAGGCGGAGATGACCCAGATATTCACCATCTACGCTGGAACTGAGCAACATATGTCAACATGGTCCAAGAACTCCATGTTGATTGACAAATGGAACCAGATTGTGAAGGAGCACCGATGACAAACATGAATCTTCAGGAAAGGAGTGCAGGTTTGCCACCACTACAGTGACCTACATCTGAGGTATGCAGAGGATCTTCATCGGAGGGTAGGTAAGGTACAAACAGCCTGCATATGCCAAGTGTCATAATACCCACTTTAACTACACATTCCCATGGACATCACACATATAGCTGTGACCCATATGTCCTAAATATTCATTTTATAGTCGTTACTTAGCTGTTCTGTCAATTAGCTCACCTGGTTAAAGAATAAAGCAAGGTGAGTGCTCTTCCCCTATGTATGGGTTCAATTTCCATTTTTTTTTTTTAGTTGTGTTTATGTACATACTATTGAACATAACTGCAATGTTTGTTTGCCAAATTATACAATACATCATTTTACACATCCAGCATGGCTGTGTTTCACTGATGCTTATAGCACCTAGGTTACAGATGACTGCACAGTTCTCTGTTATCCACAATAGTTTGAGATCATCACATAGTTTACTTCTGTATGTGTGAATACAGCGGCATACAGACCTACATTATTTTCCTGTGCTTTACAAAATGGATGTGCAGTATTGTATGTGTCTTTGTACACATTAATAGAAAGCACTACAGGTTGGCATGTGTATCAGATTCTGGACTTTGTAAAACTTAATGCAATCTGACTGTTGCTATCTCAATTGTGTATGGAGCATAAAAGCTTTTATGTGTCAGGCGGGTGTATATTCCTATGTTATCCACAGGAATTCAGGCACTTTGGACATTATTTTGTAAATATGGAAGGTGTTGTGCTGTGTCTTAGCTCAACCTGTAAGCAAGAGGCTAATGTAAGTATATCATGGATGCATCTGGATTTGAATACACACAGGGAATAGCTTAGATTACATTTTTATCTGTCAGTATTAACATTTTGAAACTGACTGTTCAGATATCTGCTCATTCATATATACAGTTAGTTTGTGCATGTTTATAACATTTGTCAGATTACTATGAATATCTGCATTATCTGTACATTTCCTGGAAACAGCGTGGTTATGTCAATTAGCTGTATGTGTTATCCTTTGGTCATAGAGGTATACTTCACCTCTATACTTAGAATATAGCTCTCAACCAATCAGAGATAAATCTAAACATAATCAGGAACTAATCCATAAATACTCAGTGACAATCAGGCACACATTTTTCTATGTTTTTATTTTTAATGTTTAATATCAACAGCATATAGGAATGTGAAATAATGTACATTTGGTAAAGTTAAGGTAGCACATATCTCTACTTATTATCTATTAAGTGTAATTTGTCACCTTTTTCCTAGTGCTACTAGGAGGGAGGGAGAGGTACAGAGTCACCATCTGAGTCAAAATCAGGGACATCCCTGAATAACAGGGACGTGTGTGAAGTACGATTTGGTATGTAACAAAAAATTCTGTTTAGACATTTCTTGCCCTCCTATCTAACCTACATTTTGATGTATGACATACCAGTGATGACCAGGTGTATTTGTTAAGTGCAGATATGTGTTCTTTTGCAATGTCTCTGACTGTGAGTTATGAAATGTTACTGCTGTGTATTTCCGTTGTACCCAATGTGCTGATATGCAGTCAGGCCTGTATGTTTTGATTTACAAATGCACAGCACATAGGGCATGTTGGACTGTAGTGTACCAATCTTGTAATATTAAAGCCCTAATCCATGTTTTTATTCATTCCCTGTACAGTCATACTGCTGAGTTTCTAATTGCAGTTACTATGAAGATGGATTTGCTAGGCAGGTATGTGTCAGGGTTATGGTGTGAACATAGTTGAGGGGTACAGGTCTGAATCTGATGTTCTCCAATTTGTGTTCTGTATTCTTCCACTGTAGAAAGCCTGTGTGACACAACAATAAGTTAATAGGCAGCCAGTGACCATGTTGCATTGCTCATCTCATTTGTATATATATATATTATATTTCACACTAATTTTTCCTCTTACTATACTATATCTTTACAACAATACACATAGGTTATATGGGGTTTGGTCTTCTCTAGTATTTCATTTGTTCATCTCTACTGTTGCTTGACTTACACTTGCACTGCTGTCAGACTACTTGAGTATTGGATTCCATATCCAATGTGTACTGTGATCCCTGTTTCTTTTCCTACACCATTAACCTGTCATCAGTCATACACATTCAGGTATAACTGTCACAGATTCTGTAACATGTCAGAAGATCACAATGCATAAGGTACATATGCATTTCTGCATTTCACCATGGCTGGTATATATACCTACCCTGTTTGTCAAATGTCCACTGCCCAGGTTACAGAGTGTGCTGTCTGTGTACTTTACCTTTCCTTTATGTTTATTTCCAAATTTTGTTATGTCTGGTGCTATTTGTTATATGTGTATACCAGCTGTTTTGCCCTTCTCCTCTTCTTTCTCGAAATGGTGCCTATTCCCACAAAAAAAAAAAAAATGCCCATGCCCGTCTGACTGTCCCTCAAATTTTCTAGTTCCAACAGACATCTTGTGTGGCCCTCTTCTTAACCCACACCCCACATCTGCTTTTCTATCTCCATGTTTCCTTGGGCATGTGCATTACTTGTGTTCCCCACATATGAACCGCACCCACTGTTAGGTACTGCTTTCCCTGGTGAAGTGGGCATGAATACCCTTCATCTTTATTCATTTTTGTCAGAAATTTTACGGATTCCATATTTTCAGGTAAATGTATTTTATTAGTACACAACTTATGGAGCCATCCATAGTTGTTTTTTGGGCCTACTAGATAGATTGCTCCGGATATGTATTCTTTTAAATATCCTGCAACTTGCACTGGGCTTGGATAATTTCTGTAGCTTTATTACTGCACATCACAATGTATGATACACATTTCTTTAATTGTGGATTTGCTGTGACTGCTAGATAGTGTGCTGATACTGCTGGGCAATTCTGTTTTGTGCAAAGATATTCTGGGTTCACTGTGGCATATTTGCATATTGCAGGCTTATCTGCAACTTCATAGCAGACAACAGCAAAAGACACTGAAATTCATGAACACTACAGAATCTGCACCTGAGTATGAAGCCATTAATGAATATAAAATAGTGTGATACCATGTGTGTAGTAGGTCGCTCCATGTACATGATAGCTGCACTTAATATAGCCATTCATGAATGTAGCCTATAACTTGTTTACTTTTTAAAGCTGCTCATTTGATTGTGATAAAAATAAACCTCTCAGCCTCTTAGCATAAGAATAAAGGAATACGTAAAAACAAATAATGAACAGCAAACAAGGCTCTTAACAATTAAAAAGTTATTAGAATAAGTGTTTTGGCATTAACACATATTTTTGATGAAGTCTGATTTAGTGACTGCAGTGTGTAATATTTAGTAATAAAACCACATATTTTACATGGAATTGACAAACAATATTAAGAAATATTAGGGATGTTTTTTCAGTGAATCCAGTGAAAACTAAAAATCTTTAAAGGATAGTTAGCACTTCTACTTCCACTACTGGCATAAAGACAGAGTAGCACATTATACCCCTCAGGAAGGCAGAAGCCACTGAGACTGCACAAAAGAAATCCGAAGCTCTAATTAAATTAAATAAAAAAAGACATATATACATTTTCTCTCTTACTATTATAAAAAGAAAAAAAATGTATACCAAGCCTTGAGCTCCAGTCTTATCCTTTAAATGGCCTGGATTGTTCATCATTGTCTGGTGACCTGGTCAGTGGTTGTAGGCAGGGCAGCACTATTCATTGTTTTCCCAGAAGTCTTCTCTGTAATTACTTGTGTTATCTCTGAAGAAAGCCATTTAGGATTCCAAGCTACCATCTTAATATTTTGGACAACTGAAAAGCAGTATCCAAAAGCACAGTCATTCTTGAGGGTAAGACCATTGTTTAGCAGATCTGAAAATATTTAAGCTACATATTAGAATATCAGTGCTAATATTTGAAACATATTTTCTTTATGTCAAATAAATCACTGTTCATCCCTATCTTTATTCAGACATATCTTGGATCTGTGGATGAGACTGAGGAAATTTACCCAATGACTGCCTGCTGTACTATTTATGGACAGAGGCAGCACCTTAATGTGGTTTCCTCCAATATGGCCCCTATAGTAGGTACTATCTCACACAGAAGTAATCACTATCATGTAGGTAGTACATAATTATAGACCTTAGAATTGGGTAAGGGTAATATAAACTAATGGGATACTTTGTTAGCTTGAAATGACTTGCAAGGGCATTTAGCCTGATATTCATTTATGAGCCTAAGAATTTGTGTTTCTTGCGGGTAAAATGTACACTTGAATCCTCACTGAAAAAGTATTTTCCAAGCAATGAGACCAGTTAATGATTGCTAACAGAATTTCATACTTTCCAGTAAATACTGCATGAAGATAATGAGCAAAGACAGAATCTTTAGAACTAGTCCTTCAACATATTTTAGACTCCCATGTGTTTTTGGGAAATTATCTGTACTGTTAACTGTAATATCAATGTTAATATGTGAACCATCTTTTCATTAAATGTTTATTTTCTCCTCCCATGCTTGTCCACCATTTAGCCACTGCCAACACTGTGCCAATTAGTTCCCCATCAGCAGGTCAATAAACAGACATAGTATAAGCTTCATCAAGTCAGATGTGAGTGGATTTTCTGTTTTAGAACCAACTTTTTCCACTGACAACTAAGGTACTTGTGATCAGATAAGGTCTGCTATGTCTTCCCTTGTGATTGTGTACATTCCTGCACATGTCACATGAGTGCTACTGTGAAAACATGACAACACAGAGCCAAGCACAAACCCTAAGACAACTAAGGCACACCATGCATATTTTTATTTATGTGTTTATTTACTGATTGACTGATTTATCTAGCTAAACTTTTTTGACCTGGTTAGTCCCATTAGGTGTGTGGCTTCTTTTTCAGGGAGACATATGGTAGTATTTATATAACTAAGGGAAATTTGGCCAGGGTATTGGGGACTACTCTTCAAGATAGGTGTCATGAGCTACTACCAACTCTAACAGATGTGAATTCTGTTTCATATCTCATCCAAAAGATAAGACATTCATGAGTGCAGTACCCCCAGTGATGCACTAGTGTCAGCAAATTAATCACTTGGACTGAGAATAGGACCTAAAGCATTTCTTGTCTTCCAGCACCAAAGATGGGCCTGATACCTGTTATCACATTGCAGGAGATATATAGTTTTAAATGGATCACAACAATAACTTCCATACTACTCAGAATTCTGGTCTAATTATTGTTTTTTAGTCGGATTAATGCAGTTAAGAAAAAGCAATGTAATATTAATTCTATGTGATCTGTAATATTTTTACAAAAAAAAAAAAAAATGAAATGTCCTAAATTTATCATTGACTTAAAAGTCATTCATTCATTGGTTAAAATAACTGAATTATAAAATATCCTTCAATTTCTCAAACAGTAACAAACAATATTGAATGGGAAGGTTCAATAATACTAAGAGATTTTCTTTTAAGAAACTTGAAGTGCTGGATTTCATTAACAATCCTTAAGTAACTCTCAATAAAGTCTGTCTTATTAATAACTTTCCTTTGAATTGTTAAGCAGTGTGTAACAAAATATGGTATGTGTTTCGATCAGAAAGGTGATGGATAGTTATCTTAAATGTAAAATCATTAACCTTGAAATAGTAATTTAAGCATTAAGGAATTAAATATTTATTTTGTTTATCCATCAAACAATATCGCAAATCAAATTTGTATGGCAGCATATACCATTCATTGACTTGGCAGTGAAAATTTAAGCAAACGTACTAAAATATATACCTTTTAGTAAATTATTTTTGCACAGTTTGAGATAAATTATAATGGTTACATGCATGGCTATAAATTTTAGAAATTCACATTTAATTTTTCAAATTTGTAAGGATGAAGAATAAGCTGATATTGTACATATTTGTAACACAATACTATGATAAAACCTTTATTGAATTATATATCTCAAAAGTCAAAAACACATTTTGACTCTTATGTGGTTGTCTGGTGGGAACGGATCTTGTTTTTTTTTTTTTTTTTTTTTTTTTTTGCAGCTTAGTGACTAGCTGAGATAATGTGATTATAATGACTGTGAGTACTCAGACATGAAGTAATGGATGAAATGTATTGATAAGCCCTTTCGGTTAGACCTTCAATCTTCATCAGAACAAACACTTACAATGCCTTAAATACCCATCTTAATAATCAATCACTTAATTAATTAATATTTTAAAGCCATAATGACACTTTTACCACATAAAACAAGTATAAAACAAGTAACCCCTATATCTTAATATTTAAAAACATTAAGCAATTTAATAATATTACCTATAAAATATTTTTACTTTTAAAACACTAGACAAACTTATTACATTATTAATACCTGGTGGAACTGATGCATTTAAATAAATTTGCCACCAGTACTCTCTATTTTCTAGCATTATTTTCCATGGTCCACCCCTTGAACCATCCCTTACTTGTTCTAAGACCACAAATCTAAAACTGGGGCCATTGTTTTCTTGAATGTGTCTAAATAATGCATTTGTACATTTTGCCTTACCAGTTTCATAATAGTGTTCATAGATATGCTAAGTCTACGTTTCATTTTTCCAATATAGTAAGCTGTACAATCCAAACTCTTTGCAGCATATACTACTCCCCTAGTATTAAAATTAAATTGTCCTCTCATATCAATACTTTTGCAACCCAATACAATGTTGTTACATTCCAAAATATAGCTACACTGATTGCACATGTTACATTTATACATTTTCTCTATTCCATAATTATCCTGTTTTGGGAAGGTATTACACCAATCCTTCAAATTCTTATCTCTTTTATAAATGATACTAGGGTTAGTGCCTAAAACACAGGATACTTTCCTATCTAATGAAATAATTTCCCAGTTTTTATCTATAATACTAGCAATACTATAGCTATCATCTGTAAATGTTGTAACAAAGGCATTACGCAATTTAGAATCCTTATTTGTTGTTTCCTGTAAGCTATTATTATCACAATTAGTACCACATAGCTGGGATTCAATATGTCTGTCTTGATTAATACTATTTATTTCACTATTGCTTATTTGTCCTAGCAATGGTTTATAAACTCCAGAGAGTCTTTTTCTAATAACTTCCCTTGAAATAGTATCTACTAAGCTCTTAGGGTAATCTCTATTCAAAAACATATTGCCTATAAATTTAATTTCCTCCATTTAATTTCCTCCATAAATTAATTATCCAAAGTAATCTTCCGGGCCGCCCTTACCATTTGGTCTTTAACTGCATCCTTTTTCACATGGGTAAGATGACTACTTGAATAATGTAGAAATTTATTTGAATATGTTTTCTTTCTGTAAATGGAGGCTTTAATATAACCTTCCATTACATCTTTAGTTAGATAAACATCTAAATAGGCAATGTTA
This sequence comes from Protopterus annectens, assembly GCF_019279795.1. Classification (NCBI taxonomy): domain Eukaryota; kingdom Metazoa; phylum Chordata; order Ceratodontiformes; family Protopteridae; genus Protopterus; species Protopterus annectens. The sequence continues at coordinate 1,106,790,518 of NC_056725.1, read as the reverse complement.
TTTGTTCTTGAATTTGTTTTTATTTCAATAAATTGTGATTGCTGCACACATTTTTCTGCTATTGATTATCCTCTGAACAGGGGATTTATATAGGAGGGACAGCCTTTATTGGAACAGGACTGTGGACTTTGTAATCTTTAATTTAGTTTGAATACTTGAGCCTTAATGTCTTCAGCAATCCATTTACTACTTTCTAGCATTTTTACAAGCAAACTGATCTTGTCATGCATAACTTTCAAAAAACATACAGGGGCAAAGACTCAAACATATAGGACATTTTTTTAAATATTACTGTAACTCACCTAACAAAGTTTTCATCAGCAGGCATTTTGTAAAATATAAGAAGTATGAAACTCTAATGCCTTGCATTGTTGATTGTAATCCTCACTACTTTACCAGGGCATCAAACATTTTATGAGGGACAGGGCAAATATACGAGGCTAAATCAGTCACATTCTGTGAAATTCTGGGGAGTTGAAAGGTAGGTTGTTATATGACATCAGTTGTAAAAGAAGCTAAACTGTCAATGTTATTGTGTTTCAATTTCATGTTGATGTTTCAGGTATTAAATCATGCTGCATACGTTTTAATGAGGTGCTTTAGGCAGACAGCCATGACATTGCTTATCATGTAACATCATTATTTTAAACTGAGGATATTGTAAAACTTAGTGTACTTTTATTCTAACAGAAGAAGAACCATACATGCAATTGTTTTAAAAATATCAGTGTGCTATAAATTCACTGAGGGCAAGAAACATGAATTATACAATTTGCTTTATGTATAATATGTTAGTTCTGCTACAAGCATTTGAGTCCCAAGTGCTCAAAGACTACTGTCTCTTAGCCAGGAATTCAAGCACCTTGTAGCTCAGGTAGGCTGCCACTTGAACTTAAATATGAGGATAGGCAATCATCTGTCTCAGCTACATGAGTATAATACTTGGGTTTAAGCAAGGTAAGTGAGGCAGACATGGTGAGTGAGTGGGAGGGGTTTGGAGTAGATTATGGCCTTAGACAACAAGGGAGTTTTTGGTTTAGGAAGTAGAAATAGGATTTTAGGTTTAGTGAGCAGGAAGGGCAATTTGTGGCTAGGGAAGGAGAAGAGATACAAGAGTTTCAGTGTTAGTGTTAGTAAGATGGAGAGGGGGTTGGCTTTAGGGAGAGGGAAGAGAATTTGAGGTTTAGGGAGCAGGAAGAGTAAGTATTAGGGAATGAGCAGGTAGTCTTAGGGTTAGAGAGTTGGAGGAGGATTACAGGTTTAGACAGAACTGAGTTTTAGTTTAGGGTTTGGGAGCAGGAAGGGAGTTTTAAATTTATATGTGAGAAGGGAGTTTTACGGTTAGAGACCAAAAAGGGAATCAGAAAGCAAAGATTGGGGAGAGATTTTTAGAGTTCTCATTGTGGTATACATTGTATGTTGGAAGGGTGGTATAGAAATGGGAGGTCAGGCTAGTGGGAGTTTGAATGATTGCATTTTAAAACAAATATCAGTGAACAAGTATATTACTAGTTCCTAGCATCCAGACACCTGCAATAGACCCTCATTTTTTTCATGTGAATTTCCTTGTGTTATTTAAGTTGTCTAAGATATGTGCACTGGAAGAGAGCAAAATGTAATAAAACTATTCCTGTGCCTCCAATATGAATGATGATTACAACTATCAAGGAACACTGCAGTATACATTCCAGCATTCTTGTATGAATTACATAATCCAGAACTCCACCATATGTTATGGATGAGGTAAGTGTTTGGGACATTTTCAGTAATTTGTGAAGCCATTTGAAAATTTTGCAGTCAATGACAGTATTACAGCCCTTACTGATTTTTGATGTTATCCCTCTATTGCTTATTTCATACTATACACCACTGGAGACTTGTTTTCACTGGCATTGAATACATATTTTTAGCTACACCTTAAATACCACAAGTAGAACTATAGCAGTCAATCAATGTTTCCAAAAAAACAAATTGCAGCCAAGGATAGGACCTTAAACCAATCAAAGTTAAAAAACAATAAAACAATTAAAAAATATTAACCCTCAATGTGCCTGAGCTTTAGTAAACAATATTTAATATTAACACTGAAACAAGCAATTTTAGTGTTCCCATGGACATTTCAATTGATTTTGACTGCTCAAATGATTTATTTAGTGATCTTAACACACAGATAAATTTGAATGGCCCTTTTGAATCTGATTCAATGGTGGCTGACATTTTTGATGAAGAAATGGTAGACCAACAAAGACGGCCTGATATTATTTTTAATACTGCAAAATATTTTAAGATATATAACTATTCTAGTAAGAATATTACTCAGATGCATGCAAATGTGCTATCTAAGGGGTTCAGTTTTATTTCTGCACGCATAAGCCTTATTGCAGATTTACTACTTGATTTGAACCTATATACTAGAAAATTAAATTTCTGTTTGTTCTTTATTTCAAATGGGGAAAATGTAGACTGTGTTAAAAGCTGTTTGAAAAACCTAGTATGTTTAATGCACCTAAGCATAATCTTGTGCATTGTTTTGAAAAATCTTGTGAGGTGGGTTTTAGGGAAATGTTGAAGGGAGAGGCCCATGTGAGTGAAGACAATATGACTGCTAGTGAAATGGCGTGCTTATTTGATATGGTCACTGATAAACAAATTCATGTAATGAAACCTGATAAGGGAAATGGGATGATAATCATGGACAAAATAGTCTATAGTAACAGTATGAATGTTATTTTAGTGGATGGTGCTTATGCAGGAGTTTCACAAAATGAAATTAACATTGCTTTTAAAAGGATAGACAACACGCTGGATGACATGATTTTTTTAAAGATTTTTTATTGATTTTCATTAAATAAAATAATACAAGAAATATGATATATAAATATACACAATGTATGTCTTAAAAACATCATACCATGGAACAGTAACTATTTACAATGTCCATAACAGATATAATGTCATTGTTGTAATTACATTTTATCTAGTAATTTTTCAAGCTTTAACCAAACTAATTTCTTATGTGTTATCTTAGTAGTTCTTTCTGAAATAGTTTGCATCTCCCTATTAAATACAACTTTAGCTAATATTAAAAACATCTGTAAATGATAGGATTTGTTTACAGTTCCAATTTGACGTAATGATTTTTCTTGCAATTACAAGCAAGGACCAAAGAAGGTGCACCTGTATTTTAGGGATATGTGTTGGTATCGGTGCATTAAACAGTAATAATGGGTCAGATACTTTGCAGTTGTCCGACCACAATGCTTTTATGAAATTTCTGAACTCTATCCAGAATGGAGCTATTATTTTACATGTAAGAAACATGTGTACCCAATCTGCACAAAGTATTTCCTCACATCTTCAACATTTATTAACATTATTTTTTGATAGCAAGTCCATATTATGTGGGGTAATAAAGGTCCTATGGATATATTTTCAAGTGAAGAATTTCCAAGAAGGGGATGATGTTGTGCTGCTAATTGATTTAAGTACTAATTCTTTATCACTATCTGAAACAATGGATTTGTTTATTCTTTCTGTGAAATTCCATAAGGAGTCCTCTGGGATTTGCATATTGGTTCTTAAAGATTTACGTATACTTGACAGCGAAAGAATATTATTAATGTGCAAAGTGTTTATTTCACAAAGAAGAGAAAGTAGTTTAGGTAAAGATGTTGTGCTGCTGATATGACATATTTTGAATTCATTAACTATGTATTCTCTAAATATTTGTATGTTCAACCAGTTGTTGTGCTTTATGTTATACCTGGCTATAACAGAACATGGTTTATGGATATTATTATTGCAGAGAAACTGGTGCCAGAAAACTAAACCATTTTCTTCCATTACTTTTATTTTAGGTATGTTGAAAGAGTCCAGACATGTTGTGTATGCTATCGGAAATATTAAAAATATTAAGCTTTTTATCATATGATTTTTGTTTATTATCTTTTTAAAATTATCTAATATATAATTAGTGAAAATAGGCTTTTTTTATTCTTATTGTTATTGTAGAAATGGTCTTTGACAACTAGGAAGATTTTTCTATTTTCTGAGAACATATTATTGTCAATATTCTTGGTCAAATTAACCAGGATGAGTATAAATACATCAAAAACAAATACCCGGTGAGTGCACGTATCTTTGGGATCCCTAAGATCCATAAGGACCAGAATCAACCCCCATTTAGATCTTTAGTGGATGGAAAAAGATCCAAGACCCACTTTATGCAAAAGTTAGTAGACTTTTATTTAAAAGAGGCGGTGGAAGAACCTAGGTATGTATGTAAAGATTTGTGGGGATTTTCTGAAGGATTTAAACAAAGTAGCGGCTTTTGAAGGCATGATTTTTTGTTACTATAGATGTTAAAAATTTATTTTCAGTTATAGCCCATAAGGAGGGTTTAGAATGGCTTGAAGCACTGCTTCGTATGAATAAGAAATACACACAGGATCATTTCAATTTGATAATTGCCCTCATGGAAGTCATTCTTCACAATAATTACATTTTCTTTGAGGGACAATACTTCAAGCAGGTGGTAGGTGTAGCTATGTGGGCCGCTTCTGCTTCCATGTATGCAAATTACATTATGTCTTTTTGGGAAACTGAATACATATTTAAAAGTAGATTTGTGGAAAATATAAAATATTATACAAGGTTTTTGGATGACCTTTTCTTAGTTTGGGCGTGTCATCAGAGCTCTTGGATGAATTTCTGGATTACATTAATAATAGTACCACCCTTTTAGAATTTACTCACTCTACATAAGGAGAGAATATAGTATTTGGATGTAGAAATTAGTATAGATGAAGAGAAGCAGAAACTTAGATCAAGGATCTATAGAAAACCAACTTTCTCAAACTCTTATTTGGATTACAGTAGTTGCCACTCTTCATACCAAAAAAGATCAGTGGTAAAAGGGCAGCTGGTAAGAGCAGCCAGGATAGTAACAAATGATGATTACTTTATAGCTGAAACCAATCTTATTATGGACATGTTTAGGAGAAGGGGATACCCTGAACACCTACTGCAGAAAGTAAATATGGAAGTTCAAACAAAAAGCGCTAGTGGGATTTTCAGGCCCATCTTAAGTCAACAGTCCACATCTTGTGATGGTATTATTGATGAAGGAGCAAGAACAGAGGAGAAAAACAAAAAAGAAATAGACCTTCTCCTTTGTTACAACATTCAATAAAGACAATTTAGCTGTAGTAAAAATTGTCAATAAAAACTGGTCCACCCTTAATTTAGATTATATGACAGTAGAAAAATTAGGCACTAAGTAATTTATTGTGTTTAAAAGGGATATATCTTTTAAAAATCTACTTGAAAATAATAGGGTAGGAAAAGACAATATTAATAGGCCCTTTGGAAACTTTAAATGTGGGATGTGCAGGCAGTGCCTCAATGTTATTGAAATGGGTAAAATTTAGACTGGGTGACTATAAGGTTAATATATATGGTTATTTCACTTGTCAGTCTAAAAGTGTTGTTTATGTTGCAAAATGCCTACAATGTCCAGCATTTTATATAGGAAAAACCTGTAAAAAGTTCAGAGAAAGAATGTATGAACAACTAAATGATATAAAAAATGGTAGAAGTACATACTAGATACTAGAACATAATGAACATGTAATTTTTTTTTTGTTCTGCAGCAGATAGTATTAGACAGTCAAGGGAGGGTGTTACCAGAACACTTAGAATTGTGTGAACTAAGATGGCAATTAAAGCTAAATGCATCTGAGTACCCTGGCCTGAATGCATATAATAGTATATATTGTTTACTAAATCTCAGGCACATTGAGGCTTAATGTTTTTAATTGTTTTATTGTTTTTTAACTTTGCTTGGTTGAGAATGTGTTTGAATAATATTTAAACCTGATCTACGCAGATGTTTTTTTTGTTCTGAAGAAGTCTCATGTAATTTTATTGGGGACGAAAGCACTTAACATTTATTGTGGTTGTACCCAATAAAGATAACTGTTTCCATTTCAGGTCCTGTCCTTGTCTGCAACTTGTTTCTTTGAAGTCTTATTGTGTGGTTCTGGTTTCCTAGTCAATCAATGTTTGTTCATGCTGTAAACTTATTTATACATGGAACTGAACCCAGGTCTCACCTTCATACATTTCTACGGGATCATCCAAGTGATAGATTCATGTAGCTTCTATAGCCTGTCCATATTTACACTAATGATTTCAAAGCTATATCACAAAAAGCTATTGAGTCATGTTAGTATAAAGATTACATGATGGATAATGCAGCTGGTGGGATACCTGACCCTTAATTTAGAACAGCTGCATTAATATTAATTGTTTTACAAATGATTAATGCATAAGACCAAGGGGGGGTTTCAGTAGTCCTCCATGTAGGACAAACAAAGTCCTACTCGGAGACTGCCGTGTAAGAGTTAGACATCAGCGCATCATGCATATGCATGAGGGCACGCTGACTCAACTCCCAGGCTAACACAGAGTGTGTAGGAGTGCAGGGGGCATGTCAGACAGCCGAGCAGTCCAAATATCCATGCCCCTGCAAGTGCCTAACTCTGCAAATGTCAGCAGATATGAGCGAGTCCGCTCAAATGTGTATACACCCAACACTACACTCCCCCACATTAAAAAGCCATGTACAAATGAAATAAAATGTAAAACAAATTTTTTTTTTATTGCTCACCATATAGCTGCCCATATTTGCGCATGTGTGTGCAGGTGTGCCCATTTCTTAGCTACAGTTAACAGTTTAGACATTGAAGAAGATAATAGACCACTTAGATACAAATTAAGCCAAATAGCAATAGTGTAGTGGTAGAGCCTTCGCATCAAGAGGAGGCATTCCTGGTTTGAGTCCCACAACTCCCCTTTCCATTTTCTGTAGGGAATCCGTGAATAAAAATAATTCCTGACATTTACCATTTAAATTACATTAAAATGCATCGAAATGGCCTATGTAGTAGTGAACGATATTTTAAATATATATAAGAAAGTGAAACGGTCATGCATAATGATGAATGCATAAGTAACCTATGTTAAGCAATGTGAAGCACTGCTAAGCAACGTATACCAGTATTAAGCACATTTAAGAATAATTGCCCATAGCTAAGCACTGCTTTAACTAGCACAATAGCTTTTTGCGGAGCTGCGCATCACGCCAACCAGCAAAAACGAGACATGTTTGCGTAGAGGTGCGCACCATGCTAACTAGCACAACATTGGGCAACATCGGGCAACATCGAGCAGCGTTGGGCAAAGTTGAGCAAAGTCAGCTAAACCCAGCCACACCCCCTACCAGTCAGGCCAGTAGTAAAATAAAAACGCAATAGCAGGTCTCGAACCCGGGATAGTGTGCACCATAATCACAGTACTAATCCACTAAGCCATGACAGCATTTGATGTCCATGGACTGTCAACACACATATACATATAAATCAAAGTTTACCCAGTGCTAAGCAGGTGTGCACTCAGTTGAGAACTTTCAAATCCGGCCAGTCACAAATAAGTGTGGGAAATGAGGCATATTTAAGCTCCATAGGTGGGAATACTCACCATAACTGGTTGCAGCTCCCATCTGCAGGCAGCAATGGCTGGTGTCGGAGAGGGCTCTCAATTCCAAGCGCAATGGTGGGGCATTGAGGAGTCAAAACTGATGGTTTGGCTCCTCATCCATCGTCATGATGATAGACTCCTGTAGGGCCAGTTCCAGGGCATGGAATACAAAGCGGAGGCCTGGAACCGTCTCGCACATGAATTCACCAGTGCCACAGGTGTCCCTTGGACTGGTCAGCAGGTTAGATATCACCATGCAGACCTGAAGAGATGCAAGCAGGACCTACTGAACCAATGGATACAGGAGGCCTTTGGGATGCAAAATGCCCCACTACTGAGTAGGTAACCATGGACTGAAGTATCTAAAGATTGCTAGTGTAGTCAATAGTATGGATATGCATATGTCTCAATATCACTTCATTTACTTCACAGCTGCAGGTGTCTGTGCTGCGAATCAGCAAGCCTATGCAGATAGGCTGCTAAGGCTGCACCACCAGACAGGTTAGTAATTTTTCTGCATGTACTGTTATATAAAATAAGTGAGAGAGCCTGGCTAAAAGTGTCTCAGCCCAATAATAAAGGTATAATAAGGCTTGAATAACTTGTCTGCATGAACTATTATATAAAATAAGTGAGAGAGCCTGAAAAAGAATGTTGTAACCCATTAATGAAGGTATAATAAGTCCTGAATTATCCCTCTGCATGTATTGTTATATAGAATAACTGAAAGAGCCAGAAAAAGAGTGTTGTAAACCATAAATGAAGGTATAATGCATCCTGAATAAGATGTCTGCATGCAATATATATCAAATAATTTAGAGATCCACTATAAAAGTGTGTAATGTTATTAATAAAGGTATAATTCCTGGAGTGTGTCCATGTCACTTTCTTCGATATGTTGTTGTACCCTTGCATAATAGAAATAGTACTGTTGTATTAAGTGCAGTCACCCCACACATGGGTAGGCCCATATAAAGTGTATGAAGGGTATGCCAGTAGCCGTTAAACATATATACAATCCTCAACTGTCGGTTAAAGGCCGGCATGTACAGGTTAATCTGGCACATGAGTAGCTTGTTAATGTGTTCCCCAGAAATGTCAGTATGCTGCTAGAAATGTAGGGGGCTGTTAACATATACCTGATAATGTCACCTGAACACATCCAGATATGTAGATACATAAATATAAATGAAAAATATAAATATGTAGCAGTAACATCTGCATCCAGAACAGTTTGTATGTCAGATACAGGTCAGGTATATCAAGAACTAGCAAAACCCATTTCTCAATTTAACGGACATTGCCTAGTGTAATAATACATGTAGGGGATATTTAACTGCAGTCAATAGGAATGTAGTGTAAACTATAAGTAGAGATAAGTTGTTAATGGAGGTATCTTTTTACACCCTACTGTATTTGCACAAAGAATGCAAGTCCACACCTCAATGGGTATGTCTAATCTCATAACATTTGTTTGGAACACATGTCCTATTGTTATATAAATATCTGCATTTACTTCAATGCATGTGCCCTGTTCACATACCACAATCTTGGTGGCCTGTTGCCACCAATCAATCCTGCATGCTGTTGGAATGTCCACTGCTGTTCTATATATGCATGTGTTATGCTTGCTGTTCAACTGTTGGAACTCTGGTGTGTTGGGTTAATGGAAATACTACTGTATGCTTTTACAACTAAACTGGAATGCTGTTGGATATTACTAACCCATATTGTCATTAAATCCTCCTAAATATAGAACATATGGGAAGGCCGGTCCCAGTGGACCCACCTGTCCCACCTCAGCTGGCGATGGCAAGTGGCACCAGCAGTTCTGGTGCCCAGCCCAGGACCCCCTACTCTGTTGGTCCTGTGCCACCTTTGGGTGGAAGTGCTGCAGGGGATGGGGCTTGTCCCCCCCTGTGCAAGCGTGGCCAGAGGAGGGCCACCTCTCACCCTCCGAACGGTCCGGGCTGTGGTGCATAGGGAGATCCAATGTTCAGTCGCTGATCCTCTACGCCAGCTCAAGACAAGAGTGGCGCGACTCACAGGTGAGCCTGCCCCTCCTACACAGCCCTCAGCACAGCCACCCCCAGGCTGTGAAGGTGCAGTGGTAACTGCCCATGGGTGGGGATCTCAGTTTCACTGTTGCCATCTGTGGGCTCATGGGCTTGCGATTTCCAAACAAACTTCCCTGTCAATGGTGTTCACACACCCCATGTGTCATACTCCACTCCTGTATGCATCTTGTTTGTCTTGTCTGTTTACCTCCCCAACCTGCCTCCCAAAATATACCTACTACCCCTACCCCACATTCCACTCTCACCAGAACAAAAAAATGGACAATCTGCACCCAAAAAAAATTACGCCCCATACATAGCTGCCCAATTTGCACACATGTCCGCTGGACACAAACTGAAATTTAATTGGCAGTACAACATACTTTGTTGTCCTCACCCCTCTCTCAGGGGTGGAAGGTTTCAAAATTCCATTCAAAATACTAGTATATGCACAGCTGTTGCTGTTAAAGAAATGGGCAGCTATGGACCTTCCCTACACCCATCCTGCACATCCCGAGCTGTTTGCCCTACTGTCTTTCCCTCTTTGTGCCCCTTTTTTCACCACTTTCCTATCTCCCCATTTTCTTTTCTTTCAAAGAAATGAGCGCGGGGTTAGCGGGAATAAGCAATTTTAAGCAGTAGTTAGTGGGTTTGCGCAAATGTGCGCTTAGCTAAGCTTGTGTGCGTTTAGCTAAGCATCGTACAAACCCACGCAAACCCGCTTACAACTGCTTAAAAGTGCCTTAGTCACTCTGTATGTCAGGGCCCTTGTTCTGCTCAGCAGCAAAATAAAATACTTCTGTCAGTCTCGAACCCCGGACCTTGTACACACTAGACAGCATTAAGTACCACTGAGCCATGGTAAAAATACAACAAATTGGTGCTGACACCAATATATCATGCATCAGAATGAGTGAATGTAAAGGCCAAATAGGAATGCCATAACACAAATCCTGTTTTGCGGATCTTTACCAGCAGTTCTTGTGGAATTGCATTACATGACAGTGAAAAGAGAACCATCCATTCTAGCAGGAAATAATGTTACAGCAGCACTTTACAACCCCCACTCAGTATTATAGCAGGATAAACACTAGCATACCTGACTAGGGTAGAGGCCATACTCCCCAACTGTGACAAAATGTAAGAGTTAGGCACCACTTGTACTTCAGGAAATGTGTAGTAATCCATATGCTCTGGTTCTCTCAAAGTCTCAACCTAATGCTACTAATATTGTAATGGTGTACCTCACTTCGACCCACTTTACCCTGAGTCTGTTCAAATATGTACCTGAGTGTTTGAGAGGCCTGGCAGATGCAGAAACACACAGGCATATCAGCTATTCTGCTCCTACACACTGTGAAAATAGCTTTGGAAAGAATTCCAGAAGCATACCAATATTTAGGAGTACAACACTGAAATGCCAAGGGATGTAGCCATGTACTGTTAGCAACCAACTGTGACAATGCCATTGTTCCAGTGCTGAAAAGACCGGTGTGGTGCACAAAGAATAACAGGCTAACCTCGGGATACCATCTGGATAGGTCCACAGTTGGGAGCTACGCAGACAGACTACTTGCCCTGGTAAACTAACAGGTACACATCAGCCCTTTAAGTCCAGCAAGATAAAGTTCACATATTAAGACATAATGCCCTCTGTCCTACTGCACCCCTACCCAAATGTACAATAAACCTGTGTGTTCAGGGTCTACCAAGGATGTAGGTAGGCATACTCAGTACAGAAATTTGTACAGTTTTCTTGAGTAGCCTGTGCTAATGTCAACAGTAAAAAAGCAAAAACTGTTCAAAAGCGAGTGAATAAATATTCACAGTATAGCAGTTTGCAAACAATTCATGTGCCAAATGAATATATCTCAATAATTACTTTTGTATGGCAGTAAATTGTATAAGTAGAAAAGAAACTACATACTCCCATGTATCTTGTGTTAGCATATGTGGGGGTGAGTACAATTCTACACTGAAAACTGTGTAGTGGAAGTGGCAACATTCAGGTCCGAGTACAACAATTATATCACTGGCTACACCCCTAGCTTCAGATATAAGAACTATACCAACCTTCTGACTTACACAATGGTCTCCACTGCAAACAAGCATGGGCCCCACTCTGGAAAGCTAAAAGGGCTATGCCTACCTGACATAGCAATTTATAGCATTGGGTTGCTATGACAGTGAGTACTGCAATCACCATACAGCAGGCTGCATGCAATTACCAAATGGTGGACACCACGTGGTGCAGAGGCCATCACATGCACATGTGCAGATACCTATAAAAGCATATTGTACATGCTGGCCACACATGCAATCATCCCATTGCAGATGGTGAGAGACACACACAGAGACAGAGAGAGTGAGAGAGAGACTCACACCCCCACCCACACCAGTGGGAAAAATATATATACTAATAAAAAAAAATAAAACATAAAAAATATAGTACATTCAGCCAAAGATACAGCTGAGTGAAAAATACAAATGCATACAAAGGAAAGGTATGCAACAGATATGGATTTACTGGCATGTAGTAGATGTATTTGAAGACCACTCTACATACTTTGAAACATCAATATGTGGCAGCAGTATGTATCTATGCACAGATGCCCTGCAAAACTACTGCCATGGACATATCAGTGTGTAGCTGTGCAGTGGGACATAACTGTGATATATGTAGCTCAGCATTAAATGTCAAACATCTGAACCATGTTATCTGTGTTCTGTACAGTAGTGTGGACAATGTCTGTTTGGGGGAGTAGCGCTTACATCTATATAACCATGGATGTGGCAGAGTAACAAATGCATGATAGTCATATCAATGTGTAGCTTAGCATTGGCAACAGCTGTACCAGGCTAGTATGGTAATTAAGCATTTGCAGCTATATATACACCCTCTAATATTACTGTGTGCTCACATGTGACACCTGTTCATGTTGCAGCAAGGCACAATAGGTCAGCCATGAGGTACATAGACTTACAACAGTGTGGTCCTTGTGTGTGTATGGCACACACATATGGAGAGATCTGTCTGTGTCAGATGTATTAGCATCTGTACATGTGCATAGAGCAAGGGACATACTGCAACTGTTTGTGAAAGGTGGATACATAGATGTTGTTGAAGGTTGTTATGTGCATATTCCTATATAGGCTGTAGTGTGTGGCAAACCAGACAGCACACAGTGCTGGTATATGACATGTGGTGGTTGAACGCTGTGGGTATGATTTTTCAGGTTTACAGTGTCGCAGCCAATGAGGCTTGCTAAAGCTACATGGGCTGAGAACACCTTCAATGCATTCCACACAACACTGTGCAATATTATGACATAACTGTATACCTCACAACCTTCCCATACTCAATAGTCCCACCATGAAAGGTGAACTGCATATGTGCCTATATGTATCTCAATATGTACACCAATGGATATTCATATGTATGTGTGTATATATACACATATATAAATATATATAGAGAGGGAGAGAGTGAGAGAGAGAGAGAGGGTCATATTTACTGCAACAGATGCCTGGTGACAAAGCCATGGACTCAAGCTCAATGTTGACACTGCATTGGCATCCCTCCTTGCAAAAACTTAGTACCCATTAACTACCACATAGGGGTAGTCTACTTAACACTGAAGGTGTGATAAGAGATCATGGGACACAGGTGGACAGTAGTCTCCCCTTTGATTTTCACAGTGCCACACTAGTCATGTAACCTGTCTAGGTGGCACACGTAATCACAAAATGTGTGTCATCCAGGGAAGTATAGGTCAGTGTTCCCCCCTACTACACACGCAGAAAGCCCATTATAGAGTACAATGCCCCATGTGGTATGTACCTCACAAGACATGTACAGTAACTGGAAAGGACATAGACATTCCTCACAAAGGGTAATACCAGCCTCAAACAGATTCTCTAAGCAGACCGTCCCTCAAAACTACAGCCAGACTGTGTCACATACCATCCACCCAGAGGTGACCTCTGCCTAACACGCAAAGCTATGTGAAATCCAGAGCTGTTGGACATGCTCCATGTAATCAGATCACAATCCCTATGAGCTACACGCTCTAGGGACATAAAGCTTGTCACCTCAATAAACAGCACACGCTGGATGGATAGATCCCTATCTCAGAGACATCCCATACCCTGGCACAAACACCTATCAATAGAAAACGAAGCTTCTAATTAGCAGTCGTCATATATAAACCCGATGATTGTGTGTGAGATAGTAAATACACCCTGGGAATCAACTCTGTGGCTCTGCTTGACAGGGCCACGTGAAATGAAATCACCAGTGTGTCAAAGGCCAGGGTAGCATATGGCTATACATCTATAGGTTCTAGGGCCAATAGCCTATAACCTACCTATGAACCGATGCACACCCACATGTACCTGTTGCAATAATTGTTTTGTGAGGTTGACTGAGTGTGATGGTGAATGTGTTGGTGAATGTGTACGAGTCCTGTATATGTGTGAAAGCTAAGTGGGAAACTGTTTCTGTCATGGTATGTAGTGTCCTAGCTGTGATCCCAGCAAATGATGCATATGCTATTGCTAGGCACAAAAAGCAGTATGCCAGATGGTCTGACATAGTGTGTTGGTGTCAACTGGGGTGTCCCACTGTAGGCCACAGCAGTACATGTATGTTTATTGAGTGTGACTGCTGGTGAATCCAACGCCTGACTGAACTGTAGTACTACCTGAAGCTGTATGCCTAAACAACGCAGTAAGGTGTATGTACACATGTCCTGGAACCACTGTTTTGTTTGTTCCCCGTAGTCCTCCAGATGACATAGCTCAGGCATAAGGTCTTGTAACTACTGACACACAGTACTGTATGGTACACAGGTAAAGGTCATGTGTGTTGACATACCTTTGTGTCTGGTATGTATGTCTAATGTGTGTGTGTGTGTGTATGGCTGTACCATGGCCTCGGCCATATGTGTGTTACAGGATATAGGTGTGTATCTAGCAACATGTATAGTATAGTACAACATTATGCCACCCATATTGACGAATGAGCATATATGTTAGGCAGGGGTTTGCCATCAATGACTAGTGTGGTATGCTGGTAATACTGTGACTGGACCCTACAATCATTGCAATGGATTACATGTTACATTATGCATTAGCATGATATATACCCCCTGTGGCTAGGTGGTGCATTGTGTTGCATACAATATGCCATATATTGTTGTATAGTCTTACATACTGGTTTATCTTTGTTGCTGTGCAGAACATGGTTTGATATATGGAGTGTGCCAGGCACTGTCAGACAGCTGTGGGTTGAGCACTGATATGTGGTATTGAAAGTGTGTATCCTTTGACAGCCAATAGGTTGCTATATATGGCAGTTAAATGATGTCTGTACTTTAGAATATTTAGTGTGCCACTTGACTTGCTTACACATATTGTTTCTTTGTCTTCCAGGGTAATGGCCCACCATCGTAATAACTCATACAGCACAGCAGAGGATGAAGTGATGACGGACACCATGGTTCAGCACTACACCATGCTGTTCTCAAGCACCAGCCAGGACCAGCATGAGCAGACTGCACTGTGGCAAGATCTTTTCCATAGGGTAAATGACATAGGCATGCATAACCGGACATATGAGCAGGTACGCCATCACTGCAGTGATTTAATTAGACATGTCCGGCAGCATGCATCTGATATCCATAGACAACAGCTTGCCACAAGTGGTGGGGTAGCCATCCATCCCCACCTCACCAGAGTGGAGGACCAGAGTGGAGGAGCTGCTCCTGAGCCAGGTGGCTCCTGGCCAACAACAGCAATAACAACAACTGACATGTGTCATAATGGAGAATTCCACAAAAACGTAGACGAGTGAAAACAAGAATAAGGCACAGACTCCTTGCTCCAGCACAAGCAAATAAATAATTACTTCAGTTGAAATTCAAAAATTAATAGCTTAAAGCTTGAGTAGTCTGAACGCAATTTTATTGTTGAAGCGTTTTCGCCATGCACACTAGCACAGCTTCTTCAGAGAACAAACAACAAATTTAAACTAAGTCAAGCTTTTAAACCTTAAAAAAGGAAATGATGTCATGACAGTTTTAAATTTTGCTACAAAGCGAAATACATATAGCAATCTAAAATTCATACATATATGATATAGGATGATGTTAAAAACACATGAATACAAAAGTAATACTCAATAGTTATGAAAACTAATGATAAAAACAACTTTAGTCTCTAAGAATTGTCATGACCATTCTGAACGATCTAGAGAACATGTTTAATAAATAAACATTCTAAGAAATTAATTAAAAAAACTAAAGTACAAATGGAGACCTGATAAAAGTCAACTTTATGCTCAGTTGACAAGAGAATTAAAACCTGCTTAACTAGCAAGAATACTACTTACACCTACTATTATAAAAATGAAAGAACAGTAAGTGTAATTATGAAATACATTAGACAATTATCTTAAATAACTCCTCATTTTCAGGACTGCAATAATATTGCAGTTCTCATTCAGTCCGGGGTAATTGAATGCATCTGTTCTAAGCTGCCATCGAAGCAATGAATAGGGCCACCCCTAAAGGTTTACTTTTATATTTGGTATGGCCATAAAATGAAAAACTATGTGTGTTGTTTAATAATAATAAATGCTTAGTTGTCGTTTTTATTTTTTTATTTTTGATCAGATAGAGATGTTGGTACAGACGATAACGTAATCGATCGGTCAACCAATATAAAAAGATGAGCAGCAGCAAAACAAAGCAGCGTAAAGTTGTCAGGAGTGTTCATTGATGCATGTTTCTGAGATTGCCATTCAAGCTCACATATTTCGAGAAGCAATGAAAGTATACACCTAGGTTGCCATAAATGAAAAACTAAAACCATAAATAGGTTGGTTGGCAATGTTGGTTATGTATGCTGTCGTTTTGTTTTGCTTTAGTTTTATTTTTGGTAGTAATTCAGTTATGTTGCATGCGCGATCCACGTCGGGTCGGTCTTACCAATATAAAAGATGAGCATAATCGCACAAAAACAGCGTAAACAATAGATTTGCTTTCACAATTTAATGGGGCTCTAATTGTGTATTTTTTGTCACGTATATTAAACGTCTGACCCAATCTAACTTTATGACATCTATTACAAAGGCCACAAGGGTACATACCCACCTTCCTATTAAAAAGTTTGTTAGAAGAGTCCCTTTGTAAGAGTTCTTTTAAATTGTTATTTCTTTTAAACACAAATCTTGGGAATAGACCAAATTTGTCAGTAAGTATGGGGTTACTCAAAATAAAATCCCAATTCTTACGTATAATTGTAATAATAGCTTTCAAATCAAGGCTGAATGTAGTAATATAACTTAAAGATGGGTCAAAAGAAATTGTCGTAGCAGAATTTTCAACTACTACAGTATTCGTGTTAGTAAAGTCATTAGAAGTTTCTAAGTTAAATGGAGATATAATAACAGGGTTGCTCCTACATAAAATGGCCTTGAAAAATCCATTAATTCTCTTTATGTTTACTTCTATAATGAGTTCATTGATAAGTTGGATTGGGTAACCTCTGTTTGAAAACATTTCCAGTAAAAGATCACATTCCTTGTGAAAGTCTTCCAAAGTGCTGCACATTTTTGCCGCTCTCACCAACTGTCCCTTAACTATAGCTCTTTTTTGTTTAAAGGGATGGTGGCTGGAGAAATGCAAAAACGAATTGCAGTACGTTGGTTTTCTGTAGATGTTTGAAACATAAGTATTAGACTGATAGTCCTTTGACAGTTTAACATCCAAATAATCAATGTCTAATGTAGAAAACTTGTAAGTGAATTTTAAAAATTCTGTGGTGTTATTAATGGAATTAACAAAAGAATCGGCCGCGGGATGGTCACCCCTAAAAAGCAGAAATATATCGTCCAAATATCTCGTATAGAATTGAACTGGTTCCATGAGGGTAGGTGATGAAAAAAGGAGATGTTTCTCCCAATACCCCATAAAGAAATTTGCCACAGAAGCCCCACAAGGGGAGCCCATGGCAACCCCTTGTTTTTGAAGGAAATGCTTCTTATCAAAGATAAAATAGTTTGATGACAACACTATGTCCAAAATTTCAGTGACAAGATCTATTTCTATCTTTGGAGCTCCCAGTTCTGCAAGTAAAAGTGCAATCCACTCTAGTGCTTCCTGGTGGGGAATTGATGTATACAAGTCTACAACATCTACAGTGAGGAAATTGTCGTCACTGTTAAAGGTAGACTGTTGATTTCGCTCAAGAAAAGACCAGGAGTCCTTACATACTCCTGGGAGGGATTGCACATACTTGGACAGAAGCTTATCAACAAGTTTGGCACTGGGGTATGTCATGGAAGACCTTCCATCAATTAAAGCCCTCATGGGTGGATTAGCCAAGTCCTTATGTACCTTGGGGATGCCAAACATAACAGGGATCTTTGGTAGTGTAATATCTATATAGTTGTAGGTATCGAAGTCAATCTTATTTTCAAGAAATAAATCTCGAAAATAACCTCTCATCCTGTTATGTGCACCATGTATTTCATTAATAGAAGCTTCAGTATAAGCTGGTGACTCCAAAACAGAAAGCATCTTCTCCTTATAGGTTTCGTTATCAAAAATAACCAGCCCACCACCCTTATCAGGCTTAATTAATCTTATTGGAGCTTTACAAAGATTTTCAAGTAATTCAATCTGTTCTTTAGAGGTGTTAAACTCATAAGTAGTCCTCTTCGCAAATCTATTATTAAACATGTGTCTAAAATCTACTTCACACACTTGTTCAAATAAAGATAAAGAAGGGTGAAGGGGTCTAAAGAAATTATAAATTTGAAATGCTTTGTAAGAAAGCTCAACTTGAAATTGTTTTTCAACAATGAATGTACCCTACCAGCTCCTCCAACCCTGAAATTACCCAGTGTTTTCAATCCACCCCTTCACCCTTCTTTATCTTTATTTGAAAAAGTGTGTGAAGTAGATTTTAGACACATGTTTAATAATAGATTTGCGAAGAGGACTACTTATGAGTTTAACACCTCTAAAGAACAGATTGAATTACTTGAAAATCTTTGTAAAGCTCCAATAAGATTAATTAAGCCTGATAAGGGTGGTGGGCTGGTTATTTTTTATAACAAAACCTATAAGGAGAAGATGCTTTCTGTTTTGGAGTCACCAGCTTATACTGAAGCTTCTATTAATGAAATACATGGTGCACATAACAGGATGAGAGGTTATTTTCGAGATTTATTTCTTGAAAATAAGATTGACTTCGATACCTACAACTATATAGATATTACACTACCAAAGATCCCTGTTATGTTTGGCATCCCCAAGGTACATAAGGACTTGGCTAATCCACCCATGAGGGCTTTAATTGATGGAAGGTCTTCCATGACATACCCCAGTGCCAAACTTGTTGATAAGCTTCTGTCCAAGTATGTGCAATCCCTCCCAGGAGTATGTAAGGACTCCTGGTCTTTTCTTGAGCGAATCAACAGTCTACCTTTTAACAGTGACGACAATTTCCTCACTGTAGATGTTGTAGACTTGTATACATCAATTCCCCACCAGGAAGCACTAGAGTGGATTGCACTTTTACTTGCAGAACTGGGAGCTCCAAAGATAGAAATAGATCTTGTCACTGAAATTTTGGACATAGTGTTGTCATCAAACTATTTTATCTTTGATAAGAAGTATTTTCTTCAAAAACAAGGGGTTGCCATGGGCTCCTCTTGTGGGGCTTCTGTGGCAAATTTCTTTATGGGGTATTGGGAGAAACATCTCCTTTTTTCATCACCTACCCTCATGGAACCAGTTCAATTCTATACGAGATATTTGGACGATATATTTCTGCTTTTTAGGGTGACCATCCCGGCCGATTCTTTTGTTAATTCCATTAATAACACCACAGAATTTTTAAAATTCACTTACAAGTTTTCTACATTAGACATTGATTATTTGGATGTTAAACTGTCAAAGGACTATCAGTCTAATACTTATGTTTCAAACATCTACAGAAAACCAACGTACTGCAATTCGCTTTTGCATTTCTCCAGCCACCATCCCTTTAAACAAAAAAGAGCTATAGTTAAGGGACAGTTGGTGAGAGCGGCAAAAATGTGCAGCACTTTGGAAGACTTTCACAAGGAATGTGATCTTTTACTGGAAATGTTTTCAAACAGAGGTTACCCAATCCAACTTATCAATGAACTCATTATAGAAGTAAACATAAAGAGAATTAATGTTTTTTTCAAGGCCATTTTATGTAGGAGCAACCCTGTTATTATACCTCCATTTGACTTAGAAACTTCTAATGACTTTACTAACACGAATACTGTAGTAGTTGAAAATTCTGCTACGACAATTTCTTTTGACCCATCTTTAAGTTATATTACTACATTCAGCCTTGATTCGAAAGCTATTATTACAATTATACGTAAGAATTGGGATTTTATTTTGAGTAACCCCATACTTACTGACAAATTTGGTCTATTCCCAAGATTTGTGTTTAAAAGAAATAACAATTTAAAAGAACTCTTACAAAGGGACTCTTCTAATAAACTTTTTAATAGGAAGGTGGGTATGTACCCTTGTGGCCTTTGTAATAGATGTCATAAAGTTAGATCGGGTCAGACGTTTAATATACGTGACAAAAAATACACAATTAGAGCCCCATTAAATTGTGAAAGCAAATCTATTGTTTACGCTGCTTTGTGCGATTGCTGCTCGTCTTTTTATATTGGTAAGACCAATCGTAGATTACGTGATCGCATGTACGAACATCTGTACGCGATCAAAAATAAAAACGACAGCAATGCACTTGCTAAGCATATTATTAACCAACCTGGCCATAGTTTTTCATTTATGGCCATAGACCAAATACAAGGTAACCTTAGGGGTGGCCCTATTCCATTGCTTCTCGAAATATGTGAGCTTGAATGGCAACTTAGAACAGACGCATTCAATCACCCTGGACTGAATGAGAACTGCAATATTATTGCAGTCCTGAAAATGAGGAGTTACTTAAGATAATCGTCTAACATTTTTCATAATTACACTTATTGTTCTTTTATTTTTACAATAGTAGGTGTAAGTAGTATTCTCGCTAGTTAAGCAGATTTTAATTAATTTTTTGTCAACTGAGCATAAAGTTGACTTTTTTAGGTATTAGGTCTCCATTTGTACTTTAGGATCTTCTTAGTTTTTTAATCAATTTCTTAGAATGTTTGTTTATTAAATATGTTCTCTAGATCGTCCAGAATGGCTTCGACAATTCTTAAAGACTAAAGTTGTTTTTATCATTAGTTTTCATAACTATTGAGTATTACTTTTGTATTTATGTGTTTTTAACATCATCCTATATCATATATGTATGAATTTTAGATTGCTATATGTATTTCGCTTTGTAGCAAAATTTAAAACTGTCATGACATCATTTCCTTTTTTAAGGTTTAAAAGCTTGACTTAGTTTAAATTTGTTGTTTGTTCTCTGAAGAAGCTGTGCTAGTGTGCATGGCGAAAACGCTTCAACAATAAAATTGCGTTCAGACTACTCAAGCTTTAAGCTATTAATTTTTGAATTTCAACTGAAGTAATTATTTATTTGCTTGTGCTGGAGCAAGGAGTCTGTGCCTTATTCTTGTTTTCATGTGTCATAATGGAGACCAGAGCCACCCAGCAAGTTGACATGGAGCATGCAGGTAACATGGCATAGCTGTACACTACTGTTATCTCTATTGGTAGATCATGCTTATGTGAGATGTGTAGTGTGTAGTTACAAGATATGATGCCTAGTGTTGTGCAATAATAATATTTTGGAATATAATATGCAGGTCTGTGACTGTCAACAGTCATACTACTGTAAGATTGCAAACACACAGTAGCAATGCCACAGTTGTTGCCACTGACAAACTGTCTCATACCCTTGTAGGTCCCTCTGATGTGACAGCAAGGCAGCACACCCATGCTGGTGAGTGTGTTCTACATTTATTATTGCTAAATAAATGTGCATGTCATACGTGAGGTTTAGGCCATGTACACGTCACACACCAGAGCATAATGCATGCTGTGCATGTTTGCTGTGAGACTATGCAGATCTCAGTAACATGAGTAGCTGACTCAAACACATGCAACACACAGAGCATCTCACACATTTGTGGCAACACTGTAGTGGACATTGGATAGGCACAGTCGATACACATGCACACAACACACACAACTATGTCATACGCAGTACATGTTAACATGCTACACATGGCGTATTCATACACACGCTGTAAGGTCACACTTCAGTATCCCAATTGTCATCCACACAGCACACATAACATACCTGAGGGGTAGAGTCCTCTCATGTGGCTGTGCGACACTCTTTCAACACATAACACATTCATGTTAGCTAATGCCCCCTACTGTGCACCTTAAGAACCCATGTAACAACTGTCCTTGTAATGGTGAATGTAGCCATGGTACTGCAGTACAGGTACAACATGCTATGTGCCGGTCTGACACACATTAGTAGCCTTGAGTGACCACATGATGCTGCATGATGTTGTCACATGGTACTACACCACATCCAGTTACAGTGGCCGCAGTACTACACATAGTATTAATTGCTATGCACCTCAATGTTTTGTGTGTGTGTGCAAACATATGCACCAATACACAATCTGCAAAGCAATCACCATTTGTACATAGTGACACACATGTCTTATAATACTATTGAGTGTATAGGTCACATGACACACATTGTGTATTTGTGAAGTTTAATGTTGCAGTTGTGTGGTAGCATGCCATGTCATGCTTGGCACTAGCATGTCCACAATATGTCCTACACTCACCATAACCACTGTACAATGTCTATGTTGAGCAATGGTATTCCATCAGGTATACATGCACCACTCATCCTGTGTGTATACATAGCATGCATGTGCTTAACCTGTGTCCACAATAGTCTGCTAAAGACACAGATGCTCTAATCAGAATTGGATATCTATGTGACACACCGATACTTTCAGCCATGGTATGTATACCTGTGAGTGATGGTGCACAAGACATTGCAGAGACGTTAATACTTGCATAGCAATGTTGCGTCCATGTACACATTGCGTTCCAGGGTGAGACCAATCACTGAACAAAATACACATGCATCAAAGCCATGTATACTGTTATTAACAAAGGCTGTCTACACTCACATTGCATGCTGTTAAGCAACACGCATCCTGCATGCTGACACATTTGATATAAATGTTTGGCTTGTGATACTGTACCCCACCATCACACGCTATTGAGTATGTTCTGGATTGCTGGTGGTGTGCGTGTCTGCGTGTGTGTCTGTGTGTGTCTGTAGTAGTGAGGAGTGTATATGTGTTCATGTGTGCATGTGTGCATGTGTTCATGAGTGCATGTGCATGTGTTCATGTGTTCATGTGTGCATGTGTGCATGTGTGCATGTGTGCAGACATCATGTACAGGTCGTAAAGTGTGTTTCCTGTCTCCCTTTCACAGGTGCTGATTTTGGGCTGGTTCACTGCAGCAGGGAAACTGATGTCACTGAGCATGATAGTGATAATGATGATAGGTGTGCTGAGGCACAGGCATGTTTGCCAGGGTCTGTCATTGAGCCAACAATCGACAGTACACAAGTGTCCACCCCATCCATGCACACAGTCATACTGCCAATACATCCATCGCCAATGCCCTTAGCTGAAGGACAGCGTACAGCTGGTATTGGCCATGACAGTGTGGTATCTATGGCACATGCATCCCAACACAGCAGCCATACCCAGATGTCTGGAAGGGTACCACATAGGCAGATGTCCATGGGTTCTCGTCGGAGCACTGCTGGCCATCATGCCACTGGCAGATGTGCCACAGGTCTTACAACCTCGTGCATGTTCCAGGCTGTCATGGAGGCACAGGAACATATGTAACAGTACACCAGACAGGGGCTAAGGGCACAGAGGGCACATACTGCGTTAAATGACAGTATCCGTGACCTAGCAGGTATCATCCGTAACTACACTGAGGTCATGGATAGACGTTGGGGTGAGACATTAGATGTCCTCTGCAATGTCATGTCAATGTGTCAGGACAGTGCGGGTGAGACGTTGATGTGGATGTATGCCAGCAACATCAGCAGCTGGCAGTCGCCGCTGACATCCCTCAAGTCACAGCCGCTCCCGTAGTGCCAGTACCAGCCCCAGCAATGTTGGGGCTGGGCTGTCCATAGACCGTCCTGGAAGACCACGTGCACATGGCTCTGAACAGTCCCAGCAGGGGCCTGGGTCTAGCGTACATCCATATACTTCTGGGGATAGTACTTGATAGTGTCAGTAGCACCCCTGCCAGGCACAGGTACCATATCCGTGGCCAGAGACGGTGATCTGTAAAGCCTAGCAGGTACAGTCAGTGGCTGTCCCACAAATACCCGTATATGACAGCCGCATGGTGGAACTATGTGCATGTAGACACACACACACACATACACACACACACACACACACACACACACACACACACACACACACACACACACACAGACACACATAAGCAACACACCTAGGGCTACCACATACACGCACACATTACATCAACACTGGCCCATAGCAGTACTCTTGGCCCTCACACACACACACACACACACACACACACACACACACACACACACACACACACACACACACACACACACACACACATGTCAATTGTATGGCTCACTGTAGGCCTCTGGCAAACCAACTACACACCCTGTGAATATGATGAATACTGTGCCACCTCCTGTCATCTGTGACATCAATGCAGGAACAGGCTACCATGATGCTGATGCACAGGGTGACTTAATGGCAGTATAGTAAGGTGTGGCTGAGCAGGCATGATGCATGTAAGCTATGATTGTCATTGTAGTAATGTTCACACCAGTGTTAGTTCCAATAGTGTATAGTCCGCCCATGTGCCACTTGGCTGATGTGTGTAGTATTGGCAGCATGTGTTAGAGAGTGGTCAGTATGTGTGGGATGTGTGTGGCACAGATTTGCAGGTGTACATTTGTGAACATGGTGGAGGTGCACTGTCTGCATGTACATGCATAGTGGACACATGGGCAGGGTGTCATGCCCTGTATTACACAGTAACACTCCATAGTCTCGATTGGTGGCCAGTATGCATTGTACTACACACATTTTGGAACCTGACTACACATGTGTGTATGACATGGTTAGACATGGTGCTGTGGGTGATACTGTTAATATCTGTCATTGATTTGCATTCTGCTAGTATACACTACTTCAACAGCCTGACCATAACCAATCATTAGATGATGTCTTGACAACTGACACACAGATGTAGGACACACAGTAACATTTGGACACTTCAGGTACTATACTATGCCAGTAACCAGTGGTATTCACCTGCACACATTACTGAGACCACTAATGTTTGGAATATATCTTTCTTAGGTACAAGCAATCACAGTAGGGATATGTCCATCCACATGTGGTGATGCATACTGTGGCCTATAATGCATTCTCCAGATGACACACACATCCTCCACAAGGGTATCACACAGACAGATCCTTGCTGTAAAGCTATAAGCCAACCAAGGCATAGTCATCCACCTTTACAGAACATAGTATCCCCATAGTACCACATAGGTAGTAGTTACCAACATGAAGAACAGGTACCGATGTGTACATGCAACCAAGTGGCACGTCATCTCTCCTTTGATAATCACATTTCCAAAGGTATGTTTAAATCCCTCGGTGGATCACATAAGCAATAAGGGGTCTGCATGCATATCCACAAAGGTTGTTGTACACCCATAATGAATAGCCATCAGCGATAGGCCCTGCTGTGTTTGAACAGTTCTGACATCTACCTCGGACATAAAAACTCACTCACACAACTCTATAGAAACCGTAATGAGTGTGTGTGACAGTTGACCTAGGCCAGGGATCATTGCAGTGGCTGGCCTTGTCACAAGCATACAGATGTGACATAAGGTCCGGACAGCAGCAGCACACTCTTGAATAGATGACAGATGTGTTCTTGGAGAAAGCAGGGTTCCATGCATGAAATAATTGAGGTCACATGTATGTAAATGTATTTGCCACACAGCTACCTCACATGTGCAATGCACATACTGGTGTCATACAGTAGTAAAAGCAAAACCCACAACCCATTGACCAACAGTCTCGCACACACACACACACACACACTTGTCAAGTATAGGATTCAAACCCCTACTTAGCTGCTTTATGTCATTACAGGAGTACGCATTTACACAACACACTATACACATTACAGTGAGCTCTCTTTCCACAGGTATATTTGTAGGGTGGTGACATCATCAGACCTGACAAAGATTAGTATACCACCTTTAAGGTGTTTGACTACTCTCCAAAAAGGTTGCTCCTCTCCGAGGAGTTCACACACACACAGTTGTCAAGTGCAGGCTCCAAACCCCTACTTAACTGCTTTATGTCATTACAGGAATACACACTTACACGACGCGCAATACACATTACTGTGAGTTGTTTTTCCACAGCTATATTTGTAGGGTGGTGACATCATCAGACCTGACAAAGATTAGTATACCACCTTTAAGGTGTTTGACTACTCTCCAAAAAGGTTGCTTTTCTCCAAGGAGTTCACACACACTGTTGTCAAATGCAGAATTCAAACCCCTACTTAATTGCTTTATGTCATTACCGAAGTATGCATTTACACGACACGCTATACACATTACTGTGAGTTCTTTTTTCCACATGTACATTGGTAGGGTGGTGACATCATCAGACCTGACAAAGATTAGTATAGCACCTTTAAGGTGTTTGACTACTCTCCAAAAAGGTTGTTCTTTTCCAAGGAGTTCACACACAAGCAGACACACAGTTGTCAAGTGCAGGATTCAACCCCCTACCTAGCTGCTTTATGTCACTACAGGAGTATGTATTTACATGACGCTCTATACACATTACTATGAGTTTTCTTTCCACAGGTATATTTGTAGGGTGGTGACATTATCAGACCTGACGAAGTTTAGTATACCTCCTTTAAGGTGTTTGACTATTCTCTGAAATGGTTGTTCCTCTCCAAGGAGTTCACACACAAACAGACACACACACAGTTGTCAAGTGCAGGATTCAAACCCCTACCTAACTGGTATATGTTATTACAGGAGTATGCATTTACACAACACACTATACACATTATTGTGAGTTCTCTTTCCACAGGTATATTTGATGGGTGGTGACATCATCAGACCTGACAAAGATTAGTATACCACCTTTAAGGTGTTTGACTACTCTCCAAAAAGGTTGCTCTTTTCCAAGGAATTCACACACACACACAGATGTCAAGTGCAGGATTCAAACCCTTACCTAACTGCTTTCCATCACTACAGGAGTATGCATTTACACGACAAGCTATACATATGACTGTGAGCTGTCCTTTATACAGGTATATTTGTAGGATGGTGACATCATCAGGCTAGACAAAGTGGGTTACAGTAGGTTACAATGGGTGGGCTACATAGAATGAATGTCTGAATACTTTGGCCATGTGATCATCAATGGAGAATTCACTATGTAACTGTGTCCCTAGGGCCTTCATGACTTTCTCCATACATACTGGTGTACCACCTATGTGGTAATTTGTTTGCACTTTCTTTTAGCAAAACGGGATGACTATGCATTCTTTGTCATTCTTGTTGGGGCATTGTTTTGACACCAGGTATCTGTGCCTGTAAGCCCCTTCTGGAGGATGTGTGTGTCAGCTATTGAGTCGATTATGGACCACAGTTAGCAGTCATCTGCAAACCTGTTCAGCCATACTCATCCTGTGCTTGTCTGTACCTCTGAGCAGTGTCCACTGAACAGGTGGGGTCCCAGGAGCAAGACCTGTGGGATGCCATTTGTGACTGTCTTCAAGTCGTACATGGCACCCACAACTCTGAACATGTGTGTTTGATCTGTGAGACACTAGGCCACACATCCTGTGACATACCTGTTGATGTTCAGGCTGGTAAGTGTGTCCATGATGACAGAGTGGGGAATGGTGGGTAAAGTCCTTAGTGAAGTCCAGGTGGGTTGTGTGGACTACTTCCACCTCCATCTATGTCCTTGGTGACTGTTTGAAGTAAGTCAACTATGTTTAGGAGGCAGGATCTGCCTTTAACAAGGTGAGCTTGTGTAGTGTCCAGTGTCTGGAGGTCCCCATTGTCTCTGTTTATGGGTTCCATGACAATTTGATCAATAGCTTTGTAGACCAGGCTGAGTAGGCATATAGGGCAATGGTTTCCAGGTTCTGTTGTGGCACCCCCTTTGTGGAGCTGGATGACTGTTAGTGTATGCCATTGTTTGTGTACATACCCTGTGGTAGGATTGAGTCTGGGCAGTGAATGTAGGTGAGTGTGTAGTTCCTGTTGGGACTAGTGTAAGATGCAGCCTGGGACACCATCCATTCCCATTGATGCTGTGCTGTTGGCTTTGGAGAGAACTGTCCTTACCTGCATGTCCATGACATCTGGGGCTCTGCATCCTTCTGTGATGGACACAGGCCCTTTTGGGGGTGATGGGGGGAGGTTTACACTGAACTTGTCCCCCGGGATGTGGCCAATGAAAGTTGGTTCAGTGTATTCCTTGTCATTTGTCAGTAGCTGACAGCATATTTGGAAGTTGACACCTACATGTCTGGTAAAGCTACAGCAGGCTTTGTGGTTGTTATTCTTACAGTTCTTGGCAATTTGTCATTTGACAGTGTCCTTGGATTATTCCATGAGTGATCATTGCTACTTCCTAATAATGATCAGTGATGCCTTTCCTTTAGTGAAGTTGTCTCTATTGGGTGTTAGTCTCCTCCTTCTGTTGTCTAGCTTATTTATGGCCAATGACCACCAGATTGTTTTCTTATTTTTGGAGGAGTGCATCTTGGTTTTATTTGTGATGTCTTGATCCATGCATCCCTGTAGATGCTCATAGGATGCACTTGTAACTGATTTGGCAGATTGTATACCATTTTCCTATAGCAAGAGGTCTTTGGAACCTTCCACTTTTGTCTTGGGACGTTTGCAGTTTGCTTTTGAAAATGTCTTCATGGTGGTTTAATTGGCTGGGTGGGGGTGCATGATGTGGACGTCCAGTGTGATTACTTTATGATCTGATATTACCAGCAAGGGTTTTATCTCTGTTGTGGAACACTGGTACCTCATGTTGGTGATGATCATGACCAGTATGGTGTCACCTCTAGTGGCTATAGTGACCAGCTGTTCCAGGGTGTTAGAGCTTTTAAACTCTAGGAAACATTGGGCAATGGACGTTGTACACAAGTGATTCTGTCACTCAATGTTTGGGTAGTTGTAATCACCTCATATAATGTTGTTTGATAGGACCTTGATATTTTCCACTGTTCTCAGGAATACTTTGTGAGGTTCCTGTGACAAGATAGGTCATCTGTAGAAGGCTACAATCTGATGAGCAGCTTTGCACAATCTTAGTTGCACTTGCATGGTCTCCAAGGCCTCTTGCTGTGCCACTAACCTGGAGGTGGGGGTATCCATAAGGTGAATGTGTACACCCCTTCCTTTTATATTTCACTCGTGGTTTTGGGTCCAAAGGTCAGGGGGATTGTGAGTGTTTTAACGTGGAGCATGTCCAATAGCTCTGCGTTTGACATAGCTTTGTATGTTAGGCAGTGAACACATCTGACTAGGCGATATGCAAGGGAGTACTGATGGAGCATTTTGTGATAGTCTGTGTATGGCATGTATTTCAGGCAGCTAATGCTCTTTGTGAGGTATTGCTGCAGGCTTTCCAGTTGTTGCAGTTGGCTTGTGAGGTACGTAGCAAAAGTGGCGTTGTACTCTTTTATAGTTCTAGTGAGTGATGGGTAATGGGGAACAATGTCCTCTTCTATTCTGCATGAGATGCATTTTGTGATGGGGTGTGCCACATAGCAGGGTTTCCTGACTACTGTGGGGATGTGATTATCACTGTTGTGTCCCGTGTCTAGCTGTGACCCAAGGTCTCTTGTCACACTTTCATTGTTAAGTGTACTACCGCCTATGTTGTCATTCTTGGCTACAGAGCCTTTAACAAAGGGGATGACAATGCACATTTTGGCATTGAGCTAGAGCCCATGGCTTTGACAACAGCCATCTGTCTCAGTGAGGCCCTTTTGTAGGATGTCCACATCTTTAGTGTTTACAATTATGGCTCCTAGTTTGCAGTCCTCTGGAAACTTCAGTAACCACAGACCTTCCATGTTGAAGTTTACTTCAGGGAAGTAGATACTAAACAGGACAAGACACAGGACTGGACCTTGTGGTACTGCACTCATCACTGGTCCAAAGTCATACTTGGAGTCTGCTACTTTCACAGTGTGTTTTCTGTCAGTGGGCCTGTTGGCAGTACATCTTGTGATATAGCAATATATACCTAGTTTAGTGGGTTTATCTATATTTCCAGAGTGTGCTGTGGTGTTGTATGCTGTGGCAGGATCAACATAGGCTGTGTGAATCACCTTACCCTTGTCGACAGTTCTGTTGACAGCTTCAATGTCATCTATCAGGTTTAGGTGACATGATCTGCATTTTACAATCCCTACATGGTTGTGGTCCAGGGTTTGGGGATTACAAATGTAACTTTTATATGTTGTATGATGATAAATTCCATGGCCTTGAAGAGCGTGCTCGTCAGGCTACTGGGGGAATTGTTCCTGGGGTCTGTGATGTCTCCATCCTTGTGTAATGGGATGACCGTCACTGTGCACCATTCAACAGGCACACAGCCTGAGGTGAGGCTTTGACTGCACATGGTATGTCAGTGTGGTTCCTGTTCGTTCTGTGGTTTGTGTGGAACACAGCCTGTGAAGTTATCTGGTCCCATGGCTGCTGTGATACTGGCTTTGGAGAGTGTTTTTTACCTGTGCAGCTGTGATGACAGCAACTTTGCAGTCTTCCATTATAGAGATGTGCTCTTTTATGGATGAGAGGGGAGTACAGTTAACACTGATCCTATCTGCAAGGATGTTGCCAATATCAGTTGGGTCAGTATATTTAGTGCCATTGAGCTGTAACTCAGAACAGATATGAATGTAGCCATGACATGGACCTGTCTGTTGGGCAGAGATCTTTTGAGTGGACAGTATGCAACAAGGTACAGATTGGGTTACACTCATTCTTGTTGCATGGGGTTACTGTTTGAGGCCAGTAATCCTCTTGTTAGGGTACTTCAGTGGTCTTTCTGGCTGCTGAACGTGCCTAGTCAGATTCATCGCAAGTGTGTTGTGGTACTCTCTGACTGGTCTGATGACTGATGAGTACTGGGAATCTCCTTTGACCTACATGCACAGATCTTGGTGGTTTGTGTGAACACATAGCATGATTTTCTGACAACTTTGTGAATGTGTTTCTGGTAGTAGAGATGTCTATCCACATTTGTCCATAGATCCCTTATTATCACCTCCGTATTTGGCATGTGTGTGAGCATGCCCAGTATGACCTTTTTGTGTGATGCTGAATGAAATCCACTACATTTGTTGGAGTGTGTGAGCATGTCCAGTATAGACATTTATACTATATGTGTATGGAAAATCAAGTTGTATTTTTACAGCAGGCCTCACCTTTGTGTTATAGATCAACAGGGATCATGCTGTGCCTGCAAGGCTTACATGAGACACTTTGCAGAGCCTTATCAACATTTCTACATACGGGAGGGAAGCTATTCTTTGTACATTTCTACCCAAGGGCACAATTGATTGTTGCTGTGTGTGTACATACAATGAGGGGTTCACCTGACACTACACATTTGCTATGCCTGCACTGCTATGTACGGTACACCATTTCAGTCTGTACTGTTGCCTATCATACTGGCTTGAGGCATACTACTGTACTACACTTCTTAGCGTCCAATGCCACATATATTAGATTGCAACTTCATAACCTACACAGCCCACATCACACCGCTTGGCCTGATGTTCTCTGTCTGCAAAGGCCTGTTGGGGAGGTTACCCATATGCATCTTTAGGGTCATGTTACAGCATTTCTTTGTGTTTGCATTACTGTACAATTGTCCTGCTGTGTCTGTGCTACTGAAATGCTATCATGGCTTAGTGGTTCTGTGCTATGACTATAGTGCACTGTTTTGTGGGTTTGAGCCCTGTAACTTTTTTATTTTCATTCTAGGCAGACCAGACTGCTTAAGGGACAGTAAAGCTAATATGAGCATATTTACCTGTCTTTGCTCAACTTTGCACGACTTTGCCCGACCTTACCCAACATTGCTCAATGTTGCCCAACATTGCGCTAGTTGGCACGGGCAACTTTGTTTACATGTTTTGAATATTGGTAAATGCTGCTTAACACTGCTTTATATTGCTTAAAACATGGCAATCATGCCTCCGGTGGTGCTGCAGGGCTGCCTATGTCAGATGCACATACTACACTCCCTATACATGTTTGAAAACAGGTAGTGTTGAGTTAGGCATCCCTTTTATTTTATGTGTGAGTCAGTGAGAGGTATAATTTCCAGGGTTCCTACTGAGCCAGTGTGTATGTGCTATGTGTTGCCTCTTTGCCAAGGCCAAGGCATACTGGGCACACCTCCTTCTGCCTACTGGGGCAGGCTCAGGTTATTCCTCCTCCAAGTCATGCTGTGCCTGTGCAGGCCTTGGCAATGGTGGGGGCTTTTTGGCCCTTCCCCATGCTGTTCCTGCTGCAGCTGTTTTCGCAGGATCATATTGTGTAGCATGGCACATACCATGACAATTTGGGTACATGTAGTTGGTAAGTACTGCAAGGCTCCACCAGATGTGTCCAGGCTCCGGAACCATGACTTGAGCATCCCAAACACACGCTCAATTATATTTCAAGTTTGTGCGTGTGCCTCATTATGGAGTTCTTGTTCAGGTGTGTGTGCATTTCTGATGGGTGTCATCATCCACGGCTCCAGTGCGTATCCAGCATTCCCCACTAGGTGACCGTCAGGGATGTCCCCATTGGCAAATGCCTGGTACAGCTACATCAGATGCCAGATATGGGAGTTATGGTAGCTTCTAGAGCAGCCAGCACACTCATTCAGTATTATGCCCTGGGCATCGCACACGACCTGGCAGTTGATGAAGTGGAAGCCCTTGCAGTTGATATAGGCCCTACCCCGCTCACTGGCTGGTGCTTTGATGTGTATGTGCGTGCAGTCAATTGCACCCACTACCTCAGGGTATTCTGCTATTTGCTGGAAGAGATGCATATTGCTGGCCAATACCTCACGGGAATTGGGGAAATATACATGATCACTGACATGTGCTGACATGGCATTCAGGAACTGGTGCAGTACCTTGGATGCTAATGCTTGTGAAATCCCCATCATATCACCAGTTGGTCTCTGGAAGGTACCTGTTGCTAGTATTCTTAGGCCAACACATACCATGGTTTCCACTGGGATGGGTTCCCCTCTGTTGGTTCTGTGTGAGAGGCGTGGCCTGCACAGCTCAACAATTTTCTGCAGGAACTCTCTGTCCACTCTATAGCGCTCCACTATTTCCAGCTCATGTAGCCCTTGGTAGGTTACCCTGGGTCTGTACACTCTTCTCCGTCTCCTCACTGTGGGTTGCTCAGCAACATTCACAATGGCAGCACCCTCAGCATCTTGCACATGCTGCCTTATAATAGCAATGACAGCCCCTAACATTTTTTGTCTCAGTTAAGCTTTTTAAGTTTTCACTTCTCTTTGTATACTGCAGTGTTGCAGTGTTTCTGAGTAAAACATGGGGGAATGTTGTTTGCAGAGTTTTAAGTGCTGGCCTGGGCTGGGCTAGTGTACTGCCTGTGTAATTGGCTGATTCTAATTGATTTCACCTGGCAGCTCTGCTAGTTCTCCTTGGTTAACTTCCTACTACTACTTTTCCTTCCTTTTCCCTTTCTGTTTCCACAGGGGGCAGCACCGCGCAAACAAGCACAAACATGCACACGAGTGCACACACGCACACACAGCCTTACACAGGCTTACACAGGCTTAGGCGGGTGCACATCCATGCACACAGGCTTAGACAGCCTTACACAGGCTTACACAGGCTTAGATGGGTAAACATCCGCGCACATAGGCTTAGATAGTCTTACACAGTCTTACACAGGTGCGCACAAGCTTACACAGATTTACAGGTGCGCACACGCGTGCACACAGTGTAAGCATCTTTGCAAGAAACTTTGGTGGTAGCCACAGCGTACGCCTTCGGTTTCTGGCTTTCAGTTCAGACAACTAGGGCCATGCCTCTTCCAGTCTTCAGTAACTCAGAGCAGACACATGCCACTCTGCTCCAATGGGCTTACAGTGTTTGATACATACCCCCCTCATGATGTCACCTATTTACTACTCTGTTACTCCCCTAATCCTACTCTTACACTCTAGGGACATGGTTCACATAGGAGGGAAAATTGGGATTCACTATCCTTATACTCATTTGCATATGATTGCCTACTAATGCTTGGTTATATCTCTCACACTGAGCTTCCCCCCTTAGCAACCACTACTCAGTAGCCATGTTGTCTTCAGCCTGCCATTCACTTGCATGGCAGATGTATATTTGTAATAAAATGCCTATTTTTGCCTTTTAATTTTTTTTTTGTTTTTTAGAGCGCCACAAATTTGTGTGACGCTGTGCTACGCTTAAACATCTGGGATCGGGGAAAAAAATATTTTAATTTTTAAAAATGTTTGCAACACATATAAATGCCAATGGCCTTATATTTGGCCATTGGCATGCTTCCTCAACTGGATGCATCCTTTATTTGGAGCTGTCATTGCTCTGTTTTGCTATTTGCAGAATGGTACTCAGTTGCCAACCAAGTACATTTCTGCAAATAACACTACTCTTACTCGGACAGGTTAGTGTTTCCTGGATCGCAAATTTACCTCATTTGCATAGCTTTCAGCAGCAAATTAGGTAATTTGCATAAACTAACCCTGTCCGTGCAAGAGTTGTTTTAGGAGTCTCTTGCACGCCCCTGCCGGCTGTTCCTGGATCGCTCGGCAGACATGTTGGCTTGCTGGAATCTTACTCTACTCTTAGACTCCGTGCAAGCCTTCATGAATCCGGCCCCATAATTGTCATATTGTTTTAAATATCTCAAATACCAAGCAATATTGGTCAATTGTGTTTTCTTATTTGAAAGCTTACTGATGGTTAACTAAAAATCCTCCAACAGTATTTGTGTAGATTGACTACTTATAATAATTATGACGCACTTGAGTTTGAGTCTTGGAAATATAAGAAAGAAAATTATGAAAATATCAGAGAACATTGAATGCTGATAATTACTGTAGTCTTTTAAAGTTGTCGAATTTAGAGGGCAAGAATCCTTTGCCCCCCTCACTCTTGATATATATATATATATATATATATATATATATATATATATATATATATATATATATATATATATACATATATATATGGATTCCCCGCCTTTTGTTAAATGCAGTTTCTTTGACAAATACATGGAGCGTGGTTTAATGTCCATGGTACAGATAGCTGAGTGGTGGAAATGTTGATGGTGTATAATGTAGAGCATACCTCTCAACTGTTCCGAATTGCTTGGTAAATACCGGTTTTGAGGGAAAAATATTGGGGTGCCATGAATTATCATGTGGCCCTTTTAATTTCTGAATTTCCTGGTTGTGTTTTTTTTTTTTAAGACTTTTGACATCATCATGTGCAAGGCATGCGCGATGACATCAGCTTCTATAGTCTGATAGCACATCTTTCTTCCCGGGCTCGGTTCCAGGTAGAAATTGTAATTGTTGTAACATCTTTAATTTAATGGCTGCAAGCAGTCAGAACAATTTACATCATGATTACTTTTACTTACTGTGTTTAACATCAGCTTCTTACTTAACTGTGTGTGTCAACGGCTGCAGGCAAAAGAACAAAAGTTATGAAACTGTGTTTCAACTTGTGTTTCTTCCCAGGCTCTGAAACTGTGCTTAATGTCACCTTCTTACTTAACTGTGTGTGTTAATGGCTGCATGCAAGAGAATGAAACTGTAGGGTTACATAATTATGTATGCAAATTTTATATTTACCAGCGTATATATTTGTACCTATTTTTCATGGGCCTTTGTCCAGATTTTTGATGTTTTCAGGTTGAGAGGTATGATGTCAAAACAGGTAAGTGAGGAGGGGTGAAAGTATTTGTGTGTGTGTATGTCAGTTAAGGTTAGGGTCAGGGATAACTGAAGGATAGGTGTTGCATGTGTGTGAATTTGTGTATTTTAGGGTTAGTGTCAGGGTTAGGTTAGAGGTTAGATATAGTGTTGTTTGTGTGTGCTTGTGAATGCTTGTGTGTCCAAGTGTGTCTTATGTAGTGGTAGTGTTATGGGAATTTTTTTTATGAAGGTAAGGTATAGGGTTAGGTTTGAGGGAAGGGGCTGTATTAGAATTAGGGTCAGCACCCATTACTAAAGTGATATGGGGGGGGTGGATTTTGGGAACTGCACTAACGAGTCTTAGAATTACAAATGGCTACTGGGCATATAAAATATTTACTGACATACTATGAGATGCATACAAAACTTTACAAAATGAACACCTACTGTGTTCGTTATGAATTAAAACCAAATTTAAAGCTTACTGTAATGTGTGCGATCTCTGTAAAGATGAGGCAGTGCTGACAAATTCTACCTTTTTACATCTTTGTCATAACATGATTCTAGATAGAGCTAGAACTGGGGCAGGAGGAATGAGGCAGCTGCCTAGATGAAAGCTATTAGGAGGTGTGATTGTCAGGTGTTAATGGTGCAGGACTACAGTACAAACACATGTTTATGATGCGGCAAGGATTCTGCAGCTTCATAAAAGAATACTGGTACCGTATCTGTAGTCATGGCTGAAGTGTTGAGTTGATCTGTAAGAGCTGCTTGTTACATCTGATGCACAATACATTCCCATAGTTTTAAAGCTCTTTTTTATTTTTCCTTTTCTTATGTTCAACCTTGAGAAGACCTTATTTTCATTTTCATTGTGCTCCTCAACTTTGAATTGAAGGGGTCACCATTTTAAAAATGGTCAAGGGCAGCAAATGTTTTGTTTGTTTGCTTTGTCTTTCGGCTTTTTCCCGGTTTGGGGTTGCCACAGTGGAACTCTGGTCCGCTAATGACTGGCAGTTGTTTTTTTTTTTTTATGGTGTCAAGTTGCCAGCCCGACGCCCAACCTTCAACGAAGGCACGCCCATTCAACACATGTCTTTCGAAAGCCCACCCAACTGCGGGGAGGACATGCAGACTCCACACAGAAGGCATTCCCAACCCAAGCCGAGAATCGAATGGGAGAATCTCCTGCTGTGAGGCAACAATGTTACCGCTGCACCACCACAGAAGTACGTCAAGGGCACCAAATGACCTAGTTATATTCTAATTCCAGAAACATCAGTGTTTGTACTGAGAATTTGTAACTTACTTTTGTTGAAATGTTTATGATGCAGACATTGACATTCAGAGCTCATCTGTCTAGAGCACGAGGAGGGTGAAAGCATTCTCAACCAGCTAGAAGTTGGTTTAAATAACACACCATCACTCATTTGCATGCATGACTGCTTCTGAAACCAGCTTCTTAGTGTTCTAAAACAGGCTCCTTATTGTTACACTTCTGCTGAAAATTCTGTAACTTGGTCCCAGACATTTTTCACAGCAGCTAATGTTATCTGCTTTAGTTAAACTGTTCTTACAGTGCTAATTGCAACCATATAGATGACCAATGTTCCCTACCAACTACATATGCATTCAGTTGTACTGATCAACAAAATTTTGTTATGACTCTCCAATTTTCATTGTCTCAATTATTTTTGAAATTCTTTGTAATGTTGACAACATACTTCGAGAGAGACAGACAGAAAACATACACATACACATATACACATAAACACACATGTTAGAAAGCACAACTCTACCAATAACCTTAAAACTTGTCTTGCTGATTGTTCTGATATGTTGTTACCCCCACACCCCCCCCTACTTAAATATACCAACTCTGAGATCACGCTACTGTGAAGAGAGTGGTAAGTGCAACAGAAGCATTACCATTCTCTTCACTGTAGAGCGATCTCGGAGTTGGTATATTTAAGTAGGGGGGTGTGGGGGGTGCAGGGGGGGTTGCCATGTAAATGCCATGTAAGGCCACTATATGTATCACAACCCTTGCAGAGATAAACCCTAGCAATACTGAAATTTTTTTAACAAGTGGTTTGAATATTTAAGTTTCTAGATGGTTGAATACAGTACAGCTGATATTGTGTTGCAACTGCATTGTATCTTGCATATCATCTTAACATTAAATACATGACTCTGATAGTGTTTCAAATCTGTGTTGAGCTTACAGAAGATAAGGACTGATGTATGGCCAAATAGTTGTGAACCATTACCAGAAAATTTTATATATATATATATATATATATATATATATATATATATATATATATATATAAAATCTTGAAATACCAAAATCTCGAATTTTGATATACCGTTTCGGTATCTCAAAATTTAAAAGTGGAAAAAAAAAATAAACACAGCTAAAATAATGTGTTTGCAGGAGGGCAACCCCCCTGCACCCCCCACACCCCCCTACTTAAATATACCAACTCCGAGATCGCTCTACAGTGAAGAGAACAGTAATGCTTCTGTTGCACTTACCGCTGTCTTCACAGTAGCGTGATCTCGGAGTTGGTATATTTAAGTAGGGGGGGTGTGGGGGTGCAGGGGGACCTGCTCCCTGCAAACACATTATTTTAGTTAATGTTTTTCTTTTTGTCTACTTTTAAATTTCAAGATACCGAAATCTAGATGTTTTGAGTTAGGTATATCAAAACTCAATATTTTGGTATATTGGGATTTAAAAGTGGACCCGTATATATATATATATATATATATATATATATATATATATATATATATATATATATATATATAAATATATATATATATATATATATTTAGGTGCAGGGTGTTTGTCGAATGCACAACTCGTCAGCAGTTATTTACACTGTTACAAGCTGTCATGTATACTTTTAATTGATTGTTATCAGGTAATGCAGGAGAGTCTCTAGCTTTCTGTATCTGGTATTAATTTTGGATGTGATAGTCACACCATGGTGTTAATATATTTAAGTTAGGATGTGAGGAAGTGAAGCCTCCCATGTAAAACATACATTTCAGGTGTTTTTTTCTGGTATTTGGTTGTTTGATCACAAATGGATGATATTTGTTTTCCCTTTGTGATCAAGGTATTTTCAGAGCTTATATTATTTTGTTATTATACTTCATCAGCATGATAGGATTGATGGTGTGTGTTTCATTATAATGGCACATTAACTAAGGATAACATATACATATGTATATGTGTGTGTGTGTGTGTGTGTGTGTGTGTGTGTGTGTGTGTGTGTGTGTGTGTGTGTGTGTGTGTGTGTGTGTATATATATATATATATATATGTGTGTGTGTGTGTTTGTGTGTGTATATCAGTCTTTCTAGTTATCAATCTTTCTATGTATCTATCTATAATTAGATAGGTATATAACTGCACTTCAAGTTGTCAAATAGTCATTCAATTTACCTTGTAGAGCATTCTTTTAGTTGACTATGCTATAGTTTGAATTCTGAAGCGGTGTAAAGTTCTCCATTTGACTGCTATGCAATATGTATGCCACTGTACAGTAGTCAAGACTGTGTGATAAAATATCTATCTATCAATATATATATATATATATATATATATATATATATATATATATATTGATCTACTTCAAATGATCAAAGTTCCACAACATCAAACAAATGCTGAAGGCCAAATGATCGAAGTTGTGAAACATTGAACAGTAAAAAAAAAAAAAAAATCTAAAGAGACAAAACATCTTTTTTTCATGTTTTTGCAGGGGTGGCAAGCCCCTTTGCACCCCCACTCCCCCTGCTACTTAAATATATCACCTCAGACATCACACTACACTGATGAGAATGGTAAATTCCCTGTTCCATGCTGTACAGCGATCTCCATTCAGAATGTTCGATGTTTCATAACTTCATTTATCTGGTCTTCAATGATCAGATGTTAATGTTGTGGAACTTCGATCATTTGAAGTAGATACATATATATGTGTGTGTGTGTGAGTGTGCATGTGCGCGCGCATATGTGTATTTCCTTATATGTAAAGAGGTGTGGGACTGAAACCCCAGCATTTATGGGTGTGCATAGTCAGTACCCCCATGTAAATAATATGTTTTATTTGTGTGCAGATGGGGATGTTTTACATTTGTAGTCTGTGTACCGATTGGAAAGGTTTTAGTTCTGTGATCAATGCTGGAGATGTGTACATTGGTTTTATTTGTTCTATAGCACTGTAAATATGTATGCCTAGTAGAGGACCTGTTGAGGTATGATTCGACTGAATCAGTGCACAATTAATAGTGCTGTGTTCAGCTTTTTTAAGGACAACCAATGTGGATATACTCATAAAAATTATATATATATATATATATATATATATATATATATATATATATATTTGCTAAGATAACCTCTGCTGTATTATCATGGCTTTAAAGTAATCAAGGACTCTCACTCAGGTAGTTTAGCACTTCTCTTATTTATTTATTTATTTGTTTTACATTTGTTAACTGGGAAATTCCGACTGGACCAGGTCCATTTTCAGCAGAGGCCCGGGGAGAAAAGCTCTGGCATCAAGTTATACAAATACAGTACATCCAGCATAATACACAAAACGGGTTACATTATGTATGCTGAGCATAGTAATATAACAAGAAATTAATAAAACACTCCAGGTAAAAGAAGATATAGAACATAGGTAAAAGACAATGTCAGTTACAGTACATCCAGCATACTACACAAGACAGGTTTCATCATGTATACTGAGCATAGTAATATAATAAGAAATTAATAAAACACTGCAGGTAAAAGAAGATATAGAATATAGGTAAAAAGACAATGTCAGTTATACATTGGTAAGAGAAGAAAATATATCAAGTAAGATTCTACAGTTAAAAGTACCCTTTCGGACGACTAAGCCTACGGGGATCAGAGATCCAGCATGTGATCAGAGAGGAGTTTGGGGAGTTAATAGCAGTGTGGGTAGGGTTATGTGATACAAGAGCATAACCAGGTACTAAGAAGATGCGATTTGAGGGAGTTTTTGAAAATGGATGAGGAGGGGCCAGTGAACAAGGATAGGGGAAGAAAGTTCCAGTTTCTGGCAATGGTGTGGGAGTAGAGCACTTTCCATGCATTATTGTTAGCCTTGGTGATGGAGAGGACAGATTTTTCACTAGATCTTAGGTACCGGTTTGCAGTATAGATAGTAAGTAGGTTGGATAATGAGGGTTTTTTTTCAGGATATTTGAGAATATTGTAGGCTGTGCCCAGCTGGTGATAGTTAAGTAGCTGTGGTAGCTCAAGCCATTTTGTTCTTTTAGTGCAGTACAGTGATGAGTTCTATAGGCTGAGTTAGTAGCAAACTTGGCTATTTTATTGTAGCATGATTCTAGTTTGTCTAGGTCACATTGTCTGATTTGGGTAAAGATTGGTGCTGCGTATAATAGAGTTGAAAGGAGGTGGCTTTGTGCAAGAGTGACTCTTGATTTTTGTGAGGGAAAGGACTTATGCCTGTATAGGGAGCCTAGCTTTTTGTGTACTGGTTTTATGGTATATGAGATGTGAACATCAAAGTGGAGATTATTGTCTATTTCAATGCCCAGAAGTTTGGTGTGGTTAGAAGGGGAGATGGTGGTGCTGTCCTTAGATGTTATGGTAAAGGAGAGGGTTTTATTATCTATTAGGGGTAAATAGCAGCAGTTTTGTCTTTTTGGGTTTTAGAATTAGTTGGATACCTGATATCCATTTTTGTACTGAGTTAAAGGTATCCTGAGTGAGTGTATGTAGGGTGGTGAGAGATGAGGCGTAGCAGATCAGGGTTGAATCATCCGCATATTCTATGAGTGTGGAATGTTGTGTAGACCTGTTGAGGTTATTTGTGAAAATAGAGAACAATAGTGGGCCCAGTATAGAGCCCTGTGGGATGCCTATTGTGGTTGGAAGTTGTGTAGACAGAGTTCCTTTCCACTAGACTGATTGTTGCCTATCAGATAGGTAGGTTCTGAACCAGGCTATAGTAGAGGAGGTGAAGGATAATGATGTTAGTGAATCTAATAGAATGGAGTGGGAGACCATATCAAATGCTTTTCAGAGGTCTAGGAAAACGACTGATACATATTTGTTATCATTTCTGTGAAGGTTTATATGTTTAGTGAAGGATAGAAGGGCTGTGGTAGTGCTGTGATGCGGACGGAAACCGTGTTGTGTAGTAGATAGTAGATTGCGTGTGTTAAGAAATGTCATCACTTGTAAGTGGATGCATTTCTCAAGAATTTTGGGTAGGGGGCAAAGGATGGCAATAGGTTGGTAGATGGAGAATTCATAGGAATTACCTCCTTTATGGAGAGGAATGATGTGAGATGCTTTCCAGAGTTTGGGTATGTAGGATTCTAATAAGGAGCAGTTGATTAGGATGGAGACAGGATATGATAGGGAGTCACTGGCTATTTTTAGGTATGCAGCAGGTATGTTATCAGCTGCCAATGTGGTTGGCTTTAGTTTTAGGAGGAGTTTTTTGATGGTTGAGGTGGGCACTGGTGATAGGCTTAAAGGGGGGGGGTGATGTGGGATAGGTTGGGTTGTGATTGAGGTAGACTGTTTTTGGTTATTTGACTGGATAGGGCTAAGATGGATTTAGTAAAATGGTTATTAAATTGAGAAGCTATGTCTGGGGTATTGTTAGTAGAGCTGGGTGCTGGAGTAGTGGTTTTGCCTGGCTTTACTAGGGAGTTAATGGCATGCCAAAATTTTTGTGGATTATTTGAATATTTCCTTTGGGCGCTAAGAAAATAGTTTTGTTTGTTTATTTTGGATTCAGCCTTAGCCTTGGCCTTGTTTCTAAGCTGTTGATAGTATTGTCTGGAGCTAGGGGTTTTGTCAGTTTTCCAAATTTTCCAGGCTTTATCTCTGGCATTTAGTAAGGCTCTGGTATCCCTACTTAGCCAGGGTGCATAGTTGGCTTTAACTCTGATCTTTCTGCTGGGAGCTAGACTGTTAAGGATGTTAGAGAAGGTAGTATTGAAGAAGTCTACTGCCTGGTCTAACCCAAGTGTCCATAGTGGTTCCCAGCTGCAGTGGCTTAGGGCAGTATTTAGGTATTGTGGGCTTAAGGTTATAGTCATGTCATACGAGTTTGTAGACTACAAGTTTGGGGTGACTGGAGTGTTAGTGGAGTAGGAAGGTGGGGAGATGATCACTTAGGTCATCTGAGAGACAGCCTATTGTATAGTTGTGTTTGGGATAGTTGCTTAATGTCCAGCCCAGTATGGATTCTTTCTTTGTTTTCTTATCTATTCTAGTTGGTCCTTCAATTACTTGAGAGAACCCATATAGATTGATATGTGTAGAGGGGCTGCTGGAGTTACAGGCTGCCCAGTCAGTGTTAAGGTCTCCTAGTAAGATTGTTTCCTGAGGTAGATTGTCCTTTGTCCAGTGTAGGATGTCTTCTATTATGAGTGAGTTGTTGCCTGGAGGTATGTAGCAGCATATTATATTGATATTCTTGGTGTTTCTTATGGATAGGACAGAAAATAGGACTTCATCATTTTGAAAAGTGGGTGGTGTGGTGTGCAGGAGCTGGAGGTTAAGGGTGTTTTTAAAGAGCAAATAGATTGTAGTGGAACCAGACAAACCCAAAAAGTAAAATCCTTAAAATCAAATAAGGCATCAAAATACTGAGAGTTGTTGTTGTTGTTGTGTCTTTCAGCTTTTCCCAGTTAAGGGTCGCCACAGCAGAACTCCAGTCCGCTAATGATTGGCAGTAGATTTTTACATGCTGAGTTGCCAGCTCTGACGCACAACCTTCAATGAACATATGCCCATTCACGCATGACAACACCCAAAAGATGCTCTAGCTGAGAATCGAACAGGACAACGTCTTACTATGTGGTGACAATGCTACCGCAGCACCACCACTGCAGTATCAAAATGCTGAGAGTAAAACACTTTAATATACAAACGCACAAAAGTAAAAGTAGGTTAGCGCTTTTCCAGTTGTCTGCTTCTTCAGACTTTAGTAAAGACAAACAGTTACTAAAAGCTTAAATACTCTTCTTCTTCTTCTTTCAGATGCTCCCATTAGGGGTCACCACAGCAGATTATCTGTTTCCATTTCTTCCTGTCCTCTGCATCTTGCTTTGACCCACCAACCACCTGCATGTCCTCTCTCACCACATCCATAAACCTTATCTTAGGCCTTCCTCTTTTCCTGTTACCTGGCAGCTTCAGCCATAGCATCTTTTTCCCAATATACTCTGCATCCCTCCTCAGCACATGTCCAAACCAACGTAATCTTGCCACTCTGGCTTTGTCTCCAAAACTTCCAACCTGTGCTGACCCTCTAATATACTTATTCTTAATCCTGTCCATCCTCGTCACACCCAGTGCAAATCTTAACATCTTCAACTCTGCCACATCAAGCTC
The DNA here is from genome assembly GCF_019279795.1 of Protopterus annectens. Lineage (NCBI taxonomy): Eukaryota > Metazoa > Chordata > Ceratodontiformes > Protopteridae > Protopterus > Protopterus annectens. The sequence goes on along the minus strand of NC_056725.1, from coordinate 1,106,746,369 downwards.
TGACTCCTGCCTTTTTGTCAATGTCACTGTCTCCAACCCATATAACACAGCTGGTCTCACTATCCTCTTGTAGACCTTCCTTTTCACTCTTACTGGTACTCGTCTGTCACAAATCACCCCTGACACTCTTCTCCACCCACTCCATCCTGCATGTACTCTCTTCTTCAACTCTCTTCCACACTCACCATTACTCTGAACTATTGATCCCAAGTATTTAAACTCATCCACCTTCACCACCTCTACTCCCTGCATCCTCACCATTTCTCTATCTCTCCTCTGTCTTAGTACTGCTGACCTTCATTCCTGTTCTCTCTAGAGCATATCTTCACCTCTCGAGGGTCTCCTCCACCTGTTCCCTACTCTCACTACAGATCACAATGTCATCTGCAAACATCATATTCCACGTGGACTCCTGTCTGATCTTGTCTGTCAACCTGTCCATCACCATTGCAAATAATAAAGGGCTTAGAGCTAATCCTTGATGTAATCTCACCTCCACCTTAAATGCATCCATCACTCCCACTGCAGACCTCACTGCTGTCACACAACCCTCGTACATATCATGTACCACTCTTACATACTTCTCTGACACTCCCGACTTCCTCATACAATACCACAACTCCTCTCTAGGCACCTTGTCATATGCTTTCTCTAAGTCCACAAAGACACAATGCAACTCCTAGTGCCCTTCTCTGTACTTCTCCATCAACATTCTCAGAGCAAACATTGCATCTGTAGTGCTCTTTCCTGGCATGAAACCATACTGCTGATCACTAATTATCACCTCCCTTCTTAACCTGGCATCCACTACTCTTTCCCATAACTTCATTCTGTGACTGATCAGTTTAATCCCTCTGTAGTTAATACAGCCCTGCACATCACCCTTATTTTTAAAAATCTGTACCAAAACAATTTTTCTCCATTCCTCAGGCATCCTCTCACTTTCCAAGATTTCATTAAACAATTTTTTTTAAAAACATCACTGCCATTTCATCTAAACACCTCCATGCTTCCACAGGTATGTCATCTGGACCAACAGCCTTTCCATTCTTCAGCTTCTTCATAGCAATCCTTACTTCCTCCTTGCTAATCCACTTCACTTCATGATTCGCTATCTACACATCATCCAACCTTCTCTCCCTCTCATTCTCTTCATTCATCAGCCCCTCAAAGTACTCTTTCCATCTGCTCAACACACTCTCCTCACTTGTGAGTACGTTTCCCTCATTATCCTTTATCACTCTTACCTGCTGCACATCTTTACTAGCTCGGTCCCTCTGTCTAGCCAATCGGTACAGGTCCTTTTCTCCCTCCTTAGTGTCCATCCTTTCATGCAACTCTTCATATGCCGTATCCTTAGCCTTCGTCACCTCTCTCTTTGCCATGCACCTCATTCAAACCTGGTGGGGCATATGCTAAACTATGGTTCACCCCAACTTCAGACACATGCTTGCCTAGTGCATTAGTTAGAGCATTTAAATGACATATGTAACAATAAATTAACGAATGCATTGGCCAAGCATGTGTCTGAAATTGGGTTAAACCATAGTTTAAAATTTTTGGTTTTACAAAAGGTTAATGACAGTTTAAGAGAAGGTGATCTACACAATGAGACAGAATGTATTGAGTTGAAGTAGATTGTTGATTTCAAAGCATATGCCCCACCAGGTTTGAATAGTGCTGTCTCTTTAAAACATATTTTAAAGAAAAGAGGTTTGCCTCATTAACTATAATTGTTTTAATTGGATGTTTGGAGTATTTAAACTTTTAGTAACTGTTTGTCTTTACTAAGGTCTGAAGAAGCAGGCAACTGCGAAAGCGCTAACCTACTTTTATTTTTGTGCATTTGTATATTAAAGTGTTTTACTCTCAGCATTTTGACGCCTTATTTGTTTTTAAGGTGTTTTTAAAGAGAATGGCTACTCTTCCTCCTTTCCTGTTTGTTCTATCAGATCTAAGTGTATTATACACTGGGGCGAGAAAATCTTCATCTTGGATACTGGGTTTAAGCAAGGTCTTTGTAATGGTGAGTACATCAGGGTTGTAGTGGGCTATAAATGCATGTATGTCTGTTAGCTTGTTGGTAATACTTCTTATGTTGAGATTTAGGATCAGCAGGTCAGGTGTTTGGCTGAGAGGGGACCTGGATTTGGGTGAATGTCACCAGAGGTTAGCAGAGTTTGTAGGAGTGTCAGTATGTGCTTCTTTAATATTAATTGTTTGTGAGCTTGGTCTGTGGGTTTTTCTTAGTGTGGAGAGATGGTGTCATTTTTGTTAATGACTAATATGTAGTTGTCCTTCATTTGCTTTACTCTCCTTCAGCTTCCATGATGGGTGAGTCTGAAAAGGTCCCTTAACAAGAAGGTCCAGCAGAAATTATACTTTTTAAGGGAGTTTGAATCTAATAATCCTAACTGGTTAAAAATGAAGACATACTCATATCATTATTTTGAGGTGAGGAAGAAATGGTTCATATTATGAACTTACATAACACTAGTTCTCAGCAGGTAGGCTAATTTTACCAGAGGAAAAAGTTCTCAGACAACTCATCATGGCAATTGGAATGTGTAACCACAGTATATAGTTCTTTGCGCAGTCAAACATACTAGTTATTATATTTTATTTAGAACAATGTTCTTCCTTTAATTTATTCTTATTCATGGAATATACCATTCCATGAGTATCTGCCATAAATTTCATATGAATTGATAACCATACCTCAGACAAACAATTTATTAACTTTTATTCAATCATGTTGACATACCTCTAAATTAACCCTGACTTGAAATTTTCTTGCTGGAAGCAGTAAGTGATACTGTCAGTGTCAAACACATTGTAAAATGTGCTACCTGAGTTATTTCTTAAGGCTAAGTGCTAGTACAAATGTAATTTCCTTGAATTTAAAATGTCATTTTTTATGAATTAAATTACTGCATGCTGACAGGGTCATGCTTTTTCAAAACACAGTTAATCATTTTGGATGTACCGTAACGTGTAGACTAAGGAATGTAATCAAAATACCATAAGTGTCTATTTCTGCACCTTGTTAATTTAGTATTATCATAAAAGAATGTTTAATAACAGAAGTCTGAGTGCTAATACGTAGATTTGTTGTGCTCAAGCGAGGAATAATTCTGCTGTTGATAATAATTTCACAGATTTTATCCCTTTTTTTGCTTTTAGAAAATCTGCAACTCACATCACTGTTTCCCATGATATAAATATCAGTTTGGGCATTGAAATAATGTTGGCATAAACATTTCAAGAAATGCTCCGTTCTGAAGTAATCATGAAAATTGTTTAAAAAATTCTTTAAGGGACTATAAATGACTGCCTTCAATTTAATGGTCAATGAAGCCTGAGAGAACTGTTAGAAGAAAGTCTTTTGTTTAGCCCTCCTGAGGATGTTCCCATACTGGCTAGCAGAACATCTTATGATGTGTTGTGTGTGCTTTGGTAGGTTAGTGGTGTTAAGTTTTACTCTGTTTGATAAATGCCACCAATATCCATTGCCATAGTACTATAGCCTTCAGTCATCCTGGAATATGAGCTGTGGAATGGTAGGCTGCCCATCCAATTGTCCTTTGTAGAAAATTAAATGAAATGTTCAGGTATGAACAGAAGACACAAGAGTAAAGTGCACAAAATCTAAATGTTTATGTTTTTTTTCATATTTTTACTTGAATTTGGCAAACAGCAGGACTAAAATACTTGTCTCTGTAAAAGAACCAGTAAATCCTGATAACATTAAGGGCTCAACAGCATCTTTAATCTAAAAGTGCATTTTGGCTTCATTATTTGTTTTAGAAAAGGGAAATGAGGCTTTGGATTGAGCAGATTTCAAACAGGTTTTTACATTTCTTTAAATTTAAGTTGCATGTATAATAATTACTCAGTAATTGCCAAGTGTTTTTTTTTTCTGACAGATACCATAACCGAATAATTGTGTAGCTCAGTACTACTTTATTTATTTTATTTGTTTTATAATTATTCAGTCAGGTCTATATAAACTATTTTAACTACCTTTCAGGACAGAGGCAGAAAAATACATATAGATAGTAAAAAAAGTTAATAAAGAGTACAAGCAACATGCCTACTAAGTAAGTGAAGTAACAAACATATTTAAGTAAAGTAAGTTACAATGTCAAGTAAATGTTGATTGTTTGCATTACAAATAAACTGGGTTTTTGCTGGAATGAAAACTTTTGGAATATTATGTGCATATATGAAAGGAAGTCATGATGAAGATGAAGATGTGATGAAGATAAAAAAGAAAATGCAGTCCCAATGATGGTGCTGACTAATATGACAATGGTTATAAAAATATTATGCTGACAATGCAATGAAGAAGATGATGTCATAATGCTGAAGATGATGAAGCTGTAAAGATATTGATGATGAAGATGTAATGATCATGAAGAAAAAGGGATGGTGAGTATGATGAAGGTGGGAATAAATATAATGATGGTAAAGATAATAAAAGCAATGATGGTGCAGTGAAACTAATGATGAAGATGCCAGTAAAGATGCAGTGAAGATAAAGTTGATGAGATGGCAATGAAGGTGTTGCAAAGATGATGAAGATGATGGAGCTGAAAATAACAATGAAGATGTGATGATGATAAAGAGGATGATGGTACTGATGAAGACGCAGTGAAGGAGGTGGAGAAGATGTGATGAACATTGCAAGCATGTTTGATGAAGGTGATGAAGATACAATAAAATGATTCAATACAGATGAATGGCAGAAAAGAAGATGGTGATGCATCTTCATCATTAGTTTCATTAACTCTTTTTCTTTATCAACATGGCATAATTTTCATCACATTACTGTCATCATCATAACTGCATCATCATTTTCATCATTTTCATTGCATGTTCAACTTCATCTTATTCATCTTAACATCTTCATTATATTATCAGTGTAGTTCCTGTGTTGTCCATTGCCTTACTTGGATAGAAGGAAGTTTCTTTGCTCACCAGTGGGAGTGGGGAGCCTTGAGCAGCCTAGGAGTGACCTCAGCACAAGAGCTTGTAGTAATTGGTCGTTTTGGACCATTTCCAGCTCTTTTGAAGTTCCCTGTTTAAAATCTGCCTCTGAGCATTTTTTCTGGCTATACTACTCAGAAACAGCTCCTCGTGGTCCTGCAGAGTGGTGCTAGCAGCAGAGAACTGAGAAAAGTGACTACTTTCCTGATCTAAGTATTTATTTGCTGTTTTACCTGAGAGATCTTCTTTTTCTTACTTTGAACAAGTTTAAACTGCTTGATTACCTGTTTTTTGCATTGTACATTATCTGCACTTAAGTTACAGTTGGTCGAAAGTTTGTTTGTTAAATTTAATTATTGAGGCTTCCCACTAAAGTGCGCTAGCCTGTGTAATTGATTTATTACTGTTTCCTGCATTTCTGTGTACTTTTTAACTAAAAAAAAATATATATCCTTGTTTTCCCGCCTTTTCTCGACTAGTTTTGACCAGTATACAGGCTTTGCTGTATTCTGGACTGTGGTGTAGTTCCTGTGTTGTCCATTGCCTTGCTTGGATAGAGGGAAGTTTCTTTGCTCACCAGTGGGAGTGGGGAGCCTTGAGCATCCTATCTGTCTGTGTATGAGTGACCTCAGCACAAGAGCTTGTAGTAATTGGTCATTTTGGACCATTACCAGCTCTTTTGAAGTTCCCTGTTTGAAATCCTCATTTGCTCGGCTTTGCGCGATTGTGCGCATAGCGCAGCGGTGGTTAAACAGGCTTAAACTATTCCTGGCTCCGCCAAGTCAAGTCTGCACTTCAGTTTTTCCCTTAAGAAAGCTCTACTTCCAACAAAATCAGTCTATTCGCTATATTATAAGCCTAGCACTTGCTCCTAAAACCTTTCTTTCAAGTGAAGCACCCTTAAACTAACGTAAGCACTACATCCACCTACAACCCGTGTTAATACCCACTTCCCTTCAAAGTCCTCTCGGACCCAGTTTCACATCACTCCCTTATACTATTCTGGCATGTCGAGTAGTATATTACTGACATCCTCTCCAGTTCAGCTGGTTAATCTGGGAATCCTGAGAGAAAGTTACAATTGTCTCATGTACACAGACAACCCTCTCCTCCTCCCAACAAACACAAACACATGTGAGAGATGCAACTATATAGCCAAAATGGAGGCTGAACTCTCTCAACACAGGACTAGCAAGACCAGACATGAGGAGAAGGTAACCACACACACAACAAACCCAGTCTCACATAAACCAATCACAACTGCAAACCAAACACATAAAAACACAAAGACATACTCGGAGGCTCTCATAAAAAACTTACCAAAACAACAGAGGCTCCCAAAGCAGACTCCCAAGAAAACACCACCTCAAAACACAGCACATGCAACACATAGTGCACAAAGTCAGTGTGCCAAACAATCACAGCCCTTAAGGCGAAACGCCATGCCTGATACACTAGTAATAGGTGACTCTATAGTCAGACACACTGACGTTCCACTTACCAGGCTGAACAAAGCGAGGGTAACAGTGAGCTGCCTGTTGGGTGCTAGGATCCGCCACATAACACAAGCATTCAGGTCACTCCAAAGCAAGTACAAATATGACTCCGTCATTGTCCATGCTGGTGTGAATGACCTGAGACGTACCTCCTTGGACTGCATGAAAAGAGACATAGAGGAGCTCTCTGATTATGTAGCCCAGGCCGGTATGACCCTGACCCTGAGCAGCATCTTGCCCTCACCAAGAATGATGCCACAATACAAAGACAAGATGATCAGCTTTAATAATTGGCTCAATTACTGGTGTCATTCTAGGGGGATCCAATGTCTGTCTGCTTGGGATGACATCCTGGACAAGCCACGCTGCTTCGCAAGGGATGGCTTGCACCTGTCACCACTGGGCTTCCGGATATTGGCTAAGGCTCTTGCCACCCCCATAGTGCCTTTTTTAGGCAAGGCTCAAAAGACAAACCCACCACCTTAGTAAACAAAAAAGGAAAAAAAAAAACTAAGGGTAATGCTGCTCAATGCCAGAAGTCTAAATCTCAAGATGCAGGCTCTTGAAGCACGCCTCAGTATGGAGAGCATTGATGTCTGTGGAGTAACTGAAACCTGGTTCAAGGCTCCTGAGAGCACCCCAGCCATACCAGGTTATACCTTGTATCATGCATTTTGGCCCCAAAACTTGGGCCGAACCACAAAAGGAGGGGGAGTGTCCATATTCATTAAAGACACCCACACCTCCAGGTTAGTGGCAACACACGAAGCATCGGAGACCATCAATGTGCAACTAACCATAGGCAAAACTGCTATACAACTTGTAGCATGCTACCGACCACCCTCTCAATCTCAGGAACTCCATTCAGCCTACCTGAAGACACTGGAGGATATGAATGTCTCACCAAATACCATCATATTGGGAGACTTCAACTACCCAAACATAGACTGGGTGGATTATTCAAGCCCCAACACCCTAGCCCAAAGGTTCCTGGAATTCATCAACTCAAATGCGATGGAACAACTAGTCACCTCCACCACAAGGGGAAATAATATACTTGACCTGATCATCACAAACATGGGAACAAAATGCTCAACACCGGAAGTATACCCCTCACTAGTGAGATCAGACCAGAAACTAATAACCCTAGATATTCATATCCCACCTCCACCCCCAGCACAAAAGACCACAGTGAGAAACTTCTCAAAAGCCGACTTTACACTCCTTAGGACTGAAATGATATCCTTCAAGCCCCTTGGGCCAGTGAAAACCACATCCCACACTGCTGAATCCTTCACAAATGCTTTCTACGGACATCTCCAAGAATGCATGGATCATGCAATCCCAAATAAAACCAAGACCCTTTCTACCAAAGTCAGGCGTCCTATCTGTTGGACCCCAGCCATAAACAAACTTTATAACAAGAGAAGGAAGCTACTGCAAGACAGAGCAAAATCCCATAAAAGGAAGGCATCTCTGATCAGCACTAGCAAAAAACTACATTCGCTCATAAAATCATCAAAGGCCAACTTTGAGAGAAAAATCGCTAAGGACACTATAGATAACCACAAGGCCTTCTTCAGTTATGTTAGAAACCTGGGCGGAAACCCTCAGATATGCTCAGAGTTAGTTCATAATGACAAGAAATACACTAAACCCACAGATATTGCCAACATACTGGCAGACAGGTTCAGTGCAAATTTCTCCCCTCCCTCTCCCCCAAAAGATGAAATATTTATCCCAGCTGAATGCAACCTCCCTGACATCTCAGATGTCCAGGTGAGAGCTGCTCTCAGCAAAGCTAAAAATACAGCATCTATGGGACCAGACGGTGTCCCAGGTTGCATGCTACGTGAACTCCTAGAGGAGCTAAACCCGCACAAAAGAATGCTGTTTAATCTTAGCCTTACTACAGGATATGTCCCTGAACACTGGCGTACAGCAACAGTGGTCCCACTCCACAAAGGAGGCACCTCTACAGACCCTGGAAACTACCGCCCCATAAGCTTGACCAGCCTGGTCTGCAAAGCTATGGAAAGGATCATTATGGAACTCATAAACAAAGACATCGGGGACCTACAGATAATTGACCCTACCCAGTTCGGCTTTGTAAAAGGCAGATTCTGCCTATTAAACCTGGTGGACTTTTTTGAAACAGTCACTAGAGCCATCGATGAAGGCAAAGCAGTTCATACAGCCTACCTGGACCTGGCAAAAGCCTTTGAGACAATACCCCACTCAGGCATCATAGGCAAGCTCAACAGCTTAAATGTAAACCCATATGTCACAAGATGGGTGGCAAACTGGCTAAAGGACAGAACCCACAAAGTCAGAATAGCTGGAGCTATGTCAGACTCTAAGCCAGTCACAAGTGGAGTCCCACAGGGCTCTGTCTTGGGACCCCTCTTGTTCGGCATTTATTTCTCAGATGTGCAGGCAAATGTAGGGGAGCTGTGGCTGACAAAGTTTGCAGATGACTGCAAACTAGGCGCCATAGTCGATACACCAGCTGACACATGCATCCTTCAGAAGAGCCTTACAGAAACAGACGACTGGTGCCAGAGTCATGGCCTTAAACTAAATGCCAAAAAATGTATAGTCATCCCCTTTGGGAAAAACAAAGTACCCACAAATTACCACATAGGTGGTAATCCATTAAGTACAGAAAAAGTAATCAGAGACCTGGGGACTCAAGTTGACAGTGACCTCTCATTTGACACCCACTTCGCTAAAGTGGTTAGAAAGACCTTCTACTATGCCCACCTTATCATGAAGGGATTCACATCCAAATCAAAGGATGTCATCGTACCCCTATATTCCTCCCTTATCAGGCCTATGATTGAGTACAATGCCCCATTTGGTATGTACCTCACCCGGCACCTGCAGCAGCTGGAGCGACCCCAAAAGTACCTCACCAAGAGGATCAAAGGTCTCCAACATATGTCATATGCTGCCAGACTAAAGAAGCTCCGGCTCTATTCAGTAGCATACCGCCTGCTCAGAGATGATCTGTGCCTGACGTACAAGGCCATGTCCAATCCAGAATTAATGGACATGCTCCACCTCAAAAAATCAAAATCCATCAGAGCCACGAGAGCTAAAGATCTAAACTTCAGCACAAATATGAATAGGACATGCTGGAGGGACAGATTCATAACCCAGAGGCTTCCCGCACTCTGGAACAGGATCCCAGTCCATGTTAGGCAGAGCCCCTCACTGACTCTCTTCAAGAGAAATCTTGACGAATGGATGGGTGATCGTAGGTTTACCCCGGGGGTCATCTCTGTGTCATTACTAGACAGAGGCACAGTAAACTAAATTTATTTTGTACACTTTTGTATCATTACACGGGGTGGCATAAGCCACATACACTGTGGCTAGGCTTATAAATGCCCTAGGGCAGATAGCCTAGTACTATACTATGAAACATTATCATAATCATTTGCATCATCTTCATGGCATCATTTTCATCATCATCTTTCTTGCATACTCATCTTTAAAACACTTTCATTTTTGTCATCTACATTGTCATCACATAGTCATCTGCATCATCATCTTTCTCACATAATCATTATCACTGTCCTTATCAAATCTCCATCTTAATCATCGTCATAACATCTGAAAAGTGATCTTTATTGCATCATCTTCATTATTATCAACAGCATCATTATCATCATCTTCATTGCATCTGAATCATCTTTTGTCATCACATCCTAATTATCTGCATCATCTTCACTTTCATCATCATCACATCTTCATCATTTTTACAATTATCTTCATCACAACTTCATCTTCATCTTTAGTGATTCAAAGATCATGCCAACAATTTTCATTCCAGCTCTAATACATTCAACATATAACATACAGAAATGCCCTGTTTTGTACTGCTATCATTGAGATGATTCATGTTTACTTCCTATAAATGATTGTCCCTTGGTAAACAATGATTTATTACAATGTTACATCTGTGATTTTAACATGTATGACGAGCATTATACACTTTCTAGGAATCTTCTTCTATTACATTTTGCTTTTGTTACTTTTCACTTGAAAATAACATCAGTTATTGTTAACATCTTGATGACCCACTGACTGATGGACTGATTGACTGCACTGAAACTTGTTCCACCTTATATGTTGAAATATGTTGCAAACTACAGAAAACACCTACACACTACAAACTGTTTGTGACAAGAACTGTGTAATCAGAAGGCGAAGACTGTTAGCATGGAATCAGAAAGTAACTGGACTGCTGCTCAACCTACAGTAAAAAGAAACACAAGCAAACCTTACCTAAACTTAGTTCCACTGAAATAACTAATGTAAAAATGGTTCCCTATTACACCTTCGCAGATGCAGGTTGTCAAATGCTTCTTTGTCGAACAGTAAAGAGCAAAAAGGCAAAATAGCGAAGTGGTGTTTCAGCAAATTCTTTCCCTGGGAAAGAATTTGTTTGGCCGCTTTCACTACTTTGCCTTTTTGGCACTGTAGTGCGATCTTGGAGTTGGTATATTTAAGTAGGGGGGGTGAGGGGGACACAGCCCTCCATATCAGGGGTGTGGGGCTGAAGCCACCCATGTTAAGTAATGTTTTACTGTTTTTTTTTTGTTTTGTTTTGTTTCGGAACAGTGATTGTTTTCCATTGGAAAACAATCGCTGTTCTGAAGTTTTAACATTTTAAGCTTTTGCTTACATGGGGTTGATTATCTGTCATTCGCTCTTCTGAACATGCGATATGGTAATATAGACCCTGTAAAAACTACTTATTTGAGAATCAAGAAACCATTTTACATGACGAGGGCAGGACTACACAAACAAATGGTAAAAATTCCCTTTTGTATGACATTTAAGCATTTATTAACAGAATACTTTATATACAACAATTGATGGGCACACAGTTATTCCCTGTTTGTGCTACCTGATGTTTCAGTGTAATCATTCTTAGCACTCTGATCATATCATATAACATGACACGTTTTCATGAACATGCCTGTCCATGAAAATATCATATATATCAAGATACATGATAATGTGGGGTATGTTTCAAAGTTGTGTCAATTCCTCATCACTTCCTCTGCCAAAACAGAGAACTAGACAAGTTCTATCTTACCAAACCTTTTCAATAACTTTCAAAATCCTTGATTTTTTATTTATTTTTTGCAACCTTGACTGTGTTCAGAATGAATAATATACAAGTTGCACACCCAGAAAATGAGAAGTAACCTGGGATAAATGATCTAAGCAAATTATGGTAACTTCTCCTATCTCAAGGGTAGTGGGAACTGAGATTTTACACCATACTAACATCATCTGGCTAGTGCTTGATGAATAAGTGCTCATCAGATTTGTGTAAAGACAACAAAATGTAAGATAACACAGTAAATGCAAAAACACCCAAGGCTAACCTTTTTAGCAACTGCGCATTCAAATACAGGGAAATTGTGTGGAGTCTGAACATGAATAAAAAAAATTCAGTGCATCTGTGGATGACTGCAACCTGTTTCTCACATCCTGTCTTTTTCTACATGATTAATAAACTGTTCAAACCTTAATCCCTTCTGGAAAGGACACGTCAGCATCCTGTGAGGTTATGCAAGGTGCTATACTGCACCAAATGAGGGCAAACACTTTTGTCAATAATTTGCTGAGGGAACTAGATGTTCTAGTCTGTTGGAACAATAAAGATATTAGTACCTGATAAGTTAATGATATCTGGAATCAAGACAATTCCCATAGACATATGGGAGATGGTTACCTATATATACCAACTCATTCATGGGTGGAACATTTCTGAGAGACAAACTTCTAGCACTGATTTGTTCATGCAATGGCCTATGCCCCTCATGCTTTTGTCTTGATGGCTGTTCCATGCTGGGGCAATCAACACCTTTCAGCAAGACGGCCAAGGAAACAGTCTGCATCCCATGTGGTTGCAGTGGTCAATACTCCAGCTCTTGGACTTGGCGTCACAGTTGCTCTTTGTGCATATAGTGTCCAAGATAAAGGATAAAACAATTTCTTGTAACCCAAGGCTCACACGCTAGCTGAGATGAGCAAGTTAGAAATGATCATAGCTGGAAATTTGCTGAACACTGTTATGGCATAGGAGAGGAAGGTATTGCAAAATGTGGACTTACTATGGGTGTTCAGCAGGAAAATACATTTAATTTTCCCAAAGCTTTTTCCATATCTGTCATTATTAACACCAACACCCATTTTTCCATTTTCCACATGGGGTTGGAGCATGCGATCAACTCTCTCCATCTTTCTCAACTCATTGTCACTCTCCTACCTTTTTCAATGAACATGCCTGACTTTCAGTTTTTCTCTCATACAGTCCATTCATGTGCCTGCTGGACACCCTTATTCTCTTCTGCTTCCTGTTTCTTGCATACCTTCTTCACCTGATTGTCTTCTGCTTTCCTACATGTGCTCACAAACTACCACAATCTGTTCACTTTGACTTTCTATGCAACTGGAGGTATTTTGGCTTCTGTTCTGATGTCCTCACTTCTCCATCTGCTCCGTAGTGTGTTTTCTACAAGACCTCAGACATTTCATTTCCCCTCACCACTAGTTTCCTCAAAAGCTCCACTTTCAAAGCCTTTGTTTCTGTACCATATGGTAATATTGGTCATACCTACTGTTTTGTATACCCTACTTTTCAGCTTCTTTGGCATTAAATCACACACTAGCCCTGACACAGTGACAGTTGGTATTAACCTCTATCATTCTAGCTTTGACCTCATCATTCAGACTTCCTTTCCCCTCAACCTTTCCTCTCAGATACTTGACATTAACTTCTTCTACTACTTTCCCTTCTGTCTCAGTTTTCAGCTTCTTCTTTTTTATCTCATTTGCTGCCATGACAACTGTCTTGTCTGTACTGCCATCATATGTGCCTTCAGTTTTGGATTCTATTGCCCTAACATTTAATGAAATTCTTGCTCAGTCTGCTTATAATGCATCATTTTTCTGCATGCAGTAGTTTTGTTGATCTGTCCTCTCCCATCTGTTTGCTAATGTAGTCCATCACTAGTATGAACAGCAGTGTCTTGATGTGTACCCACTATCACTGGGAACACCTCTGTGAGTCCAAAGTGTTCATACTTGTATCACTGGGTCCTTGTGCATAGCCTGCACTAATTCTGCTAATGTTTTCAGGTTTTTACACCATTGCAGGAGTACACAAATCAGCTTTCTTGGGACTTTGTCATGTTTTTTCCAAGTCTATAAATGCCCAGTTACTTTCTACTATTCTATGTTTGCATTTATCAGTCATCATCTCCAGCACTTCCATGCACTGTCGCAGGAGTTTAACATCTCTGTACTGCCCACAGATATGGATGTCTCATTTTTTCTTGTACACTAATCTGAGATGCTCCTTTTTTTCCATACTGCAACAAGTACCCTCTGAAGCCATTTCTCTCCTAACTCACCTAGTATCTTTTTTATTTTTTTAAAACAAGAAACATCTTTTCTGAGTTATCATTTATGAGATTGTCAGTCATACATTTATATAAATGAAAACAAACCATATTGTCATATTTTCAGTTGCAAACATTATACATCACTTATAATCTATACAATCATTGTCATACAAACATTACATAGTTCATTCAATTTCTTCCTTCCCTTAAATCTAATTCCTCCCCCGTTCTATGTAATCTGTTCCTACCTTATTCTAAAGATCCCACTTCCAGTTCTTTAATCTTTGCCACTAAATTCACTACTTCTAGCACAGTTGGTTTGGACTTTGATTTCCATTTTCTAGCATTTGCTTTGTTTGGCAGCCACCAGAATTAAACTCATCAAGGTGTTACTATGTCTAGGAAATTCTGATTCTGTATCACTGCTCAAAAAATTATTTCCTTGGTTACATCAATTTGTTCACCCTGTATTTCTGACAGAGTAATTTGTAGGAATTTTTAAAGTCTGTCAACTCATTACACTTCCAAAAAATATGTTTACAATTATCTCTTTCTTCCTTATCACACCTCCAACATTTGCAATCCACCTGAGGAGAAATTCTTCGGAGTGTGCTTGGGGTATAAAAATATCTATGCAAATACTTCCAATCAAAGATCCTAAAACATTTAGACTTTGTTGCATATTTGGGAGCTAAAAATATATTGTCCATTGTTTCTTTATGAATTGCTTATCTATTGTCTCTTCCCAATTCTTTCTTACCTCCTCTGATTGATTCCTATAGTTATCAAGCAATATTTTATATGCCCTACTAATATAACTCACCTAACATCTTGATCATATCTACTGTGACCTCTTCTGAGCCTGATGCTTTCCCTTAGCACTTTTCTTACCTCTTCTAAGGTACATGCTTCTTCTTTTCCTTCTTCCATTGTAGGGCAGTTCAGCTTCTGGGGGGGGGGGGGTCTTTTTTCAGAAGTTGCTGGAAGTACTCCTTCCATCTGCCTTTGGTGTCCTGTATGCTGGTGTACAGGCTGCTTCTGGCATCCCATATGAAGGGTGGATGATGACTATCTTCATCTCTCTTTCACTTGCAACCTAATAGAGTTTTTTGTGCCGTCTGTTGAGTCACTTTCAAGAAACTGGTTGAGTGCCTCTGATGCCTTATTGTTTGCTATCACAACTGCTCTATTTGTTATTGAAACTGATTTTTTCCCTATTTGCTAGCCAACAAGTATTACTTCCTAGACTGACCCATCTCTTCTATCTCCTACTTTTTCCAACACTTCTTCTTTCTTTTGATAACTTCCTGAACTTCTACATTCTCTCACCAGCCTTCCTTACTTACCTTATTTCTGTTCTGTAACCCTCACACATGTTGTTTTAAGACACTGCTATTCTTTAAGTCTATTTCCTCAAATTTCTTTGGTGTTAAAACCCTTAGTATTTCCTAGAACTCTTGTGTTTTTGCTCCAGTCAACTTCCAAGTCTTTATTTTAGTCTATGTTGACCTTAAAGCCTTCTTTGACCATTGTTTGTAGATGATTTTGGCCATCAGTGGCTTATGCTGTGGACTGATTGTTTCACAAGGGATGATTTTGTAATTTCTAACTCTACTACAATGCCCTTTCATTACTAGAAATAAGGCTACCTAAGTTGCATGCAGGCAACTCTTATATGTGATTTTGTGATGGCCTATCTCTTGCAGAACCCTGTGTTTGCCATCATCAATCCATTTGCCAGACAGAAGTCTAGAGTGGCATACCTTACTTTATTCCTGTTATCCCACTCATGTGGACTCAGGCAATCCTTACATGCAGTTCTGCCTGCCCCTACATGAGCATTCAGGTCACCTGTTATCAACACCAATTCACACTGGCCTTTTAATGTGGTGGATCCCCCCACAGCTGTTGCTTAAATGCATTCTTTTCTTTGCTATTAGAATTCTTTTGTAGGGCATGGCCTGAGATTATGAATTCTGCCCTTTCTTTACACTGGAGTCTGACTGCCATAAGTCTATCGCTATTTCTCGTGATACAACTCTCTGTCTTCTGAAGACTTTCCCTTACCACAACTACCACACCATTTCTAGTCTGTCCTCCCCCTGTTTAATAGACTCCAGATCCGAAGCCAAGTGGCTTTGCTGCTCTGCCCTTCCACCTTGTTTACTGGATACATATGATTTCCAGCCTGTTCTTTACCATCATGAAATCCACTTTCAACCTGTGTACTGTGAGTGAACCATTACTGAGTATATCAGTCCTTTTTGCATATTTGGCAGGTTGTTTAATTTTACATCTAGCTTTCACTCAACCTGAGCTGGGCAACTGGACACCAGCCAGTTAGAAGGTTATCGACACAGAGCTGCAGGGATTTATGGCATACAGTGGCAAATAATGGAACAGACCACTCTGACCATTACCAATGGGTCCCAGTCATAGGTTGGAAGAGGCCAGGTCCTTAACCCACTTATCAGCAGAAATACCTGTTTTTGGCAACTTTAGTCCACGTGCCCAAACCACATAGAGCCAGTTCATGTACAGTATTGGGTGGCTAACCCTGCCATGGAGCTCAGCTTTTGATCCATTTCTCATAGATGTCTCATTGGTAATTTGATTTTGCCAGGGTTTTTCATGTCACTGAAGTAAGGGTATACAACTATATTTTGTGTACAGCAGCAGAGAAATGTGTGCCCATTTCTCAGAAAGCCTAATCAAGTACAGTTTCTTTATGCATCTGTGGAATTAACTCCTGTTCCAAGTTCAAAATGTATATTCTACACACCAGGAATGGCCAACTACCTGCTAGCTTTTGAAGTCAGTCAGAACCTGGATCAGTGAATGAGGAAGGGGCAGAGTGGCATTTTTTTTTGGACTACAGTAACAAATGGTTGTAATGCTGATGTAAAGAGAAAGCATGCTGATGTAAAGAGAAAAAATCTGCCACAACTAGCTCTGGGTGGGGTTTAAAGATGTTTTAATTACTAAGTAAAAAAAAAAGAGGTTAATAACAAAGCTGATATTAGAGGAATAAATATACTGTAACAAGAATAGGAGACAAATAATGAACAAAAAGGACAAACCAGCTGGTTGACCAGGAACGGATTTTAATCCACAAAAAGCACCACGAAACAACTGTATTCCACAAAGTAGATCACCAAAGGCACTGGTAAAAAATCCAAATACACAAAGGATAGAAACAATCTGTCAAAGCGCTTTTCGTTTGTCTTAGTTGCAAACTTCCTCAGAACATGAAAAAGTAAATACACATATCCTTATATGTAAAAAAGTGCGGGAACACTAATTGAACAAGTTAAAGTTACATACACATACAAATAACATAAAGTAGTGCCTAGTTGAAATAAACAATGTTTCTATTTGTAAAATTTTTAGGGTCTTGAGATTTTACAGTTTTCAGTTTATATTTTTTGTAGATTTACTTTTTAACATTGTTTATTTCAACTAGGCACTACTTTATGTTATTTGTATGTGCATGTAACTTTAACTTGTTCAATTAGTGTTCCTGCACTTTTTTACATATAAGGATATGTGTATTTAATTTTTCATGTTCTGAGGAAGTTTGCAACTAAGACAAACGAAAAGCGCTTTGACAGATTGTTTCTATCCTTTGTGTATTTGGATTTTTTACCAGTGCCTTTGGTGATCTACTTTGTGGAATACAGTTGTTTCGTGGTGCTTTTTGTGGATTAAAATCCGTTCCTGGTCAACCAGCTGGTTTGTCCTTTTTGTTCATTATTAGTTTCTGTGCCTTGTGTCAGAATAGGAGACAAGTTTACACACAGACAAGGAAGATAAAGAATGTGGTCAGCTGCTTTTAAACTGAAATTAAACCTGAATATCGTATCTGTATGAGACACAGCAAATCAAAGCAGCATTTTCAATGCAGCGATTTAAACAATACACCAGATCATGCGATCTAAACAATATACTTCTGATCATGCGATCTAAACAATACACTTCAGATCATGCGATCTAAACAATACACTTCAGATCATGCGATATAAACAATACACTGCAGATCATGCGATCTAAACAATACACTTCAGATCATGCGATCTAAACAATACACTTCTGATCATGCAATCTAAACAATACACTTCTGATCATGCGATCTAAACAATACACTTCTGATCATGTGATCTAAACAATACACTTCAGATCATGCGATCTAAACAATACACTTCAGATCATGCGATCTAAACAATATACTTCTGATCATGCGATCTAAACAATACACTTCTGATTATGCGATCTAAACAATACACTTCTGATCATGCGATCTAAGCAATACACTTCTGATCATGCGATCTAAACAATACACTTCTGATCATGTGATCTAAACAATACACTTCAGATCATGCGATCTAAACAATACACTTCAGATCATGCGATCTAAACAATATACTTCTGATCATGCGATCTAAACAATACACTTCTGATTATGCGATCTAAACAATACACTTCTGATCATGCGATCTAAGCAATACACTTCTGATCATGCCTCCCCTTAGTGCAGCAATCTAAACAATACAGTTCTGGTCATGCTTTTCCTCAATGCAGTGATTGCTTAGTTAGAAATTACAGCTAGGATGAGATGTAGGTTCAGGAAAAACTGTGTATGTATGAGTACCTGAGTGTGTGTGTGTGTGTGTGTGTGTGTGTGTGTGTGTGTGTGTGTGTGTGTGTGTGTGTGTGTGTGTATGAACCTGTTTATGTGCATCTCTGTATTTGAAGTTACTGCTGAGACAAGGATTAAGAAAAAATGTGAATATATCTGCTTACTATAAAGATAGTCTTGCATGGGCCTCTCAATGAAGAAAATAATTGTGTATCTGTTTCTTTATAGCTAAACCTAATAACCATAAGTTCCTCTTTTCAGTTAAGTAAGTTGCTGATAGTTGGAATATAGAAATGGAGGAAATCAAACCTAGAATAACAAGATTAAGCTTGTTTTCAGCTGATAACTTTAAAAGTCTGCACTAATTTACCAGGTGAATGATTGTGAATCCTAGTTTTCTGCATTAATCTGCCATATTGTGATAATGAATTTAGGGAAACAGCATGTGTGCCATACTGGAATGGTAATAGCAAATGATCTCAGCCTAGTAAAGTAAAGCAAACACTACCAACAACAGAAAAAAAAAAAAATAAAAAAATAATTACAGATAGGTGTATTTATGGACAGCCGCAGTGGTGCAGTGGTTAGCGTTGCCATCTCACAGCAAGAGGTTCTCTGGTTTGATCTTCGGCTGGGGTGCCTTCTGTGTGGAGTCTGCATGTCCTCCCTGTGGTTGTGTGGGTTTCCTCTGGGTGCTCTGGTTTCCTTCCACATCCTAAAGACATGCTGTAGGTGGATTGGACTCTCTAAATTGGACCTAGGCATGAGTGCGTGCATGTGTGTGCCTTCTGTGGAAAGTTGGGTGCCGGGCTGGCAACTCGACACCGTAATACTCCACTGCCAATCATGAGCAGACTGGTGATCTGCTGTGGTGACCCCGAGCTGGGAAAAGCTGAAAGAAGAAGAAGAAGACAGATATGTGTATTTAGATTGGTATAAACATAATGGGAGAGGGTTCTATTTTCCTCTATTCAAGGAACACTATTGTTGATCATCATTGTGTTACTATGCCACAAAATATCAAAACAGGAAGACTAGATTTTAATGATGTTTTGTCTACATTAAAACTGTTTTGGCCTCACCTGTGGTATAGACAAATAAATCCCGACTATAACACAGATGCCCTGAGTTCATTTATTAGCTCTGATGTTTGACAATGAAGGCAAAAAATCGGAGGAGGGGCAATGCTAAGGGCATGAAAATCATGCTGATTGTGTACCTAGTGGAGATTTAGTGGAGGCTTGAGCTCACTTACATCACATCAGTCTGGAGGTGCAAGGAGGAGGTTTGCCTGTCCTATGGGCTCAGGATGGGCATACACTCAGAGTAGCTCCTCATTGCCTGCTTAGTCTTATGTGATGATGTCACAGTGCGAGGGAGGGATTATATAGACCTAACAAAAATCACTGTGAGCCACAGAATTATTGTGTTTGCTTGTTCTTTTCCATTCCCCTTGCCTGGCAAGTTTCACACCCAATGAGTTTTACGTGGAGAAAGAAGACTCAACAATCAGATGCTCTTCCAAAAAGAAGGCCCTCCTAATGCCACTAACACTGGATAGCTATCAACTACCGGACTTGTGGAAGGAGGACACTAGGACAATAAAGGCAGGCAAGGGCATGAAGTCAGTAATAGTAAAAAAAAAACAGTTTTTGCCACAGATGGTATGCTTTTATTTTTGGTCACAGTACTCAACCATTTAATATAAAGGTGAGTTCCACTTAACATTGTCACTTTGTCCAAATGTTCAAGTTTGTACAAATTTGGCATGAGCATATATATGTATATATAGGTTCACTACATATGACCGAAAGTTCATAAGACCGAAGCCCATTTGACTGAGACCAAATGACCGAAAGTTCATTTGACCAAAAACCCATATGACCGAAAACTCATTTGACTGAAAACAGCACTGGCAGGTATATGCCCTGTTCCTCACTGTAGTGCGACCCTGGAGTGAGAATATAAAGTTGCGGGGGGGTGGAGGGCACAGCCCCCCCACATTTTACAACCAGTTTTTACTAATGTATGTTTTAATGCATTTTTAATGGATACACATGTATATAATAGTGCATAGAGTGCAATTATGTGGGGGGGCTATGCCCCCCACACCCCCCCCTAACAATATATTCTCACTCCAGGGTGGCACTTCAGTGGGGAACAGGGCATATACCTGCCAGTGCTGTTTTTCGGTCAAATGAGTTTTCGGTCATATGGGTTTTCGGTCAAATTAACTTTCAGTCATTTGGTCTCAGTCAAATGGGCTTCGGTCATATGAACTTTCGGTCATATGTAGTGAACCCATAGATAGATATATATATATATATATATATATATATCTG
This sequence comes from Protopterus annectens, assembly GCF_019279795.1. NCBI lineage: Eukaryota > Metazoa > Chordata > Ceratodontiformes > Protopteridae > Protopterus > Protopterus annectens. The sequence continues at coordinate 1,106,725,476 of NC_056725.1, read as the reverse complement.
TGTGTGTGTGTGTGTGTGTGTGTGTGTGTGCGTGCGTGTGTGTGCATGTGTGCGTGTGTGTGTGTGTGTGTGTGTGTGTGTGTGTGTGTGTGTGTGTGTGTGTGTGTGTGTGTGTGTGTGTGTGTGTGTGTGTGTGTGTGTGTATTGGAATGTGGAGTGCAAGAGACTTGCCCACTTGCAGAAACAATTGTTTTGTAATGTATGGTGACATTTCTTTTTTAGGTTCGCAATTTTACATATATACTGCGTTCCAAAAAGCCAAAAAAAAAAAAAGGACCAAAAACCCAGGAAAGAGAGAATCTCGAAAATTGCTCAAAACTTAGTTCTTCCAGAAGGGGCCCCTGCACCACCCCATTTTAGAGGCAAGCCCCCCACACCCCCTGAACTTATATATACCAACTCAAAGATCTACATACCTTGGAGAAAAGAGAATATTCCAAGAAATGGCATCTTGGACTTAGAATATGTGTCTTTTCTTTAGGTTATTCAGACTCCATATTTTGGGACTCGCTGTAGCAGGTCCCAACATTTCATGGTTACCAACATAATATCCATGCCTTAGCTATGATTATTTGTATTTCAAATAAATAAGATGTGATTAATTATAATAAATCCCTACAATCACAACCAATTGTTACTCATTACTTCATGGTAAGACTTCATATAGAAATTGTTATGGATTTGCAGGACAAAGAGTGTTGTCCAAAACAATTGATCCCATTAAAATACAGAACAGTATAGAATTTATTTGTGTAATATAAACTATTAAGCAGTTTTGTTTATTGTGATGTATGCAGAGGAAAATCAACTAGGGAAAAAGTAGGGCAGAAAGCTAATAATGTTCATAGATGTTTACTAGGCTAATGTCCACAAGGATCTTTTCAAGCCTAGCCATCTATCTCAAATTACTGACAAGTGTTGGTATCCTTGAAAAATGCAAGCAGAGACTTAGGAGACTTAACATTTAGAAGTAGCGGCCTGGAAGATGAACCATTTATATTCTGCCTGTGTCCAAAAGAGACAATGGTGCCAAACCAGGGATGAATTTCCTGCTCCCCATCCACTTGTCCAAGTTACAGTTGAATTGGGTTAAGGAGGAACTCTGCTTCATATGGATGGCAAGCCTATTCCAGAGAAGGGGTGGTCTCTGGGATGCATACCTGTCTCTTTAGCAGGTCCTATTTATATCACAGCAAGGTTTAAGTCTTCAGAATGGGTAATTCTGATGCTGTTTGTTTTGAGGATATGCAGGAGGTCCATCAGAGTGGGGTCAGACAATGCCTTGTATTCCAGGCATAGATCTCCCCTCAATAGTCTTTAGGAGATAGAATACAGGGATAGAGCATTGAGGTGGTCTGCATAATGGCATTTTACTTACGCTCTGTATTCTTTCAGTGAGGAACTTCTGTGGACATTACAATTATTAGATATGCCTAGTTAGGTACATACCAAAGGAGGCACTGTGCTCAATAATAGGTCTGATGAATGCTAAATACAGTGGAACAATGACCCTTGGACCTAGATGCCATATCTTTGTTTGTAAGTTGTACAACATAGAATGATTTCTTCACTACTGTAGACACATGATGATCAACAGCTATAATACTGTCTATGTGTGCCTACAAGTCTATGACTACATTGTCAACTCTTAGGGGTGTGTTGTCAATATGATAGTCACCAGGGGTGGATGACTTCCTGAAGGATGCTATTGTGTATTTCTTTGTATTTAGTTGTAGTTCATGGCTCTGACACCGGTTGTTTGTTTGTGTTGGCCCGTCCTGGAGAACATTTGTGTCAGTGGGGGATTCAATGACAGCCCCTAATTTGCAATCATCTGTAAATTTAGTCAGCCGGAGGCCATTGAAATTGGCCTTGACTTTCAAGAAGTGAATTCCAAAAAGGGAGCATTCCCAGGACCAATCCCTGAGGGACTATACTTGTGACTGGCCTCTTTGTAGTGGTGGATTCCCCAGTTCTAACTTCCTGGGTTCTGTCTATGAGCCAGCTGTCTATCCACCGAGAGAAATAATGATTTGTACAACAGGACCCAGCTGGCTACCCCTGAGACATAATGATTTGTACCTAACCCTTGACTTTTTCAACAATGCTTGAATGGGATATTGTACCAAATGCCATGGCCAGGACAAGGTAGGCAGTTTGCCCTCATCCATTGCTCTGATTACCTTCTCCAAGAAGTTCACCAGGTTCAGTAGGCATGACCTGCCCTTGATAAAACCAAACTGGGTTGGGTCCAGTGTCTGGAGGTTTCCTCTGTCATTATTGATCATTTCAATGATAATTTTTTTTTTTCATGGGTTTGTATATAGGACTAGTGAGACTTATGATTCTGTAGTTTTCAGGGTCTGTAGATGGCCCACCTTTGTGCAGAAAGATGACTGTTACTGTGCTCCACTCATGAGGCATGAAGCCTGTTTGGTGGCTACAGTTAAATAGGAATTTAGGCTAGATTCAGACCTGCTGAATCTAGACTGTTTAGTATAACTGTGCTCTTACACCAGCCATCTTACATTAAGAAGGCCTCCGTGCATCTTTGTGGCAGAAGTGTGTAGCTCAGGACCCATATGTGTTAGGGATTGCTGGAGAAAGGTGTAATTTGGGGGTTCTCCTTTGGTATTTGTGTTAAAAATTGTTTAAATTCACCTGTATAAAAGACTAGCATTTGCTCAGTGCTGCTTACCATGCAGCAGGGTTTAGCAGTGCCCTGTCTCATACAAAATAAGGTCATGACACATAAACTGACATATGTGGAGGTACTCACAAAAAACCTACCAAAAGAAAAGAGACCTCCCAAACTCACACCACCCACACTCACCACTAAGCAAAAAGAAACCAATACACTCATCAACACACACACCCATGTCTCAACAAATAAGTCCCTAAGGCAAAACACATCAAATGTCAGAGGCAACTCCATAGTGAGACACATAGATATCCCTCTCACCAGACTAGAAAAGGAGAAGGTCACGGTCAAGTGCCTATCAGGTGCCAGGATTTGACAAATCATGCATGCACTCAAGTCACTCAACAACAAGTACTGTTATGACTCTGTCATAGTCCATGTCGGAGTGAATGACTTTTGATGTACCTCTGTGGACTATATGAAGAGAGACATGATGGAACTCTCTGATTATGTGTCCCAGACTGGTATGCCCCTAGCCCTAAGCAGTATCCTTCCCTCACCCAGGATGATGCCACAACAAAAAAATGACTCCAACAACTGGCGTAGCTTCTGGTGCCAGTCCAGGGGGATCCAGTATCTGTCAATAAGGGTGGATATGGTAAGACAGACCTCACTGCTTTGCTAGAGATGGTCTGCACCTCTCCCCCTTAGGCATTTGTATACTGACAAAGCCCTTGCCTCCCCCATAGTGCCTTTTCTAGGCAATGTCAAAGCAACAATATAACAAAATCTAATCAAGACAAACTCAAGGTCATGCTGCTTAATGCTAGGAGTTTAAACATGAAACTGCACTCCCTGAGGCACTCCTCACCTTGGAGGATGCTGACATCTATGCAGTTACCAAGATGTAGTTTGAGGCCACTGAGAGCACCCCAGCCCTGCAAGGCTACAATGCCTTCCACACATTCAGACCTCAAAATGAGTGTGAAGGAACTAAAGGTGGAGATGTATCCATCCTCATTATTTTAAATAGTTTTTATTAAAGAGTTTTTTTAACTGTTCTGTCTATTACACAGCATTTTCTGGTGATTTGTATCTCGTTATTCTGAACAGATTTGGGTTTGTAAGCTGTTAAACTTTTGTGGCTTTTACTTCAGTTTATAGTTTTGTTGCTTTTTCAGCTTGAAAGCTAACTACAAACTACTAAGAAATGGTATAAAAAGGTTCATACCACCCGCAATCACAGACATCAGTGATCACTATGCAGAAGTGTACAGAAATGCCCTGTACAAACACTTAAGCTAGTGCATACATTCTGCTGTACCTGACCGGATCAAAACCAGATCTTCCTGTAAAAACAAACTGTCATGGTGGACTTCAAGTATAAACAGATTATATAGCAAGAGGAAGAAACTGTTGCCCAAAAGCCAGAGGCATATCACTATGCAGAGGAAGAGTTACTTCTTAAGCCTAAACAAGAAAATCTGAAATCATGTAAAGTCTTGTAAAGCAAATTACAAAGCTAAAATTGCAACCCCAGCCAAGGATAATCATAAGGCATTCTTTAACTACATCCAAAGTCTAAAAGGGAATGCTCAGCTATGTGATGAACTGATTGTAGATGGGATCACTCATACTACACCAGAAGATATTGCCAACCTGCTAGCTGGCAGATTCAGCACAAACTTCACACCACTATCCCCACCTACCATATCCCAAAGAATACCTGACACCAGCTCTCTATCTAGTATATCTAGAGAACAGGTCATCTCCGTACTCGCCAAGGCCAAAATCACAGCTTCACTGTGACCTGATAATATCACAGGTTGTTTACTAAACAATGTAAAACAAGACCTAGCACACACACTTGGTGTTTTCTCTAATCATAGACTGAGAACTGGATATGTTCCTACAGACTGGAGAACAGCAACAGCAATTCCCCTGCACAAAGGGGGGCCATCAATTGACCCTGTGAACTACAGACCCATATGTCTAACCAGCCTCATCTGTAAGGGTGTGAAAAGAATTTTCATGGGCCTTAACAACAAAGACATAGGTGACCTCCAAATGCAGGACCCAAGTCAGACTGGCTTTGTTAACAGTAGTTCATGCTTATTAAACCTAGTAGACTTCTTTGAGAATGTCAACAAAGCCATGGATGAAGGTAAGACAGTGCACACAGCCTGTCTCAACCTTATAAGGCTTTTGACACAATCCTCCACTCTGGCATCAGTGAGAAACTCTCCCATCTGAGGATTAAACTTTACATTACTAAATGGGTAGCCAATTGGATCACCAACAGAGCACATTCTGTCAAAATTGGTGAATTCACCTCCACCAGTACACCCATCTCCAATGGAATACAACAGGGGTCTGTGCTGGATGATTTACTATCATTATTTCAAAAATAAAAAAAAGTGTACTTATCAGCAAAGTGTTTCACTGAAAGTACACAATTCTGAATGTTCCTACAGTCGGAAAGCAGCTGTTAATGTCGAAAATGTCACTCACAACATTTTCGACACTTAACAGCAATCCCACCCTTCCCATAACTCCCTTACTAACTAACCTAAACTCACATTTATGCAGGGAGGCAAGCCCCCCTGCATCCCCCTGTGAGGGGCTGCACCCCCCACCCCCCCAACTTAATATTCCAACTCTGAGATCACACTACAGTGAGATCACACTACACTATACCGCAATCCCCTTACATGAGCGAACGTTATAATTGCAAATGCACAATCCATTCGCAATAATATCATTTGCTCACATGACCTGCTGAAATATGAAGTATTCGAACATCTGTTGTTCGAATACTTCATAGCCATGCAATTGCACAGCAAAATTGTAATGATAAACCATGCTGGGCCCCTTGTTGTTTGACATCTATTTCTCAGAGGACCAGGTCAACATAGACAACATCTGACTTATAAAGTTTGCTGATGATTGCAAACTGTGAGCAATCATTGAGTCCCCTAATGATGTCAACATATCACAGAGAGAGCGAAAACAAATAAATGATTGGTGTCAAAGCCATGGTATAAAACTAAATACAAAAAATGCATTATTATTCCTTTTGGCAACACAGAATTCCATACAAATTGCAATATTGGCAGCAACCCCCACCGAGTTCCAACCCTGTAATGCAAGACTTGGGAACACAGGTTGATAGCAATCTGAATTTTGACCACCAAGTCTCCACAGCGGCAAGGAAAGTCTTTTATGTAGCACATCTCACAAACAAGAGCATAGCATCCAGTTCAAGGGATATTATAACTCCACTACACTCAAACCTCATCAGACCATTATAGAGAATAATGCACCCTTTTGCATGTACCTCAACATACCTGCAACAGCTGGAAAGACCTCAGAGGTTTATCACTAACAAAATACAGGGACTCCAAATCATGATTTATGTGCACAACCTGAAAGCCCTGTCAGTTTACTCTGTATCCAATAGGCTGCTGAGAGGTGACTTGTGCCTGGCCTATTGGGCATCTCTGACCCTACCCTAATGGAAATTGCTGCACATCCGCAAGTCAAATGGCACAAGAGTTACTCACTCTAGGGATCACACCCTAGCCTGTGACATTAACAGAAAATGCTAGAAAGACAGATTGTGACTCCCAGAGACTGCCACTTCTTTGGAATAGACTTACTATTCATGCAAAATAGAGCTCCTCACTGACCCTATTCAAATGCAAAACCTAGAAAATTGGATGGCAGACTGCAAATTTACCCCTGTGGTGGCACCCATACCTCTCATGGACAGGGGTAGCAGTTGTTGATCACAGACCCACTCTGTTCATAAATTTGTTCTGCAAACTACCCAAAAAGAACAAATGGGGATACTTGAGATTAGCATGGCTAGGTCTGTAAAGGCTTTAGGGCTGCTAGCCTAGTAATCTCCTATGAACCGATGAAACTATTTCAGAGGGTCTGATAGGTCATGTTTCATGGCATTTAGAAGACATCCTGTGATATTTTCTGGGCCCATTGATGCAGTGTTCTTGACCATACAGAGATCATTGAGAATTTGCTCACTGGTAATGACAGTGGGAGTTATATTTGATGCTATTTCCTGAGGAAAGGTTGGGGGGCAGAAATGTGTAAAGTTGGAGCTGAATTTGTCAGCCAGTAGGTTAGCTATATCTTCTGGCTCAGTATAGGTGGTTCCATTAACAATGAGCTCTGCACACAATTGTGTATTGCCTTTGAAGTTGCTGATGTAGCTAAAGAATGCCTTGTGGTTGTCCTTGGCCTGGAAAGCAAAATTTACCTCAAATTTGGCTTTGATAGTCTTTATTTGTCCTTTCTCAGAACTCAACTGAAGCAAACAGTGCAGCAATCATAAAAGTTCAACTAGAAAAGAAAAAACAGCAAATGCACTGTGTGCAAAATTCCGTCTCTGTGTCTTGGAAATTCACCTCTGTTCAGTGCTCATAACAGTCCACAACACCTTCAATGAAACCAGGTAGAAGTGAATAAAAGTTTATTGTAATACCAACAAACAAAGAATGGTTAAGTGCTTTCACTTGAATAAAACAAGCTTCCTCAGAACACCATAGCTAACATCACAGTTGTTTAAATAACTTTTTTGACGCCAAAATTCAGTTTGAAATTTTAAAGCTATACACACATCCTATAACCATTGTTCTCTGTTCATAAAAACGTAAAAACTTGAATAATGTTCATATTATTTCTAAAATCAAAGTTACATATAATGTATATTATTAAAATGAACAAGTTAAAAAGCTGAAAAAATGTTGACAAAAACATTTACATCTAGATCATATCAAAACATGTTTGAAAAACATATGACAATGTACCCTATAAATAGTTCATTTTAAGGCCAGTAGTGGTTTGACAGATACAGTGTCATTTAAACCTGGTATAATCAAAGCATCCGTGTATATTTGCCACCAAAATTCTTTATATAATAATAAATTATTAAAGTCACCTCCTCTGTTATTGGTGTGCACAATGTCCACTATACCAAAATTAAAATAATGTTTGTCACCATGTTGTTTAATATGTTTATACAAAGCATTTTTTTCATCCTTCCTTCTGATGCTATAAAGGTGAGAGTATATGCGTTTATTTAAACTCCTTTGAATCTTACCTATATAGAATCCTGAACATGTTCTACAGATGGCAATATACACCACCATTTTAGTTGTACAGTTGCCCCCACAGAATTTAATTCCAGTGTGTTTATAATTATCCAATTTCACACTGTCTCCCTGAAATATGGTGTGACATTGTTTACATGCCCCACATTTTGCAGTTTTCATGTATTCTGTCTTCTTAGTAAAGATACCCTTGAGCTCAGAAAGACTGTATGTAAAAAAAAAAAAAAAAGTTAATTGATGGGTGAAGCCATGCCAGTCCACCTTCCCTAAGATGTACTACTACCACCCTAAATCTTAACAGTCATAGGAAGCCCAATATTCTTCTGGCATTTGGGAAGTTGTTGCCAGATGTGCAAGAAGTGATCTGTACACTGTGTTTCAAACCACAAGGCTGTCACTAGGCTAATATCCAGACAGACGCATTGTAAACTTATTAAAAGATGGCTGATGAACTCTTCATTACCCAAACACACAAAGAGCTACTTATATCAAGGTGTGCAAAACCATGTCTCCTAAAACTCAATACATTCTATGCCTGCACTTTCTTGGTAGAAAAGTTTTAAATGTAAGCCAAACTTGTGCTGCACATGGGCTAAGTCTATGTTATATAATAAACTTTACAGTAAGACCATAATATTTTAATACCACCTTTTATCTAGCCACACCCTATGGAAAAGTAGGCTTTAGATTTTCTCCTATAAAAGCTGTTATCATGTGTTGTGCTGTTTTGCAATTCTCTGCATAGCTGCACCATGGAAGCTTTTGTGATGTCATGCTCTGTTTTATTACTATGTCAGCAATAAAAAAACCTCTGTTAGCTTACAAAACCTGGTGGTACCAATCATCTCTACTTTCATCAAATGAAGACTATTAGATTTACCAACAAATGGGGCTAGATTCAGAAAGTTTTGCCATCTCATACTAGGAGAATTTGTATGATAAGCAGCCACTCGAAGGGTTTGTGCGATTCAGAAAACCTATCTATATGACGTGGCTAGGCCAGATTATGTGGCCAACTGTGCTATATGCTAATGGCTGTGTAATAAAGTGCTGTGTGTAATAATGAGTCAAAACAAGATGGAGAAGTGATTCAGGAACATTTAAATATTGTGCAGTGATGCTCTGTTTGCTTTAGATTTGAAGTCAATCATATATCCTTGTTTAGACAGAGTATATCATGCAGATATGCCTGGGGATTTACAAGTCATTGTAAATGTGTATCTCCAGGAAGTGCAGCGTCTTATCCAGATGGTGCATGTCATCACACTTGGAAGTACATGCTCATCTGCTTATACTTAACATTTCTTGCCCTCTATGACACCAACATAAAGGACCATGTTATGTGGACAGGGGCACCATACAGGAAATAGTAGACAATGTGCTAGCCTCATCTTCAGCGTGAGGGACTCATGGAATACCAGGTATGTCTGGCTTTACATATATTAGCTGCAGAGACCTTTTGACAACTTACCGGGGACACAGTTGGGATATCTCTAGCATCTTCCTGGGGAATGCTCTATCATTTCCTTGGTGCTCTGCTTCAGCAGGTCGAGCGAACAAACACTGTTCAGGAGTTCTATAATATAGCCAATTTCACTGAGGTACTGAGGGTCATAGACTCAACCACATTAAAATAAAGGCCTCATCTGGTGAACTGTGAAGTAGGTACAACCACTGAAAAGGGTATCACTCTGTCAACTGCCAGATGGTCTGTAATGCATATAGTATCATCTATAATGTGTGTGCTTGCCACGCAGGCTGTTTTCATGACTCACACATTCAACATATGTGACCTTTATCAATAGCTTGTGTGGGGTGACTTCCCACAAGGCCATCTAGTGAGTGATGCTGGATATGCACTAGAACCTTGGCTTTTGACATCCATCAGAAATTCACACAATCAAACTAACCATGGTTGCAACTGTGCACTATTGCAAACTGAAAATATTATAGATTGCATGTGTGACATGCTGAAGTCATGCTTTCACTGTCTAGATCCATCCAATTATGCCCTGCAGCATGACCCCACCACATGCACAAAAATACTGACCCTGTGTGCTATGTTACATAATATTATAGTTTGGAAGTAGTTGCAGCAGAATGGCTTCTTGCAGGGCCAGCAGTTTCAAGAATCAAACGTAGCAGTCGTTAAGGCATATGAGGTAGGAAACATCTGATCAGTTGCTATACGAAGATACTTTGGAGCCTTTCATAGAAACCAGCACAAAACTTCAGTTGGAGTAGTGGAGCAGGGGAAGGAATAGGAAACTGTAGCAACTCTGATGCAGTAAATATTGTGGAGTGATAGGCCAGTATATTCCCATATGAAAGGGCAATGGATGACACAAGATGAAACTGAAGAAAGTGTGGCACAGGAAGATGCCCTGGAACTTTCTATAGAATGTCCCCAGGAAATGGAGAACAAAGAATGTGCCTTCAGTTTAGAATAAAGTGATCTAAGAGAAGAGTTGCTTGATTTAATAGAGATGGACAGGCATATTAAGATCAATGAAAGAAATAGACTATAGTAAGTTAATAAAATCCAAAAACTTAGAAGTTTGACAAAATAAATGAACACAGTAATTAGGACTATTTATAGAGATTCATGTGATATAACAGAAGTACATAGGATATATTACTGGGGACCATGTGGTAAATTTACATGTAGAGACTGCAGCGTGTAAATATATTCATACAAGTGATTCCTATGTACATCCAGGGAGTAAGAAGAGTTATGTCTTTCATTTTTATGCAAATTGCAGAAGGCAAAATGTAGTATATTTGTCATTCTGTGTGAAATGTGAATCCTGCTATGTAGGTAAGACAAACAGATGTTTGAAAGACAGACTTACCAGAACATTTAAATGACATCAGGGAGAATGATGTTCATAATGAACTGTATAAACATGTTCTAGAGACTGACACCAGTCATACTTTTAAGTTTTAAGTTTTGGAATTACTTAAACCTAACAATAGTAAAGGTGTTTTAAGGAATAAAACAGACTATAAAGAGAAGAAGTGGATTCTAGAATTGCATGCAGATTGTAGAAAGAGACTTAATGGAACTGACCCTTTAAAACCAATTCTTAGATCACATGGCTTAGTGAGGTAACTGTTTAAAAGATGGTTTGTAACAGTTTTTAGAGCTGATGAAGCACCTGTTTAGAAAGGCATGAAAGTGCTTATCTGTGTTTTAGGCTTGCTTTTATGGTTTTATTTTGCTTCTTTGAATAAAATCCATGATTTCATACAGCAACTGTTGTGGCTGACTGGTTGGATTTACTTCTGTTTTTACAAGTCTTTATCCGAGTTTACAACATTTTTCTCTACAAGTTAGAGGACGTCAAATCTACCATTTTACAACTGAATAGAAGTGTGTGAGAAGTACTACTTACTGTTGACATCCGACTCAAAAAGCAAAGTTTTAGGTTCATAATTTAGTAATAAGCTAACTGCCCTTGCGAGCCATTTTAAGCCTAGCCAATTATCCTTTGTGAGACTCAAACTTTGCAGCTTGTGTTTGTAAGGCAAACACCTTTGCCATTAAACCACCCTCTCAAACCCTTTTGAAACAAAAGAAGCCTGGAGGGTTCAAATGCCTTTCACAGTTTTCTTCCATGGCTCGATGACACTCAAGGCTTCTTATTGCTCTAATATCATGTAGATTCACTCCTCAAGGCACTATTAATATGATAATTAGGGCTCATCTCATTGTTGTTTATGAATCAACAATATGTGCGACAAGCACAATTGATCAACATTGTGAAGATTACTACACAAAGCTGTGCATACTCCTGAGCACCTGCAGGTACTTGCCCGCACACACTGTAAGTCAGTTATATGTTAGGGAGGAGAGAATTTCCATCCCATAATGAACCATCTGAAGATGGAGTTGCTGTTGAGCATGTATTCTCAGCAACAAAGAGAGGGATGGAAGACTTCATCTTCACACTTTAAAGTTTCAGTTGGAAGCATAATAATACAGCATCTATATTTTATTATTTTGTCATCCATCACATAAATGAGCTCTCCATTGGTGCTTTTCACTAAGCAGAGGCTGAGCCACCAAAGAATTGTGTTGGGCACAGTTTCTTGCCATTTCATGAGATCTTTGATGCTGAGACACTTATAGCTGGATGAGGTGAGGGTAGTGGCCCTTTTAGAACTTTATTATAGCTTTATTGAATGGAAGAGTTTGCTGGTAGTTTTGAGATGCATGGAGTTTTTCTCTATTATTTTTGATTTATGCAAAATGTTTGTACTTTTTGTTCCTTCACTGATTGTCCTGTAATGCTTTATGATTATATATCACTGTGGGCTTAATTACCTTCTCTTGCTCATCTCGTCATATATAGTTGCACACTGAATTATTATTATTAATCTAATGGCATATTTGCAGATAATACTGCAGACTGTTTTAGTTTTATACTTCTGTTATTGCAGTTGGTGCATTGCTTGGTACATTTGACTTTTTCTTAACTTTTTATCTTGCCATATATGGTATGTTTTGTAGCTTTAAACAGTTGGGGTATTATAATACTTCTTCCATCACTTGTTGGGTCATTTAGTGCTCTCCCTGGGATTCATGAACGAATATTTTCTGTGCAGGAACAGTGTAGCCACTCCTGCACGGAAAATGGCCGCCTCGCGATCCAGGTACATGTCGTTTTCACGTGCATGAGCGCTCTATCACTGCTGGATGCTAATCACCTCATATGCTGGTGAAAACTATGCACATGAGGTGAATTAGCGATTCACCAACCTGCCGGTTCTCCATGCAGGAACAGTGTTAGTTACAGAAATATATGGCCATTGGCATGCAAAACCGCTCCATATGAATAAAAAATAACTTTTATTTTTGTTTGCCGATCTCGGCCATTGAATGTAGGAAGTGGCATGCAAATGGGAGGGAGCAGAAAATAAAAAATGGAGGGGAACAGTAGTATTACTGAAAACTGCATTCTGCCATTATAGTCAATGGCATGCAAAAAGTAAACAATGGCAGGGAACAGTGGTTGCTAAAGGGGAAGGCTTGTGTGTAGTGCAGTAACTAGGAATATGTTTGCAGCCAGGGGAGGGCCATTTCTTGCTGTTTACACTAGCTAAATGTGTCTGGGCAGCGTGCTGGGTATTAAACAGGGAGGACATAGGAAAAGTAAAAGGAAATAGCAGAACAAGGGAAATGCAGTACAAACAGCAATTAGTTAAGCACCACTAAGCGAGGGTGTGTGTCTGAGGCTGTATAGTTTTATTCCATGAACTGGGAAGCATGTTTGCAGCCAGGGGAGGGCCATTTCTTGCTGTTTACACTAGCTAAATGTGTCTGGGCAGCGTGCTGCGGATTAAACCGGAAGGACATAGGAAAAGTAAAAGGAAATAGCAGAACAAGGGAAATGCAGTACAAACAGCAATATGGGATACTGCAACACACAATGGGCCATTGAAAGCACTCATTAATACACTTGGCAGGTGGCTGCACAGATGAAAATGGGAGGAGATGTAAAAAAAGTAAATAAATAAAGGGCAACAGCACAATAAAGGAGAAATGACGTAGAAATCACTAATATGGGACTCTTGCAACTTACAATGGGCAGGCAAAGCACATAATAATACAGCTGGCAGGTGGCTGCATAGCTGAAAGTGGAAAAAGGCAACAGCAGAATAAAGGCAAACATGCACAAATTGCCACTAATGCCTCTAACACTCACAGTGGCCAATTCAAAGCCATGAGTAATATAGCTGGCAGCTGGAATGTATCATGGACCCAGTCACACAAGCAGCAGTTTCAGCACACCATTATAAAGTGTGCAAACACCCCTCAGTCTGGTTTCTCCAACAGACTCTGCACCCTTGGAGTAAACCTGGGAATTTTAACTGACAAAATGCTAGGGGCTGCCATCACTTTGGTACATCAGTATGTGCTGGAGGCTGACGGTGGTGAGGAGGAGGATATTTCTGACACTCGCCCCAGACTCAGGAGGAAGAGGACAGTGTTCAGACCCAGGGTAACCTACCAGGGGCTACATGACCTGGAGATAGTAGAGTGCTATAGGGTAGACAGGGACATACTTCAGCAAGTTGTGGAGCTGTGCCAGCCTCGCCTCACATCCAGAACGAACAGAGGGGAACCCAACCCACTGCATACTAAGGTATGTGTAGTCTTAAAAATACTAGTTACAGGTACTTTCCAAAGACCTACTGGGAATATCATGTGGGTGTCACAGGCATCTGCATTCAGAGTACTCCACCAGTTCCTGGATGCCATGCTACTAAATGCCCTTGACCACATATACTTCTCCAACACTCATGAGGAATTGACCAGCAATATGCATCTCTTCCACATGTAGCTGAATACCCGGAGGTACTGGGTGCCATAAACTGCACCCACATCCACATCAAAGCACCACAAGGTGAGCAGGGTAGTGTTTACATAAACCACAAGGGATTCCCCTCCATCAACTGCCAGGTCATGTGCAATGCCCAGGGCATTATCATGAAAGTGTGTGCTGGCAGCCCTGGAAGCTATCATGACTTCCACATCTGGCATTCCTCACAGCTATATCAGGGATTTGTCAGGGGGGATATCCCATATGGCCATCTGTTGGGGGATGCTGGCTATGCACTGGAGCCATTAATGATGACACCCATCAGAAATGCACACACACACCCATGCAAGAACACCATAATGAGGCACACACACAAACCGGTATCATTACAGAGTGTGAGTTTGGGATGCTCAGGTCACAGTTTCACTGCCTGGACATATCTGGTGGAGCCTTGCAGTACTCTCCAGTCACATGTGCACACATGTTCATAGTATGTGCCATGCTCCACAATATGATCTTGTGGAAACAACTGCAGTGGGAACAGGATGAGGAAGGGCCACACATCCCCCACCATTGCCAAGGTCCCCAGAGGCACAGAGGGACTCAGATGAGGAACTCCCTGAGCCAGCCCCTGTAGGCAGATGGATGCATGCCCAGTATAGCCTGACCTTGGCAAAGAGGCAATGCATAGCATATACACTGACATTGTAAGCACCCAGGGACTGACACCTCTCTCTACTCGCACACACAGTAAAAAGGAATGACGCACACATCATGCTACCTATCATTTACCATGTATAGGCAGTGTACTGTGTGCATCCAACATAGGCAGCCCTTAAGCTCTATACATACAACTGCCACAGGCACAAGGTCATTCAGTTGCCTTAACAATAAATTAATGTATCAGTATATTCTGCTAGCATATTATGGTATTGGTGCATGCATACAAGGGAATGGGGTGGACTACTGGGATAGCAGCAGACAACTGACAGATATGTGAGACACCAGGAAATGTCTGCCTAATACTGGCCTCCCAACACTATGCAGTAATACCTAAGGTGGCAAATCCTACTGGAGTATACGTATGGGGCCAACTAACTTGGGGGGGGGTCATAGCTCACAGCCATGGATGTCAGTGTGGGGTCCCATACCCACCTCTCAGACCCACACAGCAAGTTAGCTGTAGAAAACCAGAGAGAAATGTCTGGAAAAGCTCCACAAATGGCAGCAATGTTGAATCACCCCCTACAGGCCCACACAGTCATAGCACAGCAGGTCTCGCAGTTGCAGTAAGGCTCGGAATGGTAACAGGTCTGGCGTGCAAATTTATGCCATTACAATCTCACCTGTGCTCTTTACTGATATGCCTGTAGTCCCCAAGACAGGACACAATAGTAAGGTAAATAGAATCAAAATGTAAAGCAAATATCAGCACAGTCTCCGCAAATGTCTGCAGTTGACAGGTGTGCCACCCCCATATACCCACAAAAATGCAGTAACATGTATGTTTGCAGGGAAATAGCACCATAACACAGATTGGTATAGCTGTCCCAGTAAACATGAAAACAAGTTGCATGTGCTCAATATGCAGGGATCAATGAGTTATGTCCATGTGTGGTCAATACTGTCAGGATCTGGCCAGCATGTTCTCCTGGCTGTCATCTGGTGATGCCCTAGGTACAGGCTGTCTGTCACAGGGCCATGTGCAGATAACTACAGTGCCAACAATTATGCATGTCAGTGATACCTATTGCTCTGCCACTAACATACCTGAAAATCACAGTGCAATGTGGAATATACTACACATGTAATGGACTTTTTGAGGGCTTTGTAGCCGAGGTGCTAAGGCTTTTGTGAATAATCATGCTTCTTGGTACTGTTGCCAGTGGTCATTATCAATATGGCTTCTTTCCTTATTTTATGTCTGCTTTTGTGTATAATGGACATGCCTGCACAGTACAATGCAGTCTGTACCCACACCCATAACACTAAACGTCTGACAGCAACATGTCTGAACAAGGACAGAAGTAAATGTGGAACACAGGCACAATGATAGACATGTGTGGTAAATATTGCTCTGACATACTGAGAAAGTTGGGTTAGGGGTTTGCAGTAGTGGGAATTGTCTGAAGGTTATGTAGGCTGACACAGTAATGGTTGTCAATATTTTGTAACCTTACTCTTCAATTATACTGAAATAACTTGCCATAAAAACACATGTTTATGCAGACTGGACAAAACCTCTATCCAAACACCCGGACAATCTGCCAAAAAATGTACAGCAGACAGGTATGGCCACACCAGGATATCACATCTCAGGTTGCATGGATACCACAGAAGCAGAAGATCCCAAGCCAGTATATCAACAAGTTGCCACCCCTCCCAACTGACCTTGTTGGGCAAGAATGTACATAGCTGCCATTATAATATCAGTCTATGCATCATACGACTAGTATTTCTCTGGTTAAGCAATGTGATGATTTGAGGATGTCTGACACTAGGTAATGACACAATACATTGCACTGTCAGAATACAGATATGTCAGAAAATGTCTGCCAAACAAACCATTACCCCGAAGAAAGTCCTCTGTACTTCTGAGAGGTATGAATGCAGCACACAAAACCCTGGAACCAGAGTACACTTATCTCTGGATTGGAGTCCCACACTAACTATACAAGGTCACACTGGGTATGTTCCTACACTTAGAGAAGCACAGGACATGTTGGAATGGAATCCCAGTCTAAGTATACAAGGTCACACTGGGCATGCTCCTACACTGAGAGAATCACAGGATGTGTTGGAACCTACATTGGTATATATGACAATATTGTGTAGATATATATGTGCACACAGACAGCTATGTACACCTTAACTGTCCCTACACACACACATCAGACAGGATTACCCCATGCTGGCTGTAGGTGGCCCATATGTGATATATCCACATCTGTTGTGTGTGACACACATGCAGACATATATGGCCACCAGATAACTATATATGTCAACCATATACACACACATAGATGTGGGGAAGTAAGAGACAGAAGTGGTAGACAGAGAGACACAGGAGGACAGACACAGCAGCATGGGTCACACACATGGGTACCCTGAATGGCATACAGTGATGTCCTGTTGTTCCTTGGAGTTAAAGCAAGTGCCCAAAGGGTTACGCATTTTTAAATTACCTCATGGGTTCGAGGAAGGTACTGTAACATTTTCTGAACTTTTATCATTATTTGACAGAACTGGGCTTCAGCTTCTGAGACTTATTATTCGTAATAATTCTGATAAACTGAATATTTTAAATGACAAACTGTGTTTTTTGGATAGAAGTATTAAAGCAGATTTATTGTTTGAACACAATAAATTTAGATTGGATAACATTTACAGGGACATGGATAGGTATATTAACAAAGGGCTTGACATTAAGAATCATAAAATAGAAAGGGACAGTCATGATTATAAAAATAACAAAGTATATACACATTTTAAGGAATATAAAAACATGAAATATTATAGTCAAACCCAAGGAAATAACAATCAGAACAGACATAACCCTATGTCTGTTATTGAACACACATACAGAAGTAACACAAATAACAAAGATGAAGTACAAGCTGTTTTTTTAGATCAGCCAACATTGAGGAGGTCAGAAAGGTTAAGAGAAAGGCAGGGCAGTCACAACTGGCAGTCACAACCAGCAGTCGTACAACAATTACAACAAAGGGGCCTACAGAACAAATTCATGGCACAGTTAGACAGTATTAACACAACAGATCCAAATAATGATGTTTTTAATGACTCTGTTTTATTTATTGAAACACCAATTTTGGATGTTGTTGTACATGAACAAACTGATACAATGTTGGATACTTGTAATGATATTCTCAACACTTCTGTAGGGGTTTGTACTAGAGAAGTGTGTGATTGTTCCATTACAACACATTTAGGTTTTAGTTTATATAATTTTACTAAACTAAATTTTGGTAAGAATTTTTTGGATTTATTTAGTAAAGGTTTTACTTTTGTTCCTACATTTTATTTAGATATTGGAAATGTGTTGATTAATTTGAAAATGTATACTAGGCTTTTGAATTTAAAAATATTCTTCCACAATTCAGGTGATCCTTTACTGGACTCTCGATTTTTTACTCCTAAACGTCACAGTACATTTATTCCCCCCCAACATTTTATGATCCAGATTTTTGAAAAACTCTGTGAAACTCAAATTAGAAGAATTTTAAATAAGAAAATTGTCACTAAATACAACTTGACATCAGCAGAAAAGATTTGTCTCAAAGAGTTAATGGGTTCGGATCAATATAGGATCATGAAACCAGATAAAGGGGATGGTGTGGTCATCATGCTCAACACTGACTACTATAATAGGATGACAACATTACTAGATGATAGTGACACTTACGAAAAAGTTAGTCGACATGAAGTCAATAGAGCATACACTACAATTGATTGGTTGTTTTATGAATATCTTATGGACGCTAGAATTGATCAAGACACCTTTAAATACATTTCTGTGGAATTTCCCATTATACCATCTATTTTTGGGATTCCCAAAATTCATAAAGATGTACACCACCCCCCATTTAGACCTATTGTGTCAGCTAAGGGTTCCAAGACTGAAGCTTTAGCGGCTTTTATAGATTTGAAGTGTAAAAATATTTTGAATAGTTTACCATATATTCTCAGAGATTCATGGCATTGCCTAGAACGAGTCAGAGAATTCTCAAATAATTTTGATTTTAAATCTCAATTCATTATGACCACTGTAGATGTTGTTAACCTTTTTACTGTCATTCCTCATGGACAGGGGTTGGAAATGTTCAAAGCATGTCTTAACAAATATAATAGACTGAACAATTCTAACAATCGATTTTTAACAGAAATGCTTGAACTTGTTTTGGAGAACAACTTTCTGTACTTCAACGAGGAATATTATAGACAGAAAAAGGGAGTTGCTATGGGGGCTAGATGTGCCCCCATTTATGCCAACTTAGTTTTAGCACAGTGGGAATCTGAGTTTATATTTACTAGTAATTTTTGGCAAAAGGTTTTGCTATATTTACGCTATTTGGATGACATCCTTATTTTTTTGGGGGGTACTAAAGATGAGTTTAATGATTTTATCACATTTTTGGGACAGACCACAGATTTTTTAGAATTTATCAGTCATATTTATGGCAACAATGTGGAATTGTTGGACATTGTGCTTTCTGTTGCTAATAACAGATTCGAATCTGGTATATTCAGGAAGAAAACATACTCAAATTCGTTCCTACACTTTGACAGCTGCCATCCGTTTTATCAAAAAAGGAATCTTGTTAAAGGCCAGATGGTTAGGCTGTCTAGAATTGTTAGTGACAACCAAGTTTTTCAACAGGAGTTGGAAAAACTTATGAATATGTTTATTGCCAGAGGCTATCCTTGTGACTTTATTTTAGAAATTAGTAATGAAATTAAAATTAAAAGGATGATTTTATACAAACCTATTATTTTACATGGAACATTAGAAGTTGATACATCAAATTCAATGGTAGCTAGATGTGACACTTTTATTATTCCATTCAATGATAGATCACAAGAGATAGTCAATATAGTACAGGAAGCATGGACCAGTGTTATTGACTCCAATACAGAACTTTCATGTATTTTAGGTAACAAACCTAAAATTACTTATAGTAGAGGTAAAAACTTGAAAAATTTGTTTAAAAATAACATTCATATTGACTTGGGCAAAAATTCCAAGATGAGTAAATGTGGTGCATGTCATGTATGTAGATTTATAAATGATAGTCCATGCATTTCTATTTCTAATTATGGGAAGACTATTAGATGTCCAGGCCACTGTAATTGTAATTCTGTTATGGTTGTTTATGCTGCGTCTTGCACAGTGTGCCAAGCATTTTACATAAGGAAAACTATTAGAAAGTTAAAAACGCGTATTATAGAACATTTGAGTGACATTAAAAGACACAAAACAACTAGTATGCTATATAATCACAGTATCAATTGTTCTAATTTTAAAATATTTCTTTTTTTCGTCATTGATAGAATACTACAGAATGCACATAAAGGTGGTGACGAAAAACTATGTTGGAAGCAAAAGAGTGCTTATGGCAACTAAGGCTTAACGCTAGCAAATGGCCTGGCATTAATGAACAAATATCAATTTCCAGTATTCTTAAACTTAGATCACACTTTATATAAATATAATATGTAAGAGTATTTTTTATTCAACATTATTCATATTTTTCATTATTATTATAATTCACTGTATCAACTATTAATTGTTATTCATAACTATGCAAACATTTATGTTTCATAACTTTGTACATAACTAAACAATGGGTGCAGGATGTTATTATTCATTATTTATTTATATATTCATTTACTAATTATCAATTTATATTTATTCATTAAGTATTATTAAGAATTTTAACTACATTTACAATATTTACAAATTTTATTCAAGTGGTTATATATATTAATTTTATGTTTCATCACCATTTTACAGACATATTGTACATTTATATATTCATAATTGATTTTTTACATAATTATATTTAACATTAAATATCCATATTTATATTCATATTTATATTTATATTTATATTTATATTTATATTTATAACCTTTAAACATAATTACATCTAAATTCTTACCATTTTATTTACCTTATTTGAGACAATATTCGGTAACTATCTGATTGTCCCTTTAAATAGTTCATGCTTTTTTCTGTTTTTTTCTGTTCTTTAAAGACACGATTTGTTCTATTTTATTGCATTCAATGATTTAACTGATTGCTTGATGAATTGTCATTATTCACTTAAATGTTGTAGCATTTAATATTTAAGGGATGATTTGCAATGATACTTTGTACTCTGAAGATGCCCTTAACAAGCAGGTAAAAGCGCTTAGTATTTTGTGGATTTTATCGTGGATTTGATTTTCTTGTTTTAGTCAAGTCTTATTAATTAAAAGTTTTTTTGTGACCAGGATCCAAGGTTTACTGAAATTATTTGCCTGTTGTGGACAGTGGCATACTGGTTTTAAACAGTGGCACATGCAAGCATGAAAGGTGAGCCCCATTATGTAATAGTACTGAGGTTGGGGTGTTAATATCACATCACCTGCCTGTGTGTGTGTGTCTCTGTAGGTCTACATATTAGCAGACTGTTCCCACTCAGTACACTTCACATTGCCTAACTGCACAAGATCGGCTGCTGTCATTCCCCCTAGAAGTACCATTGGACACCTGCTACCCCTATAAGCTCTGTAGTGCATGCGATAACTGTGTAACACTATAGTACAAGTAACTAGATAGGTAGTGCGTGTGTGTTTGTGTGTGTGTGTGTTTGTGTGTGTGTGTGTGTGTGTGTGTGTGTGTGTGTGTGTGTGTGTGTGTGTCTGTGAGACAGTTGTGTGGGCAAGACTGAGGGAGTTGTGTGTTTGTTTGTTCATTTGTAGGTGAAACAGTTTTATTCCATTTCCACCCACAGCACTTCCCACTGCCCCAGTTTATCAGTCCAGATGATGTCATTCCCTTTATCAGCAACCTTGGCCAGCTGTTAGCCCAGTAAGCTCAGTAGTGTGTGTGATAAATGCCTAGCATTGTAGTAGAAATGACTAGTTAAGCAAGGATTCTACTCTTGTATGTGGCAAATTTGTGTGTAAGTGTGCATGTTTGTAGGCAGAAGTATTTTGATATATTTCTCAACCACTGCCCTACTTTATCAGTCCTGCTGATATAATTGCCCATATCAGTACCTTTGGCCAGCTGTCAGCTCAGTAAGCTCTGTAGTGTATGTGATAACTGCATAACACTATGGCATGAATAACTAGTTAGGCAAGGGTTCTAATCTCACATCTGGCATATGTGTGTGTATAAGTGTGTCTGTTTGTAGGACAAAGCATTTTGATATGTTTGCCACCCACTGCCCTACTTTATCAGTCCTGCCAATGTCATCCCTCTTATAGGTTCATATGTGTGTAGTAGGCTAAAGCCCCAGGAGCCTTTACAAGCCTAGCCCATAGAAAAGCCCTGCCATCATGCTACTCCATGTTACTTCCTAGTGCCTGTATCAAGTAGAGCCACTGCAGTGATCCTTGGGGTGAACTGTCTATTACCCATCCGCTCATCAAGATTTCTGTGAAACAGGGTCAGCTATGTGCTCTGCATGACATGTATGGGAAGTGTATTCCAGGGCATGTGTAGTCTCTTGGTGAAGGACCTGTTCCACAAGCATGTTATGTCGATTGTGGTAATGAGGTAGAAGTCCCTGCAATGTGTGGTGCGGAGGGATTGGGATGTCTTCATATGTAACATTTATAAAAGAATTGGGTCAGACATGGCTTTTGTAAGTCAAGCACAGATAGTCTATAACTAGGTGATATGACACAGAAAATAGCTGGAGTCTTCTGAGTCTGTCTGTGTAGGGCATGCTTTTAATGCCTAGGAACCTCTTTGTGAGGTACATCTGTGGCCTACCCAGCTGTTGCAGGTATCTAGTGAGGTACATGCCAAATAGGCCATAATACTTGATGAGTGGTCTAATGAGGGAAGAGTAGACAGAAATGATTACTTCTGTCTTCCTGGATGCAAAACCCTTGATAATGTGATGTGCCACATAGAAGGAATTCCTCACCACAGTGGCAATGTGGTGGTTCAAGGAGAAGTTGCATTTGACCTGTATTCCTACCTTCTTTATAATGCCTACAGTGTTCATTGGGCTCCCATCGATCTGGTACTTACTGGGGACTGAGTGATTTACCAAAGGCGATTATAATGCATTCTGTGGTATTAAGCTTCTGGCCATGGTTTCCACACCACTCATTGGTCTCAGTGAGGCTTTTCAGTAGGATGTCTGCATCACCTGTGGAGTTAATGATGTCTCCCGGCTTGCAGTCCTTTGTGAACTTGGTCAGCCAAAGTTCATCTGTGTTGGGCTGGAGCCCTGACCAGTAGATGCTGGACAGGAGACTACCCAGTACTGATCCCTGTGGGACTCCACTCATGACTGCTTGCCAGTCTGACTTGGAGTTTGCCACTGTCACACTGTGTGTTCTGTGAACCAATTTGTAACCCACCTACTGAGATAGGGGTTGATGCCTAGTTTGGTGGGTTTATCAGCAATTCTTGACTGAGGAATGGTATCAAAAGCCTTGGCCAGATCAAGGTAGGCTGTATGCAGTGCCTTACCATCATACACAGCCCTGGTGACTGACTCAAAGAAGTCAACTAAGTTGAGTAGGCATAATCTGCCATTCACAAAGACAAACTGTGTGTGGTCCAAAGTTAGGGGATTACCTACATCTTTGTTAATCAAGTCCCTGATGATGCAGTCCATACATGTACATAGAAGACTTATCAGGTTAATAGACCAATAATCCCGAGGGTCTGTAGTTGCTACCCCTTTATGGAGAGGGATGACTGTAGCAGTGTACCATTTTGGAGGGACAAAGCCCGAGGTGAGGCTGTGACTGAACAGGGCACACAGATGTGGTGCCAGTTCTATTTGTACATCTTGTAGAACACAGCCACAGATATGTTTGGGTCCCATGGAAGCTGTATTCTTTCCTGTGGACAATGCAGGTCTAACCTGGGCTGCAGTAATGCTGAGTGCCTGGCATTCATCTGCCATTGGGATTGTTCCTTTGTGGGGAGGGAGGGGTAAAGCTGGCACTGAATATGTTGGCAAGACTGTTGCCAATATCTGTTGGCTCAGGATAGGAACAATTATTGTGCAATAACTCACAGCACTTGTGGGTATTGTTGTGGAGGTTGTTGGTATAACTATCAAAGGCTTTTGTGATTGTTGTTAGTGTCTGCTGAAATTCTGCCTTCATAGCTGTCTGTAGATGATTCCATGAGTGATCTCACATTGTTTTTGAGGCTAATAAGGGGGTTTCCCAGTCTTGGGACACCACCTTTTTCTGCAGCAGTGTCTTCCTTCTGTTGTACACTTTAGTAATGGCAGGGGACCATCGCATTGGCTTCCAGTGTTTGGACGACAGTGTCTTGGTTCTGTTGGCTATGGCTAGTACCATGCATTCATGTACATGTTTGTATAGTGCTTCTGTGTATGAGGCGACAGTCAGTGCAGCTATTTTCCATTGGCATGAGTGCAGTGAAGTCATCCACCCCTGTTTTTATGACATGTGCTGTGTTGTGGTGGCTGAGTGGGTATCTGTGTTACTGGTCTGTGCTGATTGGGTAAATGTCTATTGAATGCCTCTGTGAAAGTGGGTGTGTGGTTTGTGAGAGTATGTTAGGGCTGTGATAGTGGGTGTTCTGATGAGCTATGTGTTCCACATGGTGCGGTGCAGGTGTTGAACTTATCCTCTTGACCAGCTCGTCCAGTCTTTGTTGGAGAGTACATATTTCCAAATTTGGTGATATAGGGGTAACTCTCACAAGTCTGAGTGTTTAGAGTTTAGAGGAGGGGGTTGTCTGTGTACATGAGGCAGTTGCAACAGTGTCTCAGAATGGCTAAGTGCACCAGGTTAATGGGCAAAAGCACAGAAAACTGCACTTCATTCATGCCAGGAGAGGTGGTCATAACTACTAAATACTGTGGATAATTCTGTGAGGAATGCCTACTGCTGATGGCGCCCAGGTGTGCTACACTTATTGATACAATAACCTGTTGAATGGCAAAGCTATTATGCTATCTGAAGTGCAAGAGAGAGAAAAAACTAGAAGATCCAAGGGAAAAACTGAAGGCAGACTTTCTGCCATCTATAATACTTTACATCAGCTGTGTAGTTATCAACCCCTTGTGTGTGGTAACTGCATAACACTGTAGTACAAATAACTAGATAGACAGGAGTTCTAATTTCAATACTGGCCAGTAAGTAAGTAAGTAAGTGTGTTTGTGTGTGTGTGTGTGTGTGTGTGTGTGTGTGTGTGTGTGTGTGTGTGTGTGTGTGTGTGTGTGTGTGCGTATGTGTGTGTGCGTGTGTTTGTGTGTGTATGTGTGCATGTGTGTATACACTTCTCCTCACCCTAATTTACTAGTCCTGTTGATGTCATTCACCTTAGAAGTACCTTTGGATAATGTCAAATTTTGTAAGCTCCTTGGTGCATCTGAAAACTGAGTAACACTATAGTAGAAATAACTAGATAGGCAGGAGTTCTAATCTCAATACTGGCAAGTGTGTTTGTGTGTGTGTGTGTGTGTGTGTGTGTGTGTGTGTGTGTGTGTGTGTGTGTGTGCGCGCACGCGTGAATCATATACTGTGTGGGTTATACCATTTTGAGTTGTGTACCACCCTCTACACATCCCGTCACCCTAATTTACTAGTCCTGTTGATGACATTCACCTTAGAAGTACCTTTGGATAAGGTGAAATTGTGTAAGGCTCCATGGTGTGTCTGATAACTGCATAACACTATAGTATAAATAACTAGATAGGCAGGAGTTTTAATCTCAATACTGACAAGTAAGTGTGTGTGTATCATATAGTGTGTGGTTTATACCATTTTGAGTTGTGTACCACCCTCTACACATCCCCTCACCCTAATTTACATATCATTTTGAGTTGTGTACCACCCTCTACACATCCCCTCATCCTAATTCACTAGTCCTGTTGATGTCATTCACCTTAGAAGTATCTTTGGATAAGATGAAATTGTGTAAGCTCTGTAATGCATCTGATAACTGTGTGACACTATAGTAGAAATAACTAGATAGGCAGGAGTTTTAATCTCAATACTTGAAAGTAAATGTGTGTGTGTATATGTGTGTGTGTGTGTGTGTGTGTGTGTGTGTGTGTGTGTGTGTGTGTGTGTGTGTGTGTGTGTTTGTGTGAGAATCATATACTGTGTGGCTTATACCATTTTGATCGGTGTACCATACACACTGGTTACCACCTCCTGATGGCATTACTTTATATAGTGTGGTAATGGCATCTGCCTCACATGCAGCATGTTAAACCATTGTACAGGCCATACCAGTTCTCTGTACACATACATCCGGAATATCCAGATTTTTGCCACCTGTAAGTGGTCTGTGTCCCTTAACAATGCCCATGTATGTGATAGTGTTGCCACATAGACCACAGTGAGTGTACTGACACATATGGCAGCATCGGGTATCATACCTGACTGAAGCATCATGTTGATACAATGTTTGCTACCCTAACACTTGTCCAGGCTTGTAGAAGCAATACATGATTCAATATGTTATTTATGGTGGGTTATCTCACCATCCATAAGGGCATTCACAACAGTACGTGTTGTAAAATGTAGTGGGTAATGTTTCATGCATATCATCTATGTGGGGCATGGCATGTATGTAGTAATACAGTACATCACCATGGATATGTACCTTTAACAATATGTCTATTGCCAACTGTGTTTGTGTTACTGTATGCACATCCCCTGTGTCAGTCCTGACTGTGTGCATGCAAAAGATATACCATTTTGTTTCCATGTTCCACCCTGTGAACTCAGGAATACATAGCACAAACCTGTTATACACATTTCATGCATGCCCTCACCAACTGCATTAGGGTTGAGTGTATGGGAAAAATATCTGGACCAGCAGGTGTTGCCAACTGAATCTGTTGCAGTTAATGTAATGCCTATGCTTGTGAGGGATCTGCTGACAGTACTGTAGCAACCTGTTCTGTATATATGAGCCTGTGGTAGTACACAACACTGAGGTGACATGTATGATGGCTACCTGTCTGAGACAGTGGTATGTATGGAAGATCACACTGTTTGACAAGTGTCACTCACACACTGTTACATGCATACTCACCTGGTAAATATACATATAAAGGTGTACCTTTCCTATGACATGGGTGGTGTTCTTGTTCATGTCTGCAGGGCCACAGCCTAAAGACACACAGACATCTGGAAGACAAACAGAATACAGCATGTCAGACTACAGGCAGTCAGTGGTACTAACAGCAATAATGTATTCTAGCTAATAAGGTACACACACATGTATGTGCACCCACAAAAAAAATGAAAGCAGACAGCACCTTACACAGTATTCCATAACTACACTGTACTACATTCACCATGTGCATCAGTCCCATATTAGCATGTCCTGCATTGATGGTATGGATGACAGGGATGTAGCACAGGTATCATCATATGTACAGGTCTGGTGTGGGTTTGCCAGAGGCCTAGACTGGGCCATACGGTTGACATTATATGTGTGTGTGTGTGTGTGTGTGTGTGTGTGTGTGTGTGTGTGTGTGTGTGTGTGTGTGTGTGTGTGTGTGTGTGTGTAGGGGTATGTATTAGATGGCCTGTGCAGAAGTGTTGTGTGTGTCTGGGGGTGACCTGCGTGTGATACAGATGTGTGTGTGTTTGTATGGACACATTCATACCATGTGGCTGACCTACACAGGGGTATGTTGGACAGCTGTGGACCATGCATAGCAAGGTGTCCAGTTCACCCCCTCTGGCTATGGACAAGGGAACTGGTCCTGCACCAGGTCTCACTGGCACCACCAGGCTCAAGGCCAGAAGCAGTACTGCTTTCTGAGGGTGACTGTTGTGTGCTGGATCCGTGTCCCTGATGGGAATGGCCAGGACCATGTGCCCATCTCCTGCTCCGGTGTGATGCGAACAGCAATGATGTAGACAGCACCACCCCCGATAGTGCTGGACTCACTGCTAGTACAGGAATGTGAAGGGGCATGGCCCTGTAGACTGTCAGCTGAGGTTGTTGCAGACCTACATCCACGTGGGCAATGCCCATCTCCCAACACACGCTCTATCACAGGCATAGCACAGTCGAGAATTGTCAGTGTCTCACTCCATTGTGTATTCATGACCTCCGTATTTTGACATGTGGCCTCAACTAGGTCATGTATGTCATCATGTAAAGCAGGAAGAGTTTCATCCAATGCCCTGAGTATGTGTTTGATGTTGCATTCACTACGTACCTGTGCATCCATTACAGCCCAAAACATGCATCTGGTGACACCTGCTGTGGCACTTAAGACAGTGGCTTGATGGGCAGCAGTCCTGCTTCGGGCATCCCTGTCCATCTGTCTGTGTGAGACCTCACCAACACTCTGGCTATAGCTAGAGGCTGCAGTCTCATTTGCCATAGTCACCACACTAGCCTGTTCCATGCCATCGCCTGCCAACTGTCCATTATCTGTGGCTACCAGGGACGGTTTATGTGTGGGCATTGTGACTGTGTGCGGGGACAGTTTTGAGTATGTTGGATGCCAACCCATGGAACAGATTCAGCCACTGACAAAACTACCTTTGCCTGACTATGACTATCATCATTGTCAGAGTCTAGAAAGACATTGACATCAGATTCTGAGCAGGAGGGACCACGACCACCATGACCACCTGTGGGGGGAAGACAACATATGTAAATTACTACCTGCACTACAACATTTGCTGCTACACATGCGCGTGCGCACACGCGCACACACACACACACACACACACACACACACACACACACACACACACACACACACACACGTGAGGTGGCAGCCAGGCATCACACAGACTTCACAAAAATAGTGACATTCACAACACAGTCAGACCACTACATACACTCCCTGGATAGGCCCTTTATACCATGCAGTACATCCCCTTCCAATTTATGTCATTACTTACACCTCTGTGATACGTGCGTACTGTTAGTAGGTGAAGGGCCTTCAAGTGGCACACACTGCATCCATGTATACATAATTGCTGTTCACCTGTATAGCACAATGGCAACTCCTACAGAACATACCTCTCAACTGTGTATAGTGTTGCTGAATGTGTACATTTGTGGCTCATATTTCTGGTCTGTTCCTCATAAATCCTGTGTTAGTCCGACACATTACTGGGATGATCTGAGGACTGTTGTCACTAATTAATGACATATTTTGGGTTTCACATTAAAACCTGCATTACATGTATGTTACAACAGAACCAGTTACAACAACAACCTCCCAGCTTACAGTGGCGATCAGAAGTGTAGACACCCCCGTTAACATACCAGGTTTGTCTGATACATGTCATGAGACCAGAGAAATCATGTGATAACTATTTTCACCTTTACTGTGTCCTATAACCTGTGTAATTCAATAGAAGAACAAACACATTTGTTAGGGGTGAAATATAGAATTTGAAATACATACAATAGGTTGGTTGCATGACTGTGCACACTCTTAAAGTACTACTTTGTTAAAGCATCTTTAAATATCATAGCAGCAGTCAGTCCTCTTGGGAAGGTGTGTTATCATCATGGCACATCTCGGCTTAGCAATATTTGCACACTCTCCTGCAAAAGCCCTCCAACTCTATCATACTGCAAGGGCATGTCTTCTGCACAGCCCTCTGCAGGACATCCCATGGGTTTTCTATTGGATGTACATGAGGACTGTGGTTGGGCCATTCCAAACCATATATTGTCTTGTGGTAAATACATCCATGTTTGGATATGGATGTATGGTTTGGGTCATTGTTGTGTGGAAAGACGTAATTCCATCCCAGCTACAGATTCCTAGCAGACACAGGAATATTTTGGGCCAAAAGGGACTGGTATTTGGTACTGTTCATAATGCCCTCCACCTTGGCTAAAGGTGCACTTCTAGTTTATGAACAGCAGCCCCAAAGCAGGATACTGCCATCACCATGCTTCACCATAGGGATGGTGTTCTTTTGGTGATGCACAGTGATGTTAATGTGCCAAACAAATCTGTCGGTATTGTGGCCAAAATGTGCAATGTTGATCTCATTCCACCATAACACATTTCCCCACATGTGTTTGGGAGGCCTGATGTATTGTTCTTGAGACATTTGCCAGACCTGGATGTTGTTCTGTGTGTGACAAGGCTGCCATCTTCCAACCCTATCCCATAGGCCAGGCATGTGCAGAATACAGGAGATTGTTGTCATATGTAGTACACAAGCAGTACTTGCCAGAGTTCTTGCAAATCCTTTACCATCGCTGTAGGTGTACTGGTAGCTACCCTGACCAGTGTGTGTCTTGTCTTTCCATAAATTTGGAGTGATGTCCATTTCATTGCAATGTCACTGTTGGCCCATATTTTCACCACTGTTTGATGACTTTCTTCACTGTGTTCCATGGTATATGCAATGTTGTGGAAATGTGTGTGTACCCTTCTCTGGACTGATACCTCTCACAGATGTGATCCCTTGCTGCTTTGTAAACTCTATGCAAACTATGGCTGTTGCTGTTGCAGGCAACTGAGTAAATGTTATGATAGGTTTGGTAGGACAGCTGACTGTTATATGCTGTTTATCAAAGTGTCTCTGTCAGTGATGGCAGATGTGTACCCAAGAAGATGTAATGATGTCATAATATGCAAAGCTAATTCACCACAGTAGTACCTTCAGCCTGGCCACACGTATGCATCCAGCTTATTATACATTTTACATGTGTCATAATTGTTCCCCTAACAGATTTGTCTGTTTAACAATGGAATTGTACAGATTATAGGTCACATGAAAGCTTGGGAGGGTTTAGAATTGTGTTCTTTTGCTCTCATTTTTGTATTTCACAAATACATGGCATTGAAGCAGGAGTGTGTACACCTTTTATACGCACTGTATAGCACTAAGTTATAAAATATGTCCCTAGTTTTGGCCCTTTGTACCCCCATATTGTCACTCTTTGTCCACATTTCATGCAATGACAGGTTGTGAACTATGCTAAAGATATGTGACATATCCTGCAAGTAGGCCCCTGTGATGACCATTGTGATGCACTGCAGTTAACCCCACCACAATTGAACATGCAGATATTGCAGAATAGCTGAGAGTAACAGGTGTGTGCATGGTCACATGCATGACCTCAACATTACTGGGGTACTTCTGAGCCATAACAGGAAAATCACAAACTCACAGGCTTCAGGCGACTGTTCCACATGCAGACCAGAGGTACCTATGTAGTTGTGGGGGAGAAGTATTGTCAGCAGACTCACATTTGGCAGTGTCACAAGAAGAATGCTACTTTTCTGCACATGTACATCACAAGCTGTGATAGTACAAAATTTGCTATACTTCACCATAGATGTGCAGTTGTGTGCATTACTAAACCCCAGTCACAAATGCAGTTTTACCTGAAATATGCATCTAAATACTCTATAGCAGACAGTATTAATGCAACAATATTAAAATTCTGTGCACTGTGGCCTTACCTGGACACTCCTCATCTGTTGCCTTGGTGCCACCCACCTCCACAACTGGTATTACATGCGATGGTTGTTGTGTTGGGGCTACCCCAATGTTGGCAAGGAGCTCCTCCATTGGTGTAAGTGGGGCCTGTGTAGGTGGGCTGCCACCTGTCATGGAATGGTCCCTGGCCACAGCAGCAGGCCTCTGCTGGGCATGACATAGCAGACCAGTTGCACGATGCCTGACCTGCTCGTATGTGCAGCCATTGTGGCCCAAGGTATTGACTCTGTGGATAAGTTCATCCCATAGGATATTTTGATTCCACATAATTTGGCAGCTCCAGCCAAACAGCACTGCATAGTGTTGCAGGATGTCTTCAGTTATTGCTGCATTCTCCTGAGCAGTATAAGATGTTTGTCTATGCATGGCACCTCGAAGACATAAACAGGAAAACACATCACAGGGCCTAAGACATTGGCCAGAGTCATTTACAGAGTCAGCTCATCAGCATTGCCTATCATCAGCCACTACGTACCACCACATCATACCCCTCTTCTATCAGCACAATATGAACCTGCATTGTACTCCTGGCCCTGATGTGTCATGTTTCCTCCAATGAGGGCCAATACATTGTATAAACCACCATTCATCATTCATGTTTGTGTAGGGGGATGACATGCTGAAGGGATGTCAATGATGCTCAGGCTTTGCTTGCATACATCGTGTAATGGAGTTGGAAGCATATGCCTGGGTTCATGTAGGATGCAGACAGGAATGTTCTCAGGTCCCATGGAGACCTGCTTTTGTTGACTTTGATTAGACAGTATGTACCTGCTCCCATATAATGACAGGAGGGTTTGCAGGTGCTGTGCATATCTACCTACACTGATGGTGAGCTATGGGGGTCATGTTTGCCCTAGACCTGTCTGCAGCAGGTTGCCTATAGCTATGGCATGTGTGCATGTGGTGTGATTGAATGCCATTACAGGGTGGGTTGTGTTGTCACCTCTGAGATTGCAGACATATGTGAAGATGGCCTTGTGATTGCCCTTGGTGGATGTGTCCAATTTGTATTCATAGTTAGCCTTACAGTAATCCACCTAGGACATCATATGGTCATTCAGACAAAGGTTGACTCACTGCTAAGTTGGTGCCTGAACCTACCCTGACCTGTACAGCCAACATAGCAACCAATCATGCGTTTTGTGTATTGCTGCTGTCCAGCAATGGGGATTACTCTACTTTGGTGGAGACAGGTTTTACAGGTAAGGTATTGCTGAGTCCATACAGCTATGTCAGTGGTCATATGGCTGTGTGTAGCAGGTGTGGACAAAAGCTTATAACATGGTTGGACACCTCTGACATGTCAACATGATACTCATGCTTTTTCTACTACTCATATCTGTGTCAGGGCAATGCAACATTAGCTATAGAAATTGAACTCTGTTGGATGCACAGTAACTAACATTACACACATACAATATGTACAGCGTATTTATACCCTGGAGGATGCCCAACACTCATATGGCAGTAAGGGAGGAGACAGGCTAGGAATGTGGTAGTAGGGGTAGGAACCTTTAATGTTGGCAGTATATGGTGTAGGGACAGAGCTAGCTGATATGATTGCCAGAAAGAATGTTGATATACTGTGTGTGCAAGACACCAGATTGAAGGGGAGTATGGCTAGGTCTATCGGATGCAGGTCAAACTTGTGCTATCATGGTGTGTATGGGAGGCGAAAGGGGGTAGGGGTTGTCCTGAAGGGACATTATGCCAAGAGTGTTTTTGGAGGATGATAGGGCTGTCTGATAGAATCATGTTTATGAAGCTGGAAATTTATTGTGTAACGATGAATGTTGTTAGTAAATATGCTATCCAAGTTGGTTGTGTGATGGATGAGTAAGATGAATGTGAAGTCACTTGGATGACATGGTGATGACTGTACCCAAGGGTGAGAGAGTGGTGATTGCAGAAAATTTTAATGGGCATGTTGAAAGGAATAGAGGGGATGAGGAAGTGATGAGTATGTATGGTGTTAAGTAAAGGAATGCAGATGGTGAGATGGTAGTGGAGTTTGCAAAAAGGATGGACATGGCTGTGGTGAATACATACTATAACAAGAGGGAGGAGCACAGGGTGACATACAAGAGTGGAGGGAGATGCGCCCAGGTGTAATATATCCAATGCAGGAGGTCCCGTTTGAAGGAGTTTGGAGACTGTAAAGTGGTGGCAGGGGACAGTATAGTTAGGCAGCAGAGACTGATGGTCTGTATGATGATGTTGATGATCAAAGAGGAAGAGGATCAAATGGTGGGAACTGGAAAAGGATGATTGTGAGGTGGAGTTCAGGGAAGAGTTAAGACAGACACTGGCTGGCAGTGATGATTTACCAAATATCTGGGTAAGTACAGAAGACCTAGTAAGGGAGATGGCTAGAAAGGTGCTTGGTGTGACATGTGAATGGAGGAAGGAGTATAAGGACACTTGGTGGTGGACTGAGGAAGTACAGGACAGTATACAGAGAAAAAGGTTGAGGATGAAGGAGTGGGATTGTCGGAGAGATGAGTAAAGTAGACAGGAGTATAAGGAGATGAGGTGCATGGCAAAGAGAGAGGTGGCAAAGGCTAAGGATGAGGCATATGATGACTTGTATAACAGGTTGGACACTAAGGAGGGATGAAAGGACTTGTACCAGTTGGCTAGACAGAGGGACTGAGCCAGGAAAGATATGCAGCAGATAAGGGTGATAAAAGGATAATGAGGGAAACATACTCACAAGTGAGGCGAGTGTGTTGAGAAGATGGACAGAGTACTTTGAGAGGCTGATGAATGGAGAGAAAGATAGAGAGATGGTTGGATGATGTGGGTATGGTGAATCAGGAAGTGCAACAGTTTACCAAGGAGGAAGTGAGGATTGCTATGAAGAGGATGAATACTGGAAAGCCTGTTGGTTCACATAACATTCCTGTGGTAGCGTGCATGCAGGTGTTTAGGGGAAATGGCAGTGGTGTTTTTCACCAGATTGTTTAATGATATTATGGAAAGTGAGAGGTTGCATGTGGGGTGGTGAGAAAGTGTTTGAATACCATTTTTAGAATAAGGATGATATGCAGAGCTGTAGTAACTACAGAGGGATAACATTAATCAGTCACAGCATGAAGTTATGTGAAAGAGTAGTGGAAGCTAGGTTAAGCAGGGTGGTGATGAATAGTGGTCAGCAGTATGTTGTCATGACAGGTAAGAGCACTACAGATGTGATGTTTGCTCTGAGATTGTTGATGGAGTAGTACAGAGAAGGTCAGGAGTTGCTTTGTCTCTTTCTGGACAATGAGAAAGCATATGACAGAGTGCCTAGAGGGAATTTGTGGTATTGTATGAGGAAGTCATGAGTGGCAGGGATATATGTAAGACTGGTACAGGATATGTAAAAGGGTGGTGTGACAGCAGTGAGGTCTGTGGCAGGACTGACGGATGCATTTAAGGTGGAGTTGTGATGACATCAGGGATCAGCTGTTAGCCCTTTCTTATTTGCAATGGCGATGGACAGGTTGACAGACAAGATCATACAGGTGTCCTCGTTGACTATAATGTTTGCAGATGACATTGTGATCTGTACTGACAGTAGGGTACAGATGTAGGAGACCCTGTAGAGGTGGAGATATGCTTTAGAGAGGAGAGGAATGAAGGTCAGCAGGACTACAACAGAATATCTGTGTGTGAATGTGAGGGTGGGTAGTGGAATGTTAAGGATGCAGGGAGTAGGGTTGGCAAAGGTGGATGACTATAAATGTTTGGGATCAACATTTCAGAGTAATGATGACTGTGGCGGACAGGTGAGTATGAGAGTACAAGCAAGATGGAGAGGGTGGAGAAGATTGTCATTACTGATTTGTGACAGACAAGTACCAGTAAAAGTGAAAGGGAAGGTATATTACAGAGTAGTGATACCAGCTATGTTATATGGTTTGGAGACAGTGTCTTGAACAACAAGGCAGGAGTCAGAGTTGGACGTGGCATAGTTACAGATGTTAGGATTTGCACTGGTTGTGATGTGGGTGGAAAAGAGTAGCAATGTGTATATGACAGGATCAGCCCATGTTGGATGGTTATGAGACAAAGCCAGAGAGGCAAGGTTACATTAGTTTGGACATGTGCTGCAGAGGGATGCTGAGTATATTGGGAAAAGGATGGTAAGGATGATGCTGCCAGGTGAGAGGAAAAGAGGAAGGCCTCAGTTAAGGTTCCTGGATGTGGTGAGAGAGGACATGCAGGTGGTTGGTGTGACAGAGAAGGAAGCAGAGGACAGGCAGAAATGGCAACAGATGATCCACTTTGGTGACCCCTAATGGGAACAGCCAGAAGAAAAAGAAGGAGATGTTGTGATGTCAGTCTTCACAGATTTGTCAATGATCTGCCAAATGTAACACAACTGTATGAGTGAAGGACTACAAATATGAGGCACACATATGGTCAGTGTGCATAACACTGGACTGTTTAATTGTATGAGCTCAGTATATCACATGCAGTTCAACACACACATGTGCAACTACTTTACTATGCGAAGACCATGTATAGTTCTCTCACATTTCTGAGACAACCAAGCATATCATTCAAAATAGGTTCATAGATTAGTACTAAGCTAACTGCCCTTTCCAGCCTAGACAATTATCCTTTGTGAGACTCATACCCTGCACCTTGTGTTTGTAAGGCAAACACCTTAACCATTAGGCTACCCTCCCAATCCAAATAGACAGCAACTGCTAGGCTCAAACCCAGGACCCTGCCCACCACAACCAAACTGATTTATCACTAAGTCATGTCAGATCATGGTTGTATTCACAAGTAAGATATGTATATGTACAACATCCAAGTAGCAGTCAGTATTGTTCAACACACACTGCAGTAGTAGTCATATGTGAGCCATCCTTTCCTGGGGTGACTCAGGGCCTGACCTATGACCTATATCACTGCAGACAGACTCAGATGCTATGCCTATAGGTTCTGATCAGCAATATATCTGTAGGGCAAGTCTTCTTACATACCTCCTACTGCAGTCCATTACATGCTTACTTGTTTGACATACCTGTTTGTTTTATTCAAGTGTAGGTGGTTATGTCCTGTCTGGCTTTTATTTTTATTTTCACTGTTTCTCTTTCTTTCTCAAAAGGATGTAGGGTGTGCATCTGTTTTGCATAGGCAGCAGCTTGCCTTTTGTAGGTAATGCTCATGAGCAGCTGATGACCTGTGCACCAGTTGGTGTCACCCATTTGATAACTGCATGCAGGACAGCTGTGTTGTTATTCATATAGCCAATGGCATGGCAACACACTCCTGTCATTGAGTACATCACTGGCCCTTTTCCTTGCCAGTAAGGAGGACTTCATGGAGGTTTGTGAATAACAGCATCACAGAGGGAATTTGGAAATACCTCTTACAACCAAATCTGTGGAGATAGGCCAAAAGACTGGGGGAGGATGTTCCAGACATAGGGACAAACTGTAAGTATTGTTGTTATACATTTGGATTAAGGCTAGTCTAACAGGGTTTGTGTGGACATGGGAGTTCCTGGGTGATTTTAACTCGGACAGTGTTATGTGTTTGACATAACTCTCACCTGTAGGGCTATCCACAGAAGGGCCAGAATTTGGACTCCTATGTTTGGTCTCTTCCTCAGACATTTTTTGTCTTTGGAAAATCAGTAGCATACTGCAGTCAGTAACTGATAACATCAATGTGTTGTTCTGACCTCATATCCCTCAGAAAAGATATGTTACAACTATCCCCATTACAACAGCAATATTGTCAGTTTATAGCAGCAATATTTCAAATATGCCCATGTTTTTGGGCCTCTATCCCACAATTATGTCAGGCTTTGTACAGATGTCATACAGTAAGAGGTTGATAGGTATGTTATATGATTATTTAGTGGCTACATTCCTGACATTATCCAAGTGATGTATCAGACTGCCAGACATGTTATGTGGAAGAGACCTTATATATGAGGGGGAGGCCTGGACATTCTGTCGGACTCTGTACAGTTGAGAGGTCTGTGTATTTTTGGCAGTTGTTGACAGACTGTCTGGATTGTGTAGCAGTGTAGTGAGGAGCATGGATGTATGTGTTATGGCTCCTTTTCTAGCTGCCTGTGTATGCTGCTCTGGTTTCTGGTGGTCTATCGGATGTATATGTTTGTAGGGGCAGACTGAGACATGTCCCATACCACAGTCAGGCATCATACTACAATGTGAATTGGGCCAGAATATGTTGGGATAATGTCTGAGTGGCAAACATGTTGAGATGTTTTTGTTCACACAGTCCTTATACTGTGCCATTCCTTTGGCTTACTGGTATGTCACTGTGACTGTGGTTGAATTGCTTGTGGGAATGCACTTTCACACTGGTGTCTGTTTTTCAGTGCTGTGACATCCCTGTAGTGCCTGGTATATTTGCCAATACATGTGTAATTCCCCCTAGCAGATTTGGGATAGTGTTGTGTCAGTCTAACTGTAGTTTGGACAGTGCTTGGTGACATGTGTGATGCCCGTGGACTTGCCCACTCAATCCTCACCACTAACACCAGTGAGGGGCATGCATATATGGAAAGGATAATAAATATACACACAGTAAAGTACAATTTCCCTTAAGAGCACACAGAGATCACAGTCAGTCTGGGGCTGGTTTCTCCCTTTCTCTCCAGGTCCCCAATAAGACTCCCTATTGGTACAGCTATAGAGTCCAGATGTCAGCCTAGTGGGCAAGCTAAAACCTCCAGCACCCTCTCTGTCCAACCAGTGCTTCGTGCCCCATGCCCAAGTTGCTGACACACACACACACACACTTTGAGATGTATATATATTTATATATATGTCTAGCTGTATACTGTATATGTTTATCATTGTTTATATTATCTATATATTTCTCTCTCTCTCTCTCTCTCCCGCTAGATATATATATATATATATATATATATATATATATATATATATATATATATATATATATATATATATATATGCATCTCCATACATATATACATGTGTATATGTATAAATACAGAACCTGACTGATTCTACAGAATATTTCACTTACTGTTGAATTAGCATATGTTTGAAAAAGCATCAGCAATTCTTATAGCTCAAATGGTGTTGTGGTACATTGCTCTGATTGTAGTTTGCAGGGATCTGGGCTCAAGACCTGGAAGGGTGGGCAATTTTGTTGCTCTTACTCCTGCTTACACCTGCACTGATTCTTTAAAAGAAAAGAGAAAGGGGTGATAGGAAAGTGGTGGAAAAGGGGCACGCAGAGGGAAGAACAATATGACAGATAGCTATAGATGTGTAGGACAGGTGTATGGAAGGTCCATATCTGTCCATTTCTTATACAGCAACAGCTGTGCATTTGTACAGGATTTGGAGGTGTATTTAGACACTCAAACCACAGAGAGAGGGGTGGACAACACAAATGTGTTGTTAAACCTGCTGAGCATTGCTAACCATTGCTCACAGTTCATTCTCATACTATACCACACTAATGACTTCATTTAGTAACTGTATATGATTTCCATTACATAACATGGCTGTATGTGCTGGAACTTAAATATACAAACTCCGAGATCACACTACAGTGCGCAAGATGGAAATCTTTCCATTCCGCACTCTAAGGAGATGCCAGTTCCGCATGGTCAACATTTCAAAAGTCGATCATATGGTTTCAGCCATATGGTTTTCGGCTTTCTGAAATGTTGACCATGTGAAGGGGACATATATATATATATATATATATATATATATATATATATATATATATATATATATATATATATATATATCCTTACAAGTTTGACACTTCACAAGATCGACATTTAGAACGACGAGACCACAAGACCGACGGAGAAGATAACTGACAACTTGTTATCCCGACAGTGAAAACACCGATATGGGAAACGTGTGAGCATGACTTGGTAAGTATGCAATAGTGAGGGATTTAGGGTTAGGGTGCGGGTAAGGTAAGTGTGCGATAATGAGGGACTTGAGGGTTAGGGGCGGATTAAGTGAGTTAGGGTTAGGGTGTAGGTAAGGTAAGTGTGCGATAGTGAGGGACCTGAGGGTTAGGGGTGGATTAAGTGAGTTAGGGTTAGGGTGCAGGTAAGGTAAGTGTGCGATAGTGAGGGACCTGAGGGTTAGGGGTGGATTAAGTGAGTTAGGGTTAGGGTGCAGGTAAGGTAAGTGTGCGATAGTGACGGAACTTAAGGTTAGGGTTTGAGTTAAGGTTAGTGCATAGATAGTTGTGTGTAAGGTGTAGTGTAGGTTTTTAGGTTGTTGGTGTACTTGTGTTGTGTGTGTGTTGTGTGGAACAGCAAACTTTTTGTTTTGTTAACTGTCGGGATTGTGGTTTGTCGGGCATGTGAACTTTCATATTTTTGCGGTTTCGTTTTTGTGGTCTCATTGTTCTGAATGTTGATCTTGTGAAGTGTCAAGGTAGATCTATATATATATATATATATACATATATATATATATATATATATATATATATATATATATATATATATATATATATATATATATATATATACACACACACACACAATGCACAAAAGGTTCCACAAAGCTTTATACAACACACAAAAGGTTCCACAAAGCTTTCTCCCTATGTTGTATGCCTCTATTGCATTATATGTTTGAAAAAGCAACATTAATTTCTACAGTTCAGATGGTGTAGTGGTACATTTCTCTGACTGCAGTGTTTAGGGGCATGGGCCCAACACTTCGGACTGCTGTTTTTTTTTTTTTTTTTTTTATTAATGTTAAATTACCTGAATGCAGGATCTTCACAGCTCACATGGTGTACTGGTGTTTAGCTGTGATTGTAGAGGCCAGTATTCTGGGTTTGAGATTTAGCAAGGCTGATTATTTTGTTGCTCAGCAGAACAAGGTCTGATGGATACAGACTGATTAAGGCACATTTAAGCATATTATAATGTTATATTTAAGCAATACCCCACAGCTGGGTGTGAGTAATACTGGATTTACCCATGGTTGGTGTGGGTTGGTCATGAGGGCAAAGCCCTAGTGACCAAACAAAGCCAACTGTGGAAACATCAAGCCTTCTCCACACCCAGCTGTGGGTAATTGCTATTACACAGTGACATTATTTAAGAAAAATAATACTTAACTTTTTAAAATAATGTCATTGTATAATGCCTCCATGCTGTCCTTCCGTGGTTTTCCGGTATACTGGGGCATTTCTGATGTACTGCGCATGCATAATGGACGTGTTTCCACATTTATACAGAACATCAGTGCTGTGCAGAGGTAGCAACTGAGATAGGATGATCTCCATTGCTTTTTTTAACATATCTTGGTGTATTATATGAGTTGAGGAACTCCGATAATATAGTGAGATATATTTAAAAAAGCAACGGAGATCTTCCTTTCTCTGTTGAACGGAAGATCTCTGTTGCATTTTTGTGTGATATCTTGCTATGTTATACGAGTTCTTCAACTTGTACTACATAGCGAGATATGTTAAAAAATGCAATGGAGATCTTCGGTTCTCTGTTGCTATCTCTGCAGAAAAAAAAAAAAAGAACAGGAGATATACAAACTGAAAAAGTCTGGGCAACCGGAACGTTTTCCATTAGTATACTCTCGGATTTGCAATGGGCACTGTGGTTGGGCTGGCCAATTAGTGTACTCATTTTTGTATGTTAATGGCCAAGTGTATAATATAAAATACTATTTAGATACACATTAGAATTTTATGCTTACCTTCCATGACATCTCTCTATGTGCTTTCATTATATTATATTCTTGTGTGACTATAGTGTATGGGGCATGTGTGTTTATATGGGGGGTTCACATCTTTTCTACAGTGACATCTCACTTTTGGAACTGCTACACTACCCTGGTTGACAAAATAATAGTTGCTACATAATTTAAGTTAACTAAAATAATTTTAACACTACTTTCACCTGGGAAAATAAGTTGACTGTGATGGGACTCAAACCATAAACACCTGTATATAAAGCTGCAATTCTGTCAACTGCACTACCTTGGCTTAGAAGCTATGTCTGACTATTTTCATTTAGCTACTATGGGATGTTTAAGCTATGCTAAGGGGACAGAAATAATGCACACACCCAGTTAGCTACACTTAAACATTCCTTAGGGTATTTTACAAAGGGTATATATCATATGAGTGAATCGCACAAATTCCGAACGCTCATAATATCGAACGTACCGGAGCTCGAACTTCCTATTATGGGGGCTGTGCCCCCAACACCCCCCCCCCCCTTAAATATATATTCCAACTCCGAGATCACACTACAGTGAGGGAAGGGCAAATATCGCATTCTTCACTGTAGCCCAATCTCAGAAAAAGCACTTCGAGGTATGTTCGATATTATGAGCGTTCGCAATTTATGCGATTCGCTCATATGATGTAGACCCTTTTACAAATAAGTATATATTATTATATGTGTATGTTATATGGGTGTGTATTGTGGTGATCTGACAACTACTTGGGGTTGTTTTTGTGAAATGCTGGCATTGATTGGGCTTTCTGGCTTCTATGTGTGTTTCATGCTAATGCATGATATGTTCTCTATCAACTTTGTGTGTTTGTTGGGCTGTGCTTGTACTTTTTAACTGCTTTTTAACTGGTGGGGGAATTTATCCTGTTATTTGTGCATTTGCACACATTTCCTGCTTTTGCAGGATGCATTAGTGCCAAACGGTGCTTTAGCAATATAGGGGGTGTGTCACAGAAGCTGTGACTCACCCCCTGTATTGCTTTACTTTTGCCATTTTAATGTCAGTGTCTGCGGATACTGAAATGATCAATTTTACATTTCAGTCTCTGTGAACACTGAAATACTGGCATAATATTAGAGCAAATCTCTAATATTATGCCAGTATGGCTTAAAAAGTGCCGTATGGCACTTTCTGAGTGCAGGGGGTCTGTTTAGTGTCTGTGCACTGCTCGGACACACCCCCTACACTCATATACGGATCATGTCCATTTATAGAATACAGCAGCTCGCCTTCATGAATATGCAAGGCGTGCTGCTCTTCTACATGGGCACGATCTGCTCTGTGCAGGAATAGTACTATTCCTGCACGGAGTTTAATGAATCCAGGGGTGTTTAGTTTTATGTTAGTAATGAACAGGCTGCTGTTTAGAATTGCTATCATGTTGTCATTTTTATTTCTACACAGAATCTCCTAGGTGTTCTAGTATTTCTACTGAGTCATATTTAAACAGAATTCTTGCCAATTTTCTCCCTGGGATTCATTAATGCATACACTAAGTGTACACTGTTCTGAGTGAACAGACAACACAAGTTTAACTCACACCTTCTTCCTCCTCCTACTTGTAGTTTTCCTACTGATTTTCTTGCAGCTTTAAATACTGAGGGGTATTCAAAAAGGTTACCACAAAGTGTAGACTGCATCTACACTTAGTATAATCTTTCAGAGTGACTAGAAAGCATATACAATGTGGTAAGGATGTTCTTGAATACAGATCATGTACTGTGCACTTAGTGGAGGCATTACTGAATCTGTTTTTGTGCATTTTCCTTCCATGAGACACAATCATTTTATTATCAGTTGGTGTCCATTTATTAATTTTTTAAGATAGCTTAATAGTAAAATAATGTTAACTTATTTATTTAGCATTTGCTAACTGGGTAGATAAACTGATCCTTGTAAACTTTTCAGCCCTAAGCTGCACTATATAGTCAAATATAAACAGTAACCTGAATAGCACCTTAGATAAAAAGAGAAAAATGGCAGCTTTGCAAACAGTTTTTGCATCTTCAAGAAATAACCTATGACACTATGTGTCCATTATTTCTAGTTTAACAGACATTCAAATAAAAGTCTTGTGGAAACAGTTTATTTAATTTATTAACATCAAGTTAGTCTCTGAGGAGGAAAATTTAAGAGCTTTGGAGAGACAGAGGGGAATAAATAGAAAGCAGTCAAGATAGAAAAGGGATAATTGAAGACAAATATAAGGATTTGAGGGAGCAAATGATGGGATTGTAGAAAAAATGATGGGAACAAGCTCTACAATAGAAATCTGAGGATAAACATACAGAGAAACCAATGGTTAAAATTGTGGGAGTATGACCACACAGGCAATAAAACTGAAAAAAACAAAAAACAAACACACACACACACACACACACACTGGTGAACAGAGCACAAGAAAACTGTCAGATTCAGTAAAAAATAATATAAACTAAACAGTGAAAAGTGACCACATCATGTATCAAATATTTCAACAACTATTAAATAACTCTGTCCCCAATTAAATGCTACTCATCAATTCATGCCTTCAAAAAGGAAATGGGTGGTGCCTCCCTTGGCATAGCCAAATGGAGTCCTGACAGTGAGTCAGATGACCTCAGTTCAGTTAGTGGCATGGGCACTTCAGGAATCAGGAGGAGGGTGGATGTGAATGACCTTCAGTTTTTCCAATCCTGATGGGAGGTTTTGAGGATTCTGTCTGCAGCTGTCGCCTTTCTGTTGGAAAGTAGTGAGTATTTCTCAACTGGAAAGGAAAATGGCATTCCTTACAGTAGCAGGAAGAGTTGGCATGAGTGTGTCATTCAGCACATTGATACATGGATGTCATAGCCACCCTCCATACAGTTAGGCTTGCCTTAACCCTTCATCCAAAAATCACCATCCTTATTAGAGACAGATATGATGGTCTGTCCTGTCCAACTCTTGTCCTGAAGAATGTAGGAATTGTATTCGTGATGTGAACAAACAAGTCTGTGGGTTATTGTCAAAGATAAGCAGCAGGGAAAAATGGGGACCAAAACAAGAAGAAATGTATCTAACTACATGAATGTCCACACATTCCAGAATGGAATTCATGATATTGATCTCAAATGGTCAATTGGTTGTGAACTTATTCACCAAAGCTATGAACCTATGTTGAGGAACTTATAGTGGTGGTATCAAAAAACTGAGCCAATGTTTGTCAATTACATC
This sequence comes from Protopterus annectens, assembly GCF_019279795.1. Lineage (NCBI taxonomy): Eukaryota > Metazoa > Chordata > Ceratodontiformes > Protopteridae > Protopterus > Protopterus annectens. The sequence continues at coordinate 1,106,681,234 of NC_056725.1, read as the reverse complement.
ATGTGGGAAGGCGATGAAGGGTGAGGGGACAAGATTAAGAAAGTACTTATGAGACTGAATGCATGGCCTAAAGGTTGGCAGCTTCAGTTCAATTCATACAAGTGCATTGATATGCTCCTGAGGAATGAAAATACAAGAGCTGAAAGTGTAGACAAGGATTAGTAGGCTGAAGCCAAAAGCACCAGGCACAATGTGAGCAAGGAGTCTATGAAGTCAAATCAAACACTATGAAGATGGTCAGGTGTGATACAATCAAGGAATAGGAAGGTAATTTATCAGACAGTGCATACACTATATTCTGAGGACTGGTGGCAGTTGTGAAGTCTTTACAGGGAAAAGAAGATTAAAGTACCGGAAAGGACACAAACAAAGTGTCCAGGACAGTGAGGAGAACTGCTGGTATGATATAAGGGAAATAAACAAGAAAAGTTGAACATTTTTCAATAGAAAAGAGGGGAGAGGGAATACAAATGGATGTGCTATGGCTGTTATGTGATATCTGAGGAAATGTGTGGGCACCGGACTGAAAACTAATGTTAAAGAAAGGAGTAAGAGCATCCTCAAGTGGAAACCATTCTAACCTTGGAATGAGAAAGGGCAAGGTGAAAGAGCTAAAAGAATGGGCACTGGAAGCAACACAGCTGGGACCTTTAAATTAACTTGGAACTCCTGAAGAGCTTGGATTGAAAGAGTAAAGAGAGGCAGCTATATTACCTTAACAGCAGCAGCAAGCAGCAAGTAGACTGCATGAAATAATCTAATGCATGTACATGCAGTTTATACATGCACACACACATACATATATATATATATATATATATATATATATATATATATATATATACACACACACACACACACACACACACACACACACACCCACATACACACACACACACACGCACATGCACACAAGCACACACACACATGCACACACACACACACACACACACACACACACACACACACACACACACACACACACACACACATACATATATATATATATATATATATATATATATATATATACACACACACACACACACACACACATACGCACACACACATACACACACACACACACACACACACACACACACACACACACACACACACACACACACACACACACACACACACACACACACACACACTGGTATTGTACAGTAGTCCTGATTACTGCCTCAGAATTTCTCTCAGATACATATACATTCTTTACTAAATAACAATGGGAGAGTGGGAAGCTGCTCATGTCATGAGATACATAGCTTGGGGTAAGAAAAATATCAGCAAGTTCAAGGCATTTTCTCATAAACTATGGTTTTAATAACTTAGACTAGATATCACTTCTTGAAACCTTTCCCGTTAATAAAATACTTTGGGTAACTGTCTTGATGAATAAGAGGGGTATTTTGTTCTCCTTGTATTTATTTCCACTTTTTTTCTCCCAGAATTCCTTCCTCCATATTTAAAAACCTGTACACTCACACACCCACACCTACATGCAATCATGTACATAACATAACGTAGGTAACATAAAAAATGATATGGTCACTTGTTTCTAGTCATATTGGCTTGTTTACTAAAAGACCATGTTGCACATTACAGTTTATAATGCAGCATATTTCAATTCCAAAAAGTAGGATAGCAGATGCAACATGAAGCAGACAAGCAGAGTGGATTAAGGGCTTCTGAGTTCACTTGTCCACATTATCATTCTGAAACATCCTGTCGTAATCAACTTGCCATTTGCTGCATTGGACCAGTCACTTCTGCATTGGAAATGACAATTACAATAGCAATACATTATACTACTGACATTTTAAATTAACCTCATCCCGGGCCGCCAAACCTAATTTCATGAAATGACACTTTTTCAGATCTCATTGCATAAAATCATAAAAAAGCATCATCTCTGATAACCCTAGCTTTGTACTGCAGAGCTGTGTGCCAAAGGCAGTACAGCATGAAGGTCGAACATAAGTATTTCTGATTTAAAACATGCAAGCATGTTGTTACATGGATGGAAGATTACAGCTTTAATGCTATGGTGCTGTACTGACTCTTAAAAGTATTAATAGTATCTGAAAGGTGTTAACTCATTCAGTCAGCAGCTTACATTTTGTTGATTAAAAATCTATAGAAATGTTACTTTTTTATAGTACATATTTTCTTAAAGAAGAAAAAAAAAAGAAAACAAAACTTATGGACTTCATAAATTTTGTGCTCAGTGAAGAAATATAACTCTTTAACAAAAACATACTGAAAATATTTATATATATATATATATATATATATACATTTTTCTGTGACAAAAGGGTGAGCCATTGCATCAGGCACTGGACATTTACTTTTTGATGAGCTAAGTTAACACCTTCATTTGGCATAATTCCAATGCCAACTTGCTGGTTGTTCATAGGTCCTATGACACGAGCTTGGCAGGCAACAAGGAATAATTAATGAAGTAAATTGAGAAATGTTTTCCAAATATTTAGGGCACGTACTGTATACCACACATCTAGACTAGGATTACAACAGATGTATCAGACCCTCTGATCAAGGCCTGATTTTTGTTTACTCCAGTATCTGTATTTCACACACATGAAAACTCTGTATATGATGTTGGTAAAAACCCAGTCCTGGGCCCATACCTGAAGCCAACTGATGACAACTTTCTGCAGCATTGTCTGGGTGCTATAACTGGCTCTCTTCAGCACCCCCACCATTCTAAGTACAACTTATTCTTGTCTTACCAGTGGAAGAGTGGTTTGCTTTATGTAAGGTGATAAGGAATACCACTACACTGCAGGATATGATAGTGTAAAAAGCTTGGGTGGAGTATTGCTGAGGGTCCTCATAAAGGTAACATTTTTTTAAATGTTTTTCTATATTCTTGTAACAATCTTCATCTTTATGATTTGAAGCTATCGTGCTCCAGTGACATAGAAGTGTAAAAATCTGTCTTTGGATCAGGTGACCTGATACTGGTTAGTGTCTCAGATGCATGATGACTCAAGCATGGAGGATGGGCTTTCCTACCATAGGGATATGCATATACTGATGCATTAGATCTCTTGAGAAGCTTTAGCAGAGGCAGACTTTGGGAGACAACATTGGACTGGGTGGGAAAGCTGAAGAGGTGTGGCTGCTATATGGCCCAGTGTGATCATACTTTACCTCATTGCCATCCAGACTACAGAGACATGTCATAATTTTGTGGAGGTTCTAAAGCAAAGCCAAGACTCCACCAAGGATTGCACAGCAGGTCCTGCTGCTCTTCAGTCATTGGAACTCATTTCCCATTCAACCTTTCTCCTTCCTGGCAGTCCATCAACTAATGGATAGTACTGGTATCTATGTCACTTTGTACTCCACTTCATCACAACCAATGATCATGGAACCAGAAAGTACTACAATCACTGGTGTTTAGATGGGTGCTGTATCAGGGACCTGATGGTCAGGTTGGTATCAGGAGCAAAAAATCTAAGTGGAAAATTTGCTGGGCTTTAACTCCCCCCCCCCCCCCACTGGACATTAACATACTGTTTAGGTTCAACTTTTCCCTACTTGTGCTCCCGCTTGACTGAATAGATATTTTCCAGCTAATATGTCTTTTAATGAACAAACATAACCAGAGCTATAAATAGGGTGGGGTACATGGTGCAGCTAACCTGGGTACAGACTATTATGGAATGCAATTTGGAAGGTGCTGATGGGGCAGAAGTGCAGTACCAGCTTTCATTTATGAAGTAAAGAGACTATTATGGCTTCATATAAAGCAATGGAGCTTTGAGGAGGCTTATTGTGAGCTAGTAACTGTAGCAACATTAATGTTACAATTGTAGTAAGCATCTTGCTATAGTTATCAAAGGACAGAAGATTTCTCTGGGGGGTCCTTAATGTCAAGATACCTTTATGGTTTTATCTTGGCCCTCAACTTAGGGTACTGTGGATCTTCCTTACTGCAATAGGTGTTGGTCATGACCAGTATTCTCCATCACTAGACAGCTAGTAACTAACTTTGAATCAGTGTGAACTTCTGTTTTACACACATACACACCCCCACACACACACACACAATTCTATTTTACACACACACACACACACACACACACACACACACACACACACACACACACACACACACACACACACACACGACTCTTTCTGAATGCAGTGGCGAGTGCCTACTATCAAGTATTAACTCTCTCCATTCCCAAGCTGAAAGGTATGTAATACGTCAAAACAAGCAAAATAAAAGCATACCTTTGTGCTTACCCTTAATGGAGGTCCATCTTTAAAATCATTTGCAAATGGACACCTACCTTCATAAAGGTGTTTTCTTCAATAATCCAAATCCATATGCATCCCATTTACATTTGTATTTAATTGCAATATAAACTGTTGCTGATAGTAAAGACATAGAGCAGGATTCACGAAGGCTTGCACGGAGTGTAAGAGACGTGCAACACTCCATGCAAGCCTCGCGATCCAGGAACAGCCCTAAACTCTGTTTAAGAGACCAGCTAAAACGTCTCTTACACGGACTGGGCGTGGACATGCTAAATACCTCACTTGCATCTGAAAGGTATGCAAATGAGGTATATTAGCGATCCACGAAGCAGAAACCAGTCCGTGTAGGAGACGTTTTAGCTGCAGAAATGTACTCAGTTGACAACTGAGTACATTCCTGCAAAATCCACAACGGAGCGATGTCAGCTCCAAAAAAAGGTTGCATATGAGTCAGGCAGCATGCCAATGGCCAAATATGTGGCCATTGGCAAGATAACCCGATGCAAAAATATAAAAAATATGTTTTTTTTTTTCGGCAATCGCCGATGTTTAAACCCAGCGCAGCCCCGCGCAAACGGGCTGCGCTGTATAAAACATAAAAAAGAAGGTTATAAACCCACAAATGTGGGTTTCATGCAATACATGGAATGACAATGCAGGGACCAGCAGACCAAAACCAACATGGCCACCATGTAGTGGTTGCTAAGGGGGGAAGCTGAGTCTAAGACATGTAACTAAGCATTAGTAGGCAATCTCATGTAAATGAGGGTTAGGATACTGAATCTCAGAGTCACATAGCAAATGAGCATGGTCTGAGTAGTGTAAGAGATACAAAAGGGGGAGGAATAGAGTAGGAGATAGGTGACATCACAGGGGGGGAATGGTAGAAAGAAACGCAGTTCATTGGAGTCCAGTGTAACATGACAGATGACAGGCACAGATCATGGAAAGAGGTGTGCCACTAGATAAGTCATGGAAAGACAAGAAATGGAAGGTGTACACTGTTACATACACCAAAGTTTCTTGCTGGCCGTGCATGCGCACGTGTGCACGCAATGAAGCGCGAGTAAGGCAGTGTGCATGTGTGTAAGGCAGTGAGAGCATGTGGGAGCGGGTTGGGAGATGTTTAACACTGTTTGCACGGGTGTGCACGCGTGGAAGGCAGTCTGAGTATGTTGGAGGCTGTTGGCAGACGTGTAACAGTGTTTGCGCGGGTGTACGCGCATCTAAACCTGAATAAGTAGATTCTTAACCATGTAAGCACGTGTGCGCACGTGTAAGCCACTGTGAGCGTGTTTCAGATAGTATGCAAGTTGCTCCCCCCTGAGGAAACAGAGAGGAAAAAGGAAGCAACAGAATTAATAGGAAGCTAGCAGGGATAACTGCTGAAGCTAGCAGGTGAAAATAATTAGAAGCAGGCAATTACACAGGCAGAATAGTAGCCCAGCCCAGCACTTAAAACTCTGCAAACAGTAGTGCAGGATGTTTTCATTAAGATACACTGCAAGACAGGAGTAAGCTAATAGAAGTGAAAACTGAAAAAGCTGAATTCAGAGCAGAAATGCTAGGGGCTGCCATAGCTGTCATAATGAGACATAGGCGACTTGCTGAGGGTGGTGACAATGCAGATGGGGCCAGACAACCCACAGTGAGGAGACGGAGAAGAGTGTACAGGCCCAGGGTCACCTACCACGGGTTACATGAGCTGGAGATAGTAGAGCGCTATAGAGTGGACAGAGAGCTCCTGCAGCAGATGGTTGAGCTGTGCAGGCCACGCCTCACACACAGAACCAACAGAGGGGACCCCATCCCAGTGGAAACCAAGGTATGTGTTGGCCTAAGAATACTAGCAACAGGTACCTTCCAGAGACCAACTGGCAATATGATGGGGATATCACAGGCATCAGCCTCCAGGGTACTACACCAGTTCCTGGATGCTATGTCAGCACATGTCGGTGATCATGTATATTTCCCCAATGCCCGTGAGGTATTGGCAAGCAATATGCGTCTCTTCCAACAAATAGCGGAATACCCTGAGGTACTGGGTGCTATAGACTGCACGCACATACGCATCAAAGCACCAGCAGGAGAGCGGGGTAGGGCCTACGTAAACCGCAAGGGCTTCCCCTCCATCAACTGCCAGGTCGTGTGTGATGCCCAGGGCATAATAATGAATGTGTGTGCTGGCTGCCCTGGGAGTTATCACGATTCCCACATCTGGCATTTGACGCAGCTGTACCAGACATTTGCCAATGGGGACATCCCACACGGACACCTAGTGGGGGATGCAAGTTATGCACTGGAGCCGTGGCTGATGACACCCATCAGAAACGCACACACACCTGAACAGGAACGCCATAATGAGGCACACGCACAAACACGAAATGTGATAGAGCATGTGTTTGGGCTGCTCAAGTCACGGTTCCGGTGTCTGGACACATCTGGTGGAGCCTTGCAGTACACACCAACTACATGTACCCAAATCGTCATGGTATGTGCTATGCTACATAATATGATCTTGTGAAAACAGCTGCAGCAGGACCAGCATAGGGCCGGGCCAAACAGCCCCCCACCATTGCCAAGGCCATCACAGGCAGAGCGTGACTTGGAGGAGGAACAACCTGAGCCTGCCATAGTAGGCAGAAGGAGGCGTGCCCAGTATGCCCTGGCCTTGGCAAAGAGGCAATGCATAGCACATACACTGGCACAGTAGGAACCCTGGGAATGATACCATTCTCTGACTCACTCATATAGTAACAGGGATGCCTAACATGACACAACCTGCTCTCAAACATGTACAGGGATTGTAGTATGTGCATCCGACAGAGGCAGCCCTGCAGCACCACCTGAGGCATGATTGCCATGTGTCAAGCAATGTAACAACATCTAGTATATGCAAACATGAAGACCCTGCCTAACATCTCACCCCACCAAGCATGATGCCACACTATGTAGACAAGAAGATCAAGTACAATAATCGGCTGAAGTAATGCAGTCAGTCAAAGGGGAGCCAATGTGTCACAGGCTGGGAAGATATGCGGAGTCCGACATGATGCACCACCTGCTAGGGGTGGCATGCACCTAGCATGCCATGCCCCATGGATACTGGCAAAGGCTGTCAGTACCCACAACATGCCCTGAATAGGTAAGTCGCAAAACACACACCCAACCTCATAGGTTCTACAAGGGATAGGAACCTAGATGTAACACTACCCCATGACAGATGTACAAACAGCAAGATGTGTGCAGTGTAAATGCACACAGTAAGGAGAATGTAGATACCAGTCCTGTAATAGAGAACTGGGCAAGGCTCACAGCAGCACCCTAGCACTACCAGATCACACCTCATACTGTGCTGTACAGCCGCAAAACATGGAACAAGCTACAAAAGGTGGGTGACTAGCAAGAAATGGCAAGGATAACCACACCCCCATGTTGGTACCACAACAAGAAGCAGCATGGAATAGCCATGGTCAAATACCAATGGCTAAAACTGCCTCACAGTAGATAGCCTGCTGCAGACCACTGTCCTAATACCAGGAGCATCACCTGGCCTATGTCGGAATACATGAATATATCAAGCCCCCCAAACCACATTATATTGCTCGACTGAAAATACCCAGACAAACACCGTTAGCATCATACTAGCACCAACACAGTAGGGGAAAGTTACCCAGATACCATAAACCAAACTGCCCAGGAACAATGTACTACCCCCACAAGAGGGGTAAGCATACTGGATGTGATAATCAGCAACATGTGTACTGGATGGCAAGATGAGAAGTGTACCCCTCACTGGTAAGACAAGACCATAGAGTAAGCACACTGGAAATACACACCCGACCCCAGTCCCTGGCCAGAATACCACAGTGCAAAACATGTGTAAAGTATAGGACGCAGCCCACAAAACCGATGTTGAATCCAGAAAAGGCCCTGTGCAAGTGCAAAACATGGGACACACCACAGAACATGTTATACAGGCATTCCATGAACACAGCCAGGAATGCTTGGAGTATGCAATCACAAATAACAACAACACACAATGCCATACACGCAGACATCTGGCATGCTGGGCTCCAGCCATTACCAAACCATGCAAGAGAATGAGGAAGATACCACATAATAGAGCAAACATAAAAAGGGAAGTAATCACTGACCAGTAGTATGGCAACAACATATGTCCACACATACAATCCACTAAGTCCAGCCACAACAAGTATAACCTATGAATCCAGAGGCAATGTGATGCCTGTCCCAAGTACACAGACAACCACAACACCCCCGAATAAATACAGACATATGTGATAGATGCATCCATGTATCCAAAGCAGAGGTTGAGCTCCAACAAGCCAGTACTGTCAACAGTAGTCAGGAGGAGAAGGTAACCACATACACCACGAACCCAGTCTCACATAGACCTACCCCAACTGTAAACCAAACACATAAACACAGACAAATATGCCCGGAGGCCGCAATTACAAACACACCACACTAACAGATGCCTCCAAAGTAGATCACAAGCAACCACAACCTTCAAACATAGCACATGCAACGAATAGTACGCAAAGCTGGTGTGCCAAACAGTCACAGGCCCGAAGGAGAAACAAATGTCTGATACAGTCGAAATAGGTGTCTGTATAGGCAGAAACACAGCTGTCCCACTCACCAGACTGAACAAGGGAAAGGGTAGAGTAAGCTGCTTGTAGGTAGCCACAAAATGCCATGTAACACAAGTACGCAGGTCACCCCAAAGCAAGCAGGAATATGATGCACTTAATGTCCATGCTGGGGTGAATTACCTGAGATGTACCTCCCTGGTCAACAACAAATGAGACATGTATGGTCCCTCTGAGTATGTACCCCAGGGCAGGATGACACTGGCTGTGTGCAGCATCCAACCCTCACCAAGAATGATGCCACAGTACAAACACAGAATGCTCATGTTTAACAGCTGGCACAGTTACAGCTGTCAGTCCAAGAGGGTGTAATGTGTGTCCACTGGAGTTGTCAAGCATGACAAGCCATGCTGCTGTTCCAGGGATGGCCTGCACCTGTTACCCCTGGGCGTCTGGATACTGGATAAGGCCATTGCCGCCTCCATAGAGCCATATGTAGGCAAGGCCAAAAAGACTACCCACCACCCTAGAAAACATAAGTGGTAGGAAACATAAGGGTAATGCTGCCCAATGCCAGATGTGTAAACTGCAATATGCATGCCCCTAAGGCACCTCCCATTATGGAGAACATTGATGTCTGTCCAGTGACAGAAGCCTGCTGCAGGCCTAGTGATACCACACCAGCACTACTAGGTTATACCACATACCATGTGTTATGGCCCCAACACCTGCACCAAGACATCAAAGGAGGGGGAGTATCCATATGCAGCACAGACACCCATATAGCCAGGTAACTGACAATGCACAAAGCAGCGGACACCACCCATGTGCACATAACTGTAGTCAAAACTGCTGTACAGTCTGTAGCATGCGACAGACCACACTCTCACACACAAGAACCCCAGCCAGACATCCGAAGACACTGGACAGTATGGATGTCCCACCAAATACCAGACAAGGTACACAAAGTACCACATATGTGTCAAACCATTATGTATGCAAGGAGTCATCAGGGACCTAGGGACACAGGTCGACATTAATCTGTCATGTGACAGCCACAATGCCAATGTGGCTATGAAGACTGTTGATACTGGACACCGTATCATGAAAGGATTCACACCAACATCAACAGGGGTCACTGTGCTGCTGTGCTGTCCCCTTATCAGACCCACAATCTAGTACAATGACTCATATGGGATGTACCATACGTGACACCTGCAGCGGTTGGGAAGACCTCATAGTTACCCCACCAACAGGATAAAGTGTGCGGAATATATGTCATATGCTGCCTGGCTGTAGACACCCCAGCTGACTGCAGCCACACACTGCCTACACAGAGGCATTGTATGTCCGTTGTACCAGGCCATGTCCAACACAGGAGTAATGGACATGCTACACCACAGGAAATCAAAGCCATTGGAGCTGTGAGAGTCACAGATGTCAACCTCAACACATAATGAAATAAGATGTGCTGGAGGGAAAGATACATAACCCATAGGCCCCCCCACACCCAGAAACAGGATCCCAATCCATGGTAGGCAGAGCCCCTCACTGACACCCCTCAACAGGAATATTGCCAAGTGGATGGATGACCGTACATGTATACTGGGAGTCCCCACTGTGTCACGACCAGACAGAGGCACAGTGAAGAACCTCATAAATGGCCATAATTAAACATAGCAAGGGGTGGCGAAAGACACACACACTCTAGCTAGGCTTACCAATGGCCTATGGTGTCTAGCCTGCTATGAACCCATGAACCTATGAAGATACAACACGTACAGGACACTAAGGATAATCACAAGGCTTACCCAACTGATGGTAGGAACCATGCTGGGCATCCACAGATATGCTCGAATCACACAGATATTACAAACAAGATACCAAACACACACACATATTGCTAACATACAACCTGTCAGGTGCAGTGCAAACACCCCCCCCCCGAGTGCAAAATACCTATCCCAGCAGATGGTCCCCTGACATTGCAGATGCTGAGGTAACAGCCATCATCTGCAAAGCAGAACACACAGCAGCAAAGGTATGTGACGGTGTCCTGTGCTGAGGCCAACATGGACCCCAAGAGTAATGGAATGCAAAATCACACTACTGGCCAATGTCAGCCTTACCACAGGGTATGTACCCAAAGAGCAGTGTACAACAATAGTGGTCCATCACAACAAAGGGGTTGCCTGAATGGATACTCCAAACTAACACCCCAGGATCCTGATAAGCTTGTTCTGTACAGCTATGGAAAGGATCAGTATGTACCCCAGACAGAAGGCTAATGTGGACCTACTGATACCGGACCCGACACACTGTGGCTGTTGTAACTGCAGAACCGGCCCCTAAACATGTCTGACACATTTGAAGTAGTCATTAAGGTCAGTGATGAGGGCTATGTGGTCCACACAGCGTAGCTGGACTGTGCACATTCTTCTAGACCATACCGTACGTGTTCAGTATGGATATGTTCACCAGCTTAAATATACACCCCTATGTCAGTAGAGGGGTTGCAAAGCAGACCAAGGATAGAACTGACATGGTCAGACATGCTGCATCCATGCCAGACTACAAAGCGGATATGAGTGGCATCCCACAAGGCCTGGTCTCGTCCCCCCCAACCCCGTTCTGTATACATTTCCCATAGGTATAGGCCAACATGGAAGGACTGTGACTGAGCATGTATGCAGAGGAGTACAAACAACCCACCGTATCCAACCCACAGCTGACACAAGAAACCCACAAAAGGGCCACCCACAAACAAACAACTGTAGCCATAGCCAAGTCAGCAAGCTAATCGCAGAAATGTGCATAGACAACCACTGTGGATATACAGTAAGTGCCCACAAAATACCACGCAGGTGTTAACCCATGAGGCACCTAACATGTAATGTGAGACATGGGTACAAAAGGTGATAAATAACCTGCACTGGACAAACATGTGTCTGTAGTGTTCGCAGAAACATGTACCATATACCCACCCAAACATGAAGGCTGGCAGATGTAGATAAGGGGAGACCACTCTGGCTCTGCAGCCATCCTCCATCAGCATCACAACCGACTACAATAGCCCTTGTGGGATATACCACAGCAGACACCTCCAACGACTGTAAAGTCCACAACAGTACCCCACCAGGGGTAGCAAAGAGCCTGAACAGATGCCATGTGTTGCCTGAGTAAACAAACTGCAGCCCCACACACGTCCATCCTTCCCGGCTACAGGAAAGCTGTGCCTGATTCATGATGCCATGTCCAACCTGGAATGAATGAACATGTTGCACCTTGTACAATCTGAATGGCAGTGAGCTATGCACATGAGGGACCTGAACCCCAGCACTGACATACATAGCACAAGCTGTACAGAATGATCCATAACACAGAAGGCACCCCCACACTGCAGTAAACTCCTGATACAGGGCAGCCAGAGTGCCACATATCGACACCCCTCAAGAGGCATCCTGAAGAGTGTATGGGAGATGGTAGGCTACCCTGGGTATCACTGTTATGTCAGAGGTAGACAGAGGCACAGTATACCAACCATGACATATGTAATGGCAAACCCCAGTTACAATGTGTGTCAAAGGACAAACACACCCTGTGACTACCATCAGCAATGGCCTACAGAACATCGCTAGTGTTTGCCAATGCCCACCCATGTTGTGGAATACACTAGCAATGCTGGACGAGCCTGGTGTAGGTAGTCCATATCTGAACATATTGCAACATGGTCATATGTGCACAACTGGCCCCTACACAGTCTGTCGTGCTCACTATGAAGATGTCAAGCAGTGATAGGACTAAAGCCCAGGATACTGTCCACTACAGTGAAATACCGAACCAGTACACTATACGGTACTACAGTGTTAGGTCATTATGAAAGTATGTTGAGAACTGTCTGCAAAGTATCCCATGCAATTCCTGCAGGCACAGTATAATCCCTGTTGTGGCAGACACGAAGCAGTTGGCCAGTTAGTACACAACATGACACCCAGCACACAATCATAAACGTGTGATAATGATGAAGGTCACACACACCCAAATATGTGTTGGACTTCAGAGTACAACATATGGAAAGCTCACACTGGGCATGCTCGCACACTTTGATAAATGAGGCATATGTCAGACAACATGACATGGAAAGGCTGAACTGGGCATGCTCACACACTTAGGCCATATCTCTTTGTAGCAGTTGGCCACACATATCTGGTATTTGTCCGTGTCAGTCCAGGAACCAACCACAACACAGCAATCAGCCCAGTGCACACAGTAAATGACCACAGAGACATAAGTGATATAGTGGACCGCTGTCATATGCAAACATCTGCCACAGATACACAAGTCGGTCATAGGAACAGGGAAGGCTATGGCAATAAAGACCTGCAAACAGTAGAACAGCACTACAAATATTGTGCATCTGACAATTGAACATATGGATGTAGAGGTCAATACTAGGCTTCTTGCCCCAGGGAATGGCAGCTCAGCCAGAGTGTGCTTGGCAACTGCATCCCCAGGATAGTAGGCTACTGTGCCACTGTACAGTATGTCACAGAAGGCAACATGTGAGGCTAGTGAGCTGTGCCTCTGTCAAGCAGGGGCACCGTGGAGGTCTCAGGGATTGAATGTGCTAAGCCACAGCCATGTTGTCGGTGTGTGCTGTGAGAGGGTTGCTGAGGATCTCTGACAGTAGGTGTCCGTCAATAACAGACTGAGGGGAGCCCTACCTGCATTCTCTGGACAATTCCACTGTCAACACTGTGTTGTAATGAGTATGTGTGAATGAAGTGCCGTGCTGGAAACGTCCACAGATGTCCTCCCTCTGTGGGCTACAGCTCTGCAATGTAGTAGGTCGCTCTGTCTGTAGAACGGCGCATATATGGCAGGTGTACAGCTGACAGGTGTCTTGTTGTGGAGCAGTCATGGGTATATGTGGGATAGCATGACCAATGCAAACTGTACACATGCTCATAGGATGCAAGTGTCAAGGATTATGCTGAGTGGCCAGTATAGTCCTCCAGCATGGGTCCTCTGAAGTCATCCACCCCAGTCTACACAAGTGTAGAGTCTGCTTGTGCTAAACACAGTTTGTGTGCAGTGACAACCTTGCCTGGGGGTGGAGATGGGATATGGATGTCCAGGAAAGGTGGACATGGGCAGGTATCAACAATGGTGGTCTACCTCTGGTGTGTAACAGTGAGTACCCACGTTGCAGATGGACAGGTGCAATATGTATTAACCCATGTGGCTGTGGTGTGTGGTTCTGCCATAGCACATGGACCCACAAATTGTAGTGGCGGTAGGGTAAAGTGGTAGAGGCCTGAGTAGTTCTCACACACAATATGCCTGTACCTGATGTTAACAACTGGAATGGTGTATGTGAATACCTGCATATCCTGGCACTGTTCCCAGGGAAGCTAGGTGTGTGTCCTGGATGTGGGTGTGGTGTGCTGGACTGGTTGTGTTGTGTGTTACAGGTCCTGTGGTCCCAAAGCATGGTATAGGACATAACCTGCCAGTGTGATGTGCACATCTGACCCTGATGTAGGTGGCTGCAAATGCATATACATGCTATCCCCCACTTGACAAGTAGTACGACATCTACAAACCTCTGTGGAAATGAAGATGTCAGCACCCTAGAAATACTACAGGTGCAGAGCAGATGCCCAGTAATTCGGATAGTGCGCTCTGCTAATGCGTCGCCCTCAAGTGTCATAATATAGTTAGGTAGGGGTTCGAATCCTGAAAATGCTCCGTGTGTGTGGGTGAGTGGGGTTTGTGTGTGTGAAAGGCTGTGAGAGGGAAATGTTCCTTTTGGCAACTGGGAGAACACACTACAGGATGCACACCCCCATTTCTAAACACAGATGATGTCAGCACCCTATAAGTACAGCAGGAGAAGGGAAGCCTTCCAGTAATGTGAATAGCGCGCTCTGCTACTGCATCCGTCTCAAATGACATAACATAGTTAGGTAGTGGTTTGAATCCTGCAAATGCCAAGTGTGTGTGTTTGGATGGGGGGGGGGTGCTATTGTGTGTGTGCAGATATGTATGAGGGAAATGCTCCTTTTGGCAACTGGGAGAACACACTACAGGATGCACATGCCCCTTTCTTAACACAGATGATGTCAGCACCCTATAAGTACAGCAGAAGAAAGGAAGCCACCCAGTAATGCGAATAGCGCGCTCTGCTAATGCATGTGTCATAACATAGTTAGATAGTGGTTTGAATCCTGCAGATGCCAAGTGTGTGTATTTGGATGGGGAGGGGGTTATTGTATGTGTGAGGGAAATGTTCCTTTTGGCAACTGGGAGAACACACTACAGGATGCACACACCCCTTTCTTAACACAGATGATGTCAGCACCCTATAAGTACAGCAGGAGAAGAGAAGCCTCCCAGTAATGCAAATAGCGTGCTCTGCTAATGCATCCATCTCAAGTGACATAACGTAGTTAGGTAGTGGTTTGAATCCTGCAGATGCCAAGTGTGTGTGTTTGGATGGGGAGGGGGTTATTGTGTATGTGCAGATATGTCTGAGGGAAATGTTCCTTTTGGCAACTGGGAGAACACACTACAGGATGCACATGCCCCTTTCTTAACACAGATGATGTCAGCACCCTATAAGTACAGCAGGAGAAGGGAAGCCTCCCAGTAATACGAATAGCGCGCTCTGCTAATGCATCCGTCTCAAATGACATAGCATAGTTAGGTAGTGGTTTGAATCCTGCAGATACCACGTGTGTGTGTGTGTTTGGATGGGGGGGATTATTGTGTGTGTGCAGATATGTATGAGAAAAATGGCCCTTTTGGCAACTGGGAGAACACACTACAGGATGTACACACCCCTTTCTTAACACAGATGATGTCAGCACCCTATAAGTACAGCAGGAGAAGGAAAGCCTCCCAGTAATGCGAATAGCGCGCTCTGCTAATGCATCCGTCTCATGTGTCATAACATAGTTAGTTAGTGGTTTGAATCTTGCAGATGCCAAGTGTGTGTGTTTGGATGAGGAGGGGGGTTATTGTGTGTGTGCAGATATGTATGAGGGAAATGTTCCTTTTGGCAACTGGGAGAACACACTACAGGATGCACATGCCCCTTTCTTAACACAGATGATGTCAGCACCCTATAAGTACAGCAGGAGAAGGAAAACCTCCCTGTAATGCGAATAGCGCGCTCTGCTAATGCATCCGTCTCATGTGTCATAACATAGTTAGGTAGTGGTTTGAATCCTGTAGATGCCAAGTGTGTGTGTTTGGATGAGGAGGGGGTTATTGTGTGTGTGCAGATATGTCTGAGGGAAATGTTCCTTTTGGCAACTGGGAGAACACACTACAGGATGCACACGCCCCTTTCTTAACACAAATGATATCAGCACCCTATAAGTACAGCAGGAGAAGGGAAGCCACCCAGAAATGCGAATAGCGTGCTCTGCTAATGCATTTCCTTTGTGTATCGTAATGTAATTAGATAGGATTTTGAAACCTGTAAAGACGTGTGTGTGTGCATTTCCGTATGAAAAACATGATAGTTTTGGCAATCAGGTGATCACACTACCTGATGCACATTACCCTTTCAAAGTACTGATGTTGTCAGCACCCTATAAGTATAGCCAGAGACAAGGAACTATCTAGTAAACCGAACAGTGCGCTTTGCTAATGCGTCCCTCTCACGTGTCATGACATAGGTAGGTAGGGGAATGAATCCTGCATATGGCAAGTGTGCATGTGTGTGGGGGTAGTAGGGTGTGTGTAAATGCAAGTGTGAGGGAACAGATCCTTTTGGCAAATATTACTATACACCAGATACTGCATGCTCCACCAGTAAACACAGGGGATGTCACCACACTATCAGCACAGCCAGACAGGGCTAGTTGGCTAGTAATGCCAATAGTGTGCTCTGCTACTGTGTCTATTACCATCGTCAGAGTACAGATAGGCATGTTTTGGTAACCCACACCTATCACGTGTGGTTGTGTCACACAGTATGACCTTGTGCAGGTGTTTGTACATAACAATGCATGCCATTGCCTAACCCAGCAATGGCATTGCACACATGATGTATGTGTGTGACACATACACATAAATACCTGTGACCTGCAGTAGTTACCATGTCTGACACATGCTTTGTGTGGATAAATGGTATTAGCAATGTATACCAATATGACTGTGTCTTACTGTGCAGGGTCCGCACATGGTATGTCCCTATACAGTGTGGGTGTCTATGGTGAAAGACCTACAGCAGGGGATACACATCTGGTCTGGGCCATATAGTGTACATGTAGTCAATGTACAGGTGCTGCATGTTCCCACCTGTTGTGGTAGAGGTAACATGTCATTCCACTGCATTTCGGTGACCACATGCTGTGAACTCTTCAACTAGAGTGTTGTAGCTACAGTAATGCTCACACACAATGTTCGGCTGGATGCAGTATGGCCTTATAAGCACAGTTCATGGGACTGTCATATTGCCTGTGTTGTTATGGAGGATAGGTGGTCTTCCTGTGTATGTGAGGGTTGTGTGTGACATGCTATGAACCAGATGGCAGTCCGACACACTGTTAGCTGCACATGAGTAGGCCCTGATGGTTTGTGCTGTGCCAACAACCTGGAGGTGTGTGTATCTGTGTTAACTTGGGATACCACCCCCCTATCCATGTGTGTTACATGTGTAGGGGACGACAGGCATGGTATGGAGCATAACCTGTCAGTGATGGGTAACACCTGTGAGCCATGAATCATGCATCCGGTACTGCACAGACACTGCAGTTCACCGTGCTGAGGGCAGTGTCTGGTGCATGCATCCTCCAGTGTACACTGCTGTAGTTGTGTAGCAGCACTGTTAGTGTCCTAACCTGTGTGATACCCACGGAGGTCGCTATGTAAACCATGTCCTGCAGCATAAGGCAGTATGTGTGTACCAAGGAGCCTTGCCAGTATACATCGGGCCATGTGTGTCATGTGCAAGATGACCCGTGAACATCAATGTGGCTTCCCTAGCATGTAAGCACACGTTGACAGCCAGTGGATACCCTATGAATGACAGTGGAGACTGAGCATAATGTAGACATACAACAGCCTTCCCACATATAGTGGTAGAATACCTGGGGAGGGTATGTTGGAAACCAACATCAGGCTCATACTGGCCTGTGCCACATGCTGAGAGATCCATTCTATGTTCCCTATCATGTAGTCCAGGGAGGTATGTCCCAGGCAGCCACACTGACATGGTCAATGAGTGAGTCACATCTGTCCATGCCTCTGTCTGACCTGTATGCATGTGTGCTGTGGTGGACCATAGTGCCCCTGAGTCATATCACTGTGACCTTCACCAGATACAGCCTGTTGAGTGGGACCCCAGTGCAGCACACATGACAGGTACCTGACACGTCTGTAGCAGGTGTGTTGTGTAGCCCTACAGGCTGTGGGTGTGTGGCATAGGGGATGTGCGTGCCATGTGTGGCATGTGCTCTGTTCCGACGGAACATATGCCTATGTGCCAGCTGCGGAGGTGTGTGATGCACAGGCAGGCTGCTAGTCTGAGTCCCCACGTATGCCCCAGTGTGTTCAGCATGCTGTCAGTGTGTGTCAATGTCTGACTGGTATTGTCGTCACTGTAATATCATGTATTGATTTATTTATTTATCCTACATATGTTGACTGGGATAGCCCAACTGGATGCATGTCCATTCCCAGGGTAGGCCCGTGGAGACAAGCTACGAGGGTAGCAGATACAGCATTACAGAATACTAGCATTACATAGTACAAACAGATTATTTACAGAGATTACATAAGTAAGCAGGTCCAACATGTTCCACAGGTTAATGCTAGACCTGAGCACAAGCCAGGATTAAATTGTAATTACACAGTACAGTGGTTCACACAGGTTACACATTCGAGTTAGCCAGGCTTGATACATTGACATAGCCAGTTACGTGACAAATGTTGTTTGAGTCTACTGTTAAATGACCTAAGGTGGACATTAGGGTAATATCAGCTGGAAGTGAGTTCCAGGATCTACTTACAGGATTTGCAAAGAGAGAATCACCAGCTGTGTTAATAAACTCACTAGTTTGAAGTAATACATTGTTAGAGGATCGAAATGGTCTAGGATTGTTACAGGGGGTAATTATAATTTAAGTGCAGGAGTATTGTCTGGATTATAGAAGATTTTATAGGCCATAATCAGTTGGTTATACTGTATTAGGCTGGGTATTGCAAGCCAACCAAGCTGATTTAGATTGATGCAATGATGTGTCCTAACAGGCGGGCCAGTGGCAAACCTGGCAATGTGGTTGTAGCAAATCCAGTGCTTGTTAAGGACAGTCTTGTTCATATGTGAGAGTAGAGGGGATGCATACAGAAGGGCTGAAACAAGGTGTGAGCAAGCTATGGCACCTTTAGCTGGAGGGGCTAGGAAGGCTTTAATTCTGTAAAGCGACCCTAGCTTTCTATTGATGGCTTTGCTAATCTGGTTAACATGTATGTCACATATGAGGTTATTGTCTATGATGACACCTAATAGTTTTGGAGATGGGTCAGGGGAGATTATTGTGCCATCAGTTGATGTTATGGTAACGGTGAACGTGGTAGACCTACGTGTTGGTGGAATAACAGCAGTTTAGTTTGATTGGGATTTAGGATCAGACGATGTTCAGAAAGCCAGTTTGCTATTGTATTAAAGGTGGTCTGGGTAGCTGACCATAACTCTACTGGAGATGTGGCTGAGCAGATCAGAGTAGAGTATACAGTATATTGGATACAGCTGACTTTTGGGATGACAGTATAACGGTCGTTAATGACGATGGAGGACAGCAAGGGCCCTAGGATAGAGCCTTGTGGTACTCTGAGGGTGTTAGGTAGAAGGTTAGAGGGTTTGTTCTGCCAGAGGCCGGCCTGCTGTTGACCATGCAGGTAGGATTGACACCATTGGAAGGCTCCAGTAGCTAGACAGTCTGTGCAGGGTGTGGAGTCCAAGTTGGTGATCAACCATATCGTATGCCTTTGAGTTATCCAAAAAGAGGGCTGTGGATATATAATTAATGTTGCAAGTATGGCTTATGGTGTTAGTAAAGGCTAGGAGGCCTGACATAGTGCTGTGATGAGGACGTAAGCCATGCTGAGTGTCTGCCATAATGCGAGTTTGGATTAGGTGGTGCATGACTTGTCTATGACGAAAGTCTCCATAATCTCTGCAAGTGGAGAGAGTATAGCTATTGGCCTATAAGTGGAGACTTCAGTAGAGCTGCCTCCTGTGTGAAGTGGGATTACATATGACATTTTCCAGATGGTGGGAAGGTTAGATTCTAACATAGTACCTTTGATTACCTTTGAGACGGGGTAAGCAATAGCATCAGCTGGTTTTGATAGGTACTCGGCAGGGTGTTGATCAGCACACAGTGTAGTGGGTTTCACTGTTACAACCAAGGTACGGAGAAGTGAAGTGGCGACTGGTTGGCAGCTGGATGCAAGTAGTTTTCTAGGGGTGCTGTTTTCAGGACCAGGGGAGCTAGGAGGTAGATGGCTAGCTAGGGCCTGCAATGTCTCAGTAAAGGACTGGTCAAAGCTATCAGGAACATCTTCAGGGGTATTATCAATAGTAGCAGCAGGGATTGGGTTTGACGTTTGTCCTGGACGTAGTATATATGACATGCCACCTGACAGGGTATGGCATCACTGGGTTCAGAGAGACCAGTCCCCAGATTGGCTGTGTGGTGGCATCCCACACATGTGTTGTACATTCCTGGCCAAGGGTGATGGCTGACTGCATACATGTGGCAGCTGTGACAATGACACATGACCCACATAAACCACGACTGGACCATAGAGGCGATTCACAGTTTACCTTTGTACATGCCACCCTAGTAGTGTGATCACCATGGTGAGTACCAACACATAGGGCCAATGGGGAACAACATACTGAAGGTGTGTATGTGTGGGTGGACTGCCTCTGTCTCATAGCACTGACATATATGACTGCAGACGTGGGTAAATGCCAGGTAAGACGTGTGCAATGTGTCACAGGCAACGTACATGTGTACAGGACAGACAGTGACGTTCTGTCATGTGTAAGGTTGACATACATATGGTACGCTATGCAGATGTCACTAGAAGTCTGCAGAAGCACTGTAACTCTGCATTGCGGGTGTAAGCAGTGTTCCAGGGGACCCCAGGCGAACATGCATGCAAACAAGGCTACAGTACACAGGGCTGGAAGTACTGCATTATACAACAAAGAAGGGGTAACAATAACAGTAAGTAACAATGCAAATATGTAGGCACGATCAACATGTACCCAGGAATACGCAGCACAGATGCCCATGGTCGAACCGATATTATGTCATACTTATTTGTGATCTGGACAACATTGGTACTGCACACATATATAGATGCGTGAACATACACATGGCATAGTCGTTGTGGGCATCTTGACACCATTACTGTGCATGTACACCATTGCATATCACTACTTGCATTAGCTTTCCCCCTGTGCTACCCATGTATGCGGCTATCTGTTGACAACCTTACCACCGGCATGCAATTATGTGCAGCTGTTATACTTTGGTATGTACTATGGGTGCAGATAACAATTCAGGACATTCATACAGTTACTACAGCAGGCATGCTGGGGTACACACACAGTCATAGCAGCACACTGTACTGTTACCAACATGATACTACTAATACACGTCTATGTAGTCACCCTGTGCATCAGCAACGTGTTTACCTGTTCCTGCAATGATGTTGGAGAATGCAGGAGGTGGCACAGTGTCATCATATGCACAGGGTGTGGATTAGGTATGCCTGAGTCAGCCAATGATACCACCAATTGACATGTGTGTGTATGTGTGTTGGTGAGGGGCAGCAGTACAGGGTGGGGCAGTGTTGGTGCAGTGTGTGCATGTATGTGGTTGCCCTAAGTGTTAACATTTCGCATGTGTGTATGCACGCACACAGTTCCACCTCATGGCTGCCATATACAGGGGTTTGTGGACAGCCACAGACTGCACCTGGCAGGCCATACAGATCAGTGTCTGTGTGCACGGACACGGTACCTGTGCCTGGCAGGGGTGCTACGGACCGTATCCAGTACAAAGCCTGACTGGGTACTGTCATCAGAAGCGGGAGTGTGTTGACTGGACACATGTCCCTGTTGGGACTGTCCAGAGCCACTTGCACGTGATCTCCTGGGGCGTTCCGATGACAGCACAGACCCAGCATTGCTGGGGCTGCTGCTGGCAATATGGGGGCGTGCGCGAGCCTGTTGCCGTCCTTGCCGACTGCCAGCTGCTGCCGCTGCCGGCATACGGCCACGTCGACGCCGCAGATGCCCACCATTGCCCTGGCTCATGGACATCTGGTTGTGGAACTGCTGTAATATGTCCCCACAACGTCTGTAGATGACATCGGTGAAGTTACGGATAGCATCCGCAATGTCACGCATACTGTCTGTCATGGCTGTGCGGCATGCTCTGAGCTCCCTCAGACCCTGTCTGGTGTACCTTTCCATACGTGACTGAGCCTGCATGACAGTCCGAAACATCGCTGAGGTTGACAGACCTCTTTGGGCACGTCGGCCAGAGGCAGTACGCCCACGGATGCTCCCATGAGAACCCATGGGCAACTGTCTGTGTGGTACCATCGGAGGACCCTGCCCATGGCTGCTGTGTGGGGACGCATGTGTCACAGGTACCACATTACCCTGGTCTATGCCCGCTGTATCCTGTCCATCACCTAGGGACAATGTTGACATAGGATGTATAGGCAGGATGACTGTGCGCAATGATGGGGTTGACAGCTGTGTACTGTCAATTGGCTGACCAATGGCAGACCCTGACACACCTTCCTGTACCATTACACATATATCATCATTACCAGTAGCCGTGGCACAGGATTCAGGTTCCCTGCTGCAGGTCACCAGAGCAGCCCCAGAACCTGTGGGATGAAGACAGGAAACACAGTTTACATTCTCCAGACATTGTTACCAGTGATGCACTTATACACACATGCACACATGGACACATGCACACAGGCACACATGCACACATGCACACAGGCACACATGCACACATGCACACGTGGACACATGCACATGTGGACACATGCACACATGCACACGTGGACACATGCACACATGGACACATGCACACATGCACACATGTTCACATGCACACATGCACACATGCACACATGGTCATGTGTACACATGCACACATGCACACATGGACACAGGCACACATGCACACATGCACACGTGGACACAGGCACACATGCACACATACACACGTGGACACAGGCACACATGCACACGTGGACACAGGCACACCTGCACACATGCACACGTGGACACAGGCACACCTGCACACATGCACACATGGGCACTGACACACCTGCACACATGCACACATGCACACCCTGCAGTATACACACAGAGCACTACTGAGTTACACTACTGTTACTAGCATTATCAGGACTATTATAGGTTATGTTAAACACACTCACCAGCATGGATGGCCTGTCTCTCTGTAACCCTGGAGGGACCTGCAGAAATTATGAGATTAATGTCAGAGGGCACATCTGTCCCATTGATATTGCATATGATACAGTGTACAGAACAATCAGGTGTACATATGGCATATTACCTGCACGCTCCATGTCGTGCTGCTGTGTGGAACCAGCCTCCATCATAATGCAGGTGTACTGCTGTTGGTGTTCCGGGGCTGGAGCCACAACACTTAGGAGTAGCCCCTCCAGTCTGGTGAGGGGGGGATGTGTGGCCACCCCACCTCCTGTGGCGACCTGTTGCCTGTGGATATCTGATGCACGCTGCCGGACACTTCGGATTAAATCACTGCAGTGATGTCATACCTGCTCATATGTCCTGTTATGTGTGCCAATTTCATTTACCCTACGGACAAGGACTTGCCACAGTGCGGCCCTCTCCTGCTGGTTCTGACTGGTGCGGGAAAACAGGATGTCATACTCCCGCACCAGGCTCTGGTGGATCTCCTCATCTTCCGCCACAGAGTAGGTGGGGTTACGCTGTCACGCCATCTCCCTGGAAGAGAACACAGACAGGATATCAGCAGACCATGTCAGCAATGTATGGCACACATACTATACATGATACTCATGTGTAGTGATATACTACTACTCCCATATGTTGCATGTGTGTGTGTGGTGGATACACAGGTACATGGCCAGATATCAGTGCTCAGCCAACACCTGTGCAACAATACCTGCCACATTCCACACAACGTAGTAGCATGCCCCATTGGTCAGCACACACTGACAGGTGCTATGCACAACCTCACTCTGGGGGTTCATCCCAAGGTACTGTATGTGGGACACCGTCCACTACTGTGATGTGGACAGACATTACTCGGCCTGGATATACATATCCCACCGCCACCACCAGCACAGTAGACTACTTTGATATGTATGTGGTTAGACGGTTGTTCACTTGCTGGGACTGGGATGGTATCCATGCAGCACACTGGGCCAGTGGAAGCCACAAGCCACACTGCTGACCCCTTTGCAAATGCTTACCACAGACATGCTGCGGATTGCATGACACTTATACACACATGTCTAACCCAGACCCTATGCACAAAGTTTAGGCATCCTGTCCAGTGGACCCCAGACAGAGGCAGATTGTATAACAATAGCAGGAGGCTACTGCAGGACAGAGCACATTCACATTAAGGGTAGGCATCTGTGGTCAGCACTGGTACTACGCTACAGTCCGTCATAACAACAGCCACAGCCTACTCTGGGAGGGAAATGGACACAAACACTATGGATGACCACAAGGCCTTCTTCAGTTATGTTACACATATGGACCACATGCCTCAGATATGCTCTGTGTTAGTCCACACCTACTTAACATTCACCAAACACACGCATATTGGCAACATTCCTGCAGAAATGTTTGGTGCACATATCCCCCCTCCTTCTCCCTCACCTTTGGGATATTTATCCCAGCTGGATGTAACCTCCCTATCATCGCACATGTCCAGGTGAGGGCCGCCCTCAGCAGAGGAGAACACACAGCATCACTGTGACCTCGTGGTCCCCCTGGATGTGTGCTACCAGCACTCTGAGGGGACATACCACCGCATGTAACACTGATAGTTTATCTTGGCCGTGCTACAGGATATGTACCTGGACAGTGGCATACAGCAACAGTGGTCCCACAACACTAAGGGTGCACCTCGACTGACCCTGGGAATTACCACATCATATGCATAATGGGCCTGGTCTGCTACGCTATGGGATTATGCAGTATGGGATGCATGTGCAGTGATATCAGGTACCTGCAGACACTTGTTCCCAGCCAGTGTGCCTTTGGGATGCGCTGATCCTGACTTTTGGGCCTGGCTGACATTTCAAAGCAGTCACTACAGCCATTGCTAGGCCAACGCACAGACACATGCTACCAGGATCCTGGCCTATGACTGCTTGACATGTGATGTATGGTCATCCCCTTTTGTTGGAACTACGTACACACAACATATCACATGGACATACCTATGGATACAGACCTATGACACATTTGGAGGGTTCACAGTATGCACACTATTAACCTGCTACCTTGCATTACCTCTGTTTGTCGCAGCTGGTTGCGTTACCACAGCTTCTGCTTGATGCTGCTACTGTCAGTGCTGACAGCTTCAGGGTCACAGTGTCTGTTTTTTTTGGGGTTTTTTTTTGCTCTCTCTCTCTCTCTCTCTCTCTTCCACTTCTCGCCCTCCCTCTGTCTGCTTGCAGACAATGCAATGAATGTATTGCATGTGGGGAGTGTTAGCACTGGATGCTTTTGTAGGTATCTGCATAGGTCCATGTGATGGCCTCTGCACCAATTGACGGCCAGCATTTGCTAATTGCATACAGCCAGTTGTGTACTGATTGCAGTTCTCACTGTGATTTCAGGTCAGTGCTATAAAAGGGTATGTGTGATAGGCGTTGCCCTTTCAGATTGTGAGGGTGGGGACCATGCTGGTATGCTGTGGACAGTGTTCTGTGACTGTAAAGGTTAGTATCTCTCTCATGCTTCAGGCTGTGTTGTATATTCACAATTCTCCATTCCTCTTTCATGTTCCCTGTAGCAAGTGTGTATGCACATTGACTCCTACAACTATATATAGATATACTTATATATATATATATATATATATATATACATATATATATATATATATATATATATATATATATATATATATATATATATACATATGCATACATATATTTATGTACTTTAACTGACCTTATTATCTACAGGCTGCCAACTAGCATGGCTGTTTCTTTTCACACACTACTATTATGGATATCCAGTAGTTTTGACATTTATTTTAAATGACATGCTTTGTGTACTACACATCCTATATTCCCATTACATTCATCCCTACTTTTACAGGTTATATTTATTTTAGCACAATATTTTTATATAAGAGTCATGGCTTAGTGGTAGGTTGTACAGACTAGTGTTTCCAAGGTCCTGGGTTCGGGACTGACAGTGGGAGTTTATTTTTCTTTTGAACTGAGTACAGGACCTGTCAATCACAGTGACTAAGGCACTTTTAAGCAGTTATAACCGGGCTAGCGCTGGTTTGCGCGGAGCTCACGCATGCGCACTGGCGGTTAGCTCCGCGCACACCCGCTATTTTCTTTGAAAGAAAAGAAAATGGGGAGACAGGAAAGTGGTGAAAAAGGGGTCACAAAGAGGGTAAGACAGTAGGGAAACAAGCTTAGGATGTGCAGGAGGGATGTAGGTAAGGCCCATAGCTGCCCATTTCTTCATCAGCAACAGCTGTGCATATGTATGTAATTTGGTGTGACATTTGAAACCTTCCACCCCTGGGAGAGGTGTCAGGAAAACAATAATACTTGTTGTACAGCCAATTGTAATTGATAGGTTCCATGTCCTGCGGACATGTGTGCGGAATGGGCAGCTATGTATGGGGTGTAATTTTTTTGTGGGTATAGAGTGCCCTTTTTTATTTTTTGTTTTTTTTCAGGTAAGAGTGGTATGTCAGGTGAAGGAAGTCAGTTCAGCTGGGGAGGTAGGTTGGGTAGGTAAACAGACAAGACAAACAAGACGCATACAGGGGCAGTGTATGACACGTGTGGGGGGGTTACACAATTGACGGGGACGGAGGTTTGGATATCCAGAGCCCATGAGCCCACAGATGGCAACAGTGGAACTGATATCCCCACCCATAGGCAGTTGCCACTGTTCCTTCACTGCCCAGGACGGGGCTGTGCAGGGGGCTGTGTAGGCGGGGCAACAGGCATGCCCGTTAGTTGCGCCACCCGTGCCTCGAGCTGGTGTAGGGGCTCAAGGACAGAGTCCCAAATCTCCCTACGCACCACAGTCCGGACGCTACGGAGGGTGAGTGGTGGATCTCCTTCGGCCACACTTGCAAAGGGGGGGCGTGCCCCATCCCCTGCAGTGCTTCCACCCGCAGGTGGCACAGGGCCACCGGAGGGGGGTCCGGACTCGGCACTAGTGCGATGTGCACTCGCCAGCTGAGGTGGGAGAGGTGGGTCCGCTGGAACCCGCCTTCCCTGTCGTACTATGGTTTGCATTATGTCATGGCAGTTTTGGTTAGTGACATATAATACCATTCACAGTTAGTTGTAACAGCATGCATTAGTATTCCCATTAACCAAACACCCAGATATTCACACCATTGAACAGCATGCATAACACATGCATAATTTGAACAGAAATACACAGTCCAACAACATGCAGGGATAATTGATGGCAACAGGTCATCAGGTGTGGATGTATGAACAGGGCAGATGCATCAACGGACATGCAAATATATATGACCCAACAGGACAAACATCCAGGGGTGTTAATTGTGATTGCACATACCATTTTCATGTGGAATGGGTTATATGTGGTTATAGGGTGGGGTAAAGAAAGTAATATTAACACCTTAGAATAACAATACATATGCTGTACATTTCTAATAGCTACAGTTATATACACACTACTGTTCTAACTACAGTGTCCTATATGATAACTATTTCACCTTGCTGATAGGACTGTTACTGCAACATCAATATACATTTTAGTGTTCTTCATACACATTAATATCAAGCTTTGTTCAGCTACATCATCTTGCTACCTTTGCTTTATATACCTGTAGACAAGTGTGGATGTTTGGTATATCAGACAATCATCCTATCTGCGTATTTCAGACTGGGGGCAACATATCCAGATTTTGGGATACACATTCCACATGCAGCAACACTTTGAACAGATTTTGCTGTTTGGTTCTGAGTCTCACATGCATTTCATTCTGTCTTGACTGCAGTATACTTTATTCAGGGGTTATTACTACTGTATTGCTGGATTCATGACACTTTCTCACACTCTCTCACTTGCTTTCATTTTACTATTCAGGATGGTACTTCTAGGCTTTATTGACATGTTTTAACAGTAGTTATTACAATCCTTTACAGCAGTCTCACTTCTGTCATGTTTCAGTATTTCCACAGGGATATATTTCACACGTGATTTCATCATCTTCTGCAGCTATACTTTTCAGCCTGCTGCAGGTTGTGTACTATTTTCTTACAGGCAGGGCATTTTTATTTCAGAATATATGTTGGACAGTTTCATGTTTAGTTTACACTTACAGGCTGGGAACTCTTGTAATCAAGCAATACTTGCATACACTTTCACACTGTTACTTGCAGATTTTATTCCTTACTGGCTACACTGCACTCTTTTGCTGACTGTCATACTTTTATATTTATTTACAGTTACTGGTAGTGGATTACTGACCTGCCTGGTGGCGCAACCGCACCAGCCTATCGCCATAGGCTCTGCGGTTCACAGAACGGACACCTGCAGCTGTAATATAAATGAAGTAATATTGGAATACACATCTCCATAATATCAGCTATTTTCATTTTTTACATACATAATTAAATGTTACTTACTCAGTAGTGGGGCGTTGGGTGTTTGCCGGGCCTCCTGGATCCAAAGGTGCAGTTCATCCTGCTTGCATCTCTTCAGGTCCGCATGGTGGTGACGGACCTGCTCACCAGTCCTTGGAATCCCTGTGGCACTGGTGAGATCATGAGCCAACTGGTCCCACGCCTCAGCCCTGTATGCTCCCCAGAGGACCTGGCCCTGCATGAGTTGGGCCTCATGATTGTGGACTAGGAGCCAGGCCATGTACCTGGACTCCTCAACACCCCACCTCTGTGCTCGAAAGCGACTACCCTCACCTACTCCTGACCTTCTGCCTGCAGGTCTGTTCTACAATCGTTTATGCTGTGTATTCCCGCCTATGGGGCTTATATAGTCCGTTTTTCCCGCACATATCTGTGATTGGCCATTTTGGAATTGTATCAACTTCAGTAGACCTGCATTGTCATGCTGTAGTTTGTATTCATTCCTATATATTAGCTATTATTGCATTTCTAGGTACTGCTGTCATGGCTTAGTGGTACTGTACCTTCACTATGGTGTATAGTATCCTGGGTTCGAACCTGGCCATTGCTTTTTATTTTTCATGACTGTCTAAACATGCTGAGGGGTGTGTCTGTGTAAAGGCAGTTTTGATACGGCTTGCTCAACGTTGCCCGTCGGTTAGCTTGTTTGCGCGGTGCTTTAAGCCTCATTTGGCTATCGGCACGCATATTACGCTCAGCTCAGTTAGGGGCACATAGATATAGCGTGTTAAACCACTGCCCAGCTACGGGCACTCATTTTGCACCAGTTAAACCACTGCTCATCTACGGGCAGATACACTCACCCTGTTAAACTGTAGCTCATCTATGGGCACATCTGGCATTTTTTATTCTTTTGTTACCTCACATTTCTTCAATATGAATGGGCTATTTCATTACATTTTACATGAGTTGTGGTTTTATGTCTACATATTTGTCAGGGACTTGTTTCCTGCTTATTTTGCCAAAAAAAATGGTGTTGTGGGGGCTCGAACCATGAATGCCTGCTCTGCAGCCAGCATCTCTACCGCTACGCTATTGCTTCCTGCTTTATTTTGCATATTTAGTTTTTATATGCTTTCCCACTGATTGCTAACTGTAGCTGCGCTATGGGCACACCCGCGCAAACGAGCGCACTCACGGTTAAACATCTTTACAGTTTAAAAAAAAATTATAACATGTTCATTTATATTTCTTTTCTGTTCATAGTCTGTGGGGGCATGTGTTGTGTTCTGTTTATTCACATTTCCGTGGACTCTGTCGTGGGTGTTTCCTTTGGGTACTTTTCCTCTTCTGGGGGCATGTCCGCTTACAGGGCTCGGCCTACGGACACGCCCCCTACTGTCTTACACGGACCATGTTGGCCTTCAGTGTGATTCAGCATGCTCTCATTAATATGCAGAGCATGCTGACATCACTCCGTTTAACTGCAGCCTCCGTGTATGAGTTATAACTCTTACACGGAGGCTTCGTGAATCCTGCCCATAAGTTTAATTTTGATACCATACATATGATATCTCTGCCATCTTATGCATCACCATCATGCCAAGCATATTGATTGGTCATATACGTTCATAGGTACTTAACCCTGGGCATACGTACATGATTTGTGGATCTTTAGATGCCTAGCCTTGCCTTACATTCCCACAAAGTTTTTAGCCCTTATATTTTAAGTATGAATGATCCAGAGATGAGCTGAACATGTCGCCCTTATCCATGAGGGATGAGAGTGCAAAACCAGAGTTGAATTTATGGCTACCCATGCATTCATCCAGATTATGTTTGAATAGTGTAAGATAAGTACTTTATGAAGAGGAAGATGTTTCCAGAGAAGTAGAATTCTCTGTCGATCCCTCCAGCATGTTCTGTTTATGTTGCAAAAGAGATTGAGATCTCTTGAGCAGGTGTTAATGCCACCACTGTACCTCTAAATGTGAAGTAGATGTGACAGGAGATAGTCTTCTGAGGCTTTTTTAGACAGGCAGAGTTTCCTCCTTATAGGAAGGAATTGTCAGTCCTTGGCAATTGCTGTACATCAGTGTGAATTTTGCCCCTAACTAGTGGAGTAATACACACACACACACACACACACACACACACACACACACACACACACACACACACACACACACACACACACACACACACTCACACCAACTTTTGCTAAAGCAAATTTAGAAACATATGCCCATAGTATCCAACATGTACGTGACATCTGCAGTGCCTTAAAAACTGTTTACTAATATACAATTACATGCTGAATGCTACAGGTAACAGAGACTTAATTTTAAATTAATTGGAAATGCATTCAGAAAGCTGACATACACTGGATACTGAATTTAAAAAAAGCATTATTTAAAGGTAGGGATCTGACTACAGATTAGTATTTATTTTTTGAAGCATTCTATAGGAATTGCGTTGCACTGACTGCCTCTTAATTATGCAAGCACACTGCACATCTAAACAACATCTGCTCAAGAAATGGTCTGATAATCAACAATGTCAACTAATATTTCCATAATTTTTAAAAGTACACAACCAATGCATAGCACATCTTATCATAGGGACTTTGCACTAGGTCTGTAATGGAAGACTGATGTAGTATTCTGTCTCAAAGAAGTCACTACTCTAGTGTGGAAACATTAGAATTTGTTACATAGGAAAAATGCATAAACCCTTCAACTAATAAATAAATCATCAGCAACAAGTACTCAGATTTGAATAAAGTTTTTTACTTGAAATATGTTAAAGCATTTAATTTCCATGTTGATATGCAAACAGTAAAAGCTTGCCAAAAGAACTGAAAATAAAATATTAAAAAGTGTTAGAAATTGATTAGAATAATCAATCTAAAAGCTATATGCTTCTGGCTATAATTTATGCTATCCTTTATGGTTTCTGACTTCTCAGTCCAAAATGCAATTTCAGAGTCTGTGCAGGCAGAACAATTTAAGATCACAGTGGTGTACTTCGGCAGCCAAAGCGGTAACTCCAATGTCTTCCATCACCCTTTTTAACTGTTAACAGTTTAAATTAACTGACAGACCTATTTATATAAAGTTCTCAAAAAGGATTTCCTGGGGCTTTAGTCTAAACTTAGAAGATGCCCTTCCTGAGTTATCATTATATGTTCAAGAGATAAGGGTAAGCCAGATTTCATAAAAGGAAATAGCCAAGTGACATAACCTGTTAGCCTTATAGCAGGCGACTATAATAATACACACCCTTGCACAGTCAAGACGCAAGGCTTAGTTAAATTGCAACACCACACCATGGTAGCAAATACTTGGTTACATACACTTTTGCACATTTTGTTGCATATAACACCTCACTGAAAAGGGTAAGTGGAATGTAACATTTTTTCTCTTTTATCCTTTAAACAAATATTTTCAAACTCTTTTTACGATACTGCTCTTGTACAGCTTATTTACTTTCTGTGTATTTTTCTTCTGAATGACAGATCAAAACTGTTTAGTTGATTGCAGTTTTCTTCACATTCTGTATAAATGTATTAAATAAACTCTGGATTTTTGAAGTCATTTGAACTACTTGGAAACCACATGACGGCTGTGTAAGAGATGGAACATTCTGGGGTAAAACATTTTAAGGCTTGCACCATTCCAAAATGAATGGATACAACATTTCTACATGTGGATGCTGACACTTAATCAGTCTTCTTCTTTCAGCTTTTCCCAGTTAGGGGTCGCCGAAGCAGAACACCTGTCCCCTCATGATTGACAGTGGAGTTTTACAGTGTCGAGTTGCCAGCCCAGCACTCAACCTTCCACAGGAGGCACACACACTCACACCTAGGGCCAATTTAGAGTGTCCAATCCACCTGCAGCATGTCCTTGGGATGTGGGAGGAAACCAGAGCACCCGGAGAAAACCCACGTGACCACAGGGAGGACATGCAGACTCTGCACAGAAGGCACCCCAGCCAAGGATCAAACCTGAATACCTCTTGCTGTGAGGTGGCAATGCTAACCACTGCACCACCGTGGCCACCCGCTGACACTTAATCAGTAATATACGGATTTCAGGTTTTACTGTCAGAGGCTCAATAATATAAGAGATTGGATGACAAACAAATATTTCATTGACCTGGTGTACCCATAGAAAGAATGAAGGACAGTCACACTAGTCCAGTTTTGCAGATTCTTGATGTATTGAAAATACATGTGATATGATGAAATAAGTCTTGAGACCCTCTGACAAAGCCAAATGATGGCAAGTGCTGTGTAAGTATTTTTCTGTCTTCTGTAGGTCACCGGATAGGACTAGGCCAGTGTCTGAAGAAAGCAGTATTTTGCTATAAATATGTTGGGCTACCAATAAAATGGCTTCCCAAAGGCCCCACTAAGAAGAGGTGCCATGGATCATATAGCCAAGGCTAATAATAGTCTGGATGAAAGATATTAGGTGGATCTGTGCAGGGAGAAGCTGCCTGAGAAGTAGTTGTTATTTATTTATTATATATTTATTGATTTGATTTGTTTATTTATTTATTTATTTGATTGTATAATTGTTTCCTCATTTATTCATCCATTCATTTATATTTGGGGACTGGATTAAGTTGACTGTACATACCCCATTTTCTAGAGGACCCAGAGAGAAACAATCCAGTATGTGACAGCAGTAAGTAAAAATAAAATATATATAGCTGACTATAGTAAACAAGTACAATGCTAATGAAAGTAATTTCACATACATAATAGCATCATCAGCATACTGCAATAAGAGTAATATAATCAAACACCAAAGCAACATGCACTAAACATATCTAAATGTTCAGTGTAGATTTTCAGATTTTATCATGTCATAAAAGGTTCTGGAATCCTACAACCTCAGTGTATGAAAGCACAACCAAGAGTATGCTAATTTTGTAGCATAGTAAATAGATGGATGCCATGGCCTATTTCCATGCATTGAGTAAAGCCTTATGTAGTCTTACCTTATAGACAATATATGCTATTACACATTAGAACAGAGTAGTTTTAGCTGAAGTGTTGTTTGCAGAGATGTATGAGGTCACAGGCAAGAATGTCCAAGACTTAATTTTAACAGTTAAGGAGGCTGCTGGTAGTATTAATCATAGCTACTTTGTGAAGTGCAAGTCCAGATATGATGTAATCTTTGTGCATATTTCATAGAGATTTTTTTAGATATATGTATATATCTGGGTTAGATTGCTAGTTAACATTTATGTGGGATGGAAAAGCAGGAAGGAAACTGGAGTTCATTAAGGCTGCCAGATGAGTGGAGTTGTTTTTGCTTGTATTATAACTGTTGTTGCTGTTGTATATATGGCTAACCTTAGGTTGCCTGGGCTGGATATTGTTTATGATGATTGTGTGAGGCTACTGGCCATTTTTCCCTATGCAACTGGTTTTGTCTTGCGGGTTAACAACAAAGGCTGTGTGACACAGGGAATGTGGATTGCTCGTGCACATTTACTTTTAGTTGGGTCAGTATATCATATCCACAAATCTAAGGGATGTAGCGATAGGGGGTCCAGGTGGGAGATATTTTTTTCTCCAATACTATGAATAATATACTATGTGATCTATAATGGACAGAAGAGATCGTTTTTTTAATAACAGGAAGCCCAACAGAATGCTGTTATGGATATTGTGCAGGCCCACTAATATCTATGGATGTCCTTTGCATAAAAAAGTTCATTTATTTCATTCTCTTTTAGGTAAACTAGCCTATTTTTGAGAGATGTATATGTTAAATGATAAACTGGATAAAACCATTCTGGAAATATTTTTTCTTCCATTTCTGGGTCCTAAATTAAACCCTGAAAAGAGGGAAATTATTTATAATAACAAAGAAAATGTGGGCTTGTGTTTGCTTATCCATGTGGTTTATTTAAAATCTGTTCATTACTTTTATGTTCTCCAAAAGCTGGCTTATCTTTCTCTTGATATTATATTCAGATTTTGGAAGCTAAACATGGTGATTATGGGGTGACAGGAGACAAGGAAAGATCTGGCTTAGATGAGGTAATTCCATGAATATTATCAGAAAATCAGATTATTGCATATTAGTATGCAAAATTTATTGGTAAACAACACCAATGGTAGTAAATGATGTCTGTCTTTATTATAGTTACTTGTAGGATCATTTTCCAGATAAGGTTAAGATGGCTGCACATACAGTGCAGACATTATTTGGGCAGATATGGATTTTGTGAGATATTCTTTTCATTTACTGCTACATGAGTGACCTGGTAAGGGGTATGTAGATCAATATGTGTGTATGTACCTTTAAGAAGCTATCCAGGGGCTTGCACAAGTGTATAAACACTGAGCACGTGCAAGCTAGACTGCCTTTTTGTAGTTAGCTGTTGAGATGTAAACATGTATGTATGTAAGGTCTGTCTGTTAGCCAGTTTGTTTGTATTTTGTGATGCTGCTATCCATCCTGATGTGTTTCTATGTATTAAAGCATCTAAATGAAATACCCCGCCTGCTTATCATCTATGTGAGAGAGAGAGATAGAGAGAGATGAGCAATGTGGTCTACATTATATAAACAACAGATGAGTAGGTTGTGTTATGTCTGTAATACAGAGGAAACCACCAAATATATTTTCCTTCTTGTACAATGATTAAATTGTTCTGCAAGAAAAGTGCATTGCATTCAAAAATAAAGTTTTTTTTTTGTTCTCACCATGAATATTATGTTATATGGGCCTATACAACTGCAAAAAGCAAGGATGTTAAGTTCATAGATTGAATCATGTTTACATCTAGCAGTTATGGAAAGCTCACATTTATGATCTTTTATATAATCATAAATAGGAAGTGTCCGATCTCTCTGCAAACATTCACCGTTACTTATTTAAATGTTATTGGTTGTATGGTGGGGTTGTTTAATTGAATATATTTTGCATAACTGTATACATCAAAGACAGTATATCTGGTGTTTGCATTCTTTGTTTTTTATGACTTTTCTCTGATTTTGTTTTGCTGTTCTTTTAATTAATCACCTTCATTTGTTTTGAATTTTTATAGGGGTTTATGAGCACAGATGGTTCAAAATATCACTAAGTGGTTGGTTAAATAAAAATGTAAAGAGCTGCTCATTTAATAAATAACACTTACTATTTTTTTTTTATTTCTAGAGGGGTTTTTCAGTATACATGGCAAAAAGATTAATGAATGTACGGTTGAGTGAAGTGTAAAGAGAGGTAAAATTATGGATCAGGTGTGTCAAAGGAGTGAAGTGATAGTGTTACTTTTGTTTAATTTGAAAAGTACATGTTTGTTAGAACCACAATGCCAAAAGTAGCACAGTATGTTTGGTTCAAGGACAGTTTATGTTGCAGTCTGTTTTGTGTCTGTTGTCAGACTTGGTTTTACTCTGTGTAGCGCTTAATTATGGTTGGTTACCTTGACTGTAGTTTTGACATGATTTGTAAAACATGAGCTATTATTTTGACCAGGCAATTCCAGCTTTACACTCGCTCAGTCTTATGCTGACTGTAATGAGATTTACTCTGTCCTTGATATGGCTTTCAAGATAGCTCATTTTATTTATTTATTTTTTAATAGGTAACATTTCTGTTTGGTTCAGGCATGACATTATGAAATTTCTACTGTATGTCCTTTGTTAGCATGTCCAAGTTGCCTGCATAAGGCAGAGGAGTTGGATCATCTGAATATTTTATCAGAAGACCATCTATGTGCTGACACATTTTGCTCATGAATGGTAAAAAAAGAAGAGGCCCTAGAATGGGTCCCTGAGGGACTACTGTATTGGAGAGATAGTGGCCTGATGGAGCATTTTGTCACACCAGAAGTTGTGCGAGCCATGACAATTAGCTGTGGACCCAGTTTGGTTTGTTGACTACATCTATCCTCTTTCAGCCAGTCTGCTTTTAATTTTGTTTTTGAAATGTCAGGAACTGTGGCTGCTGCAAGCTACTCTCTTTACTAGACTAAGCAGGCATAGTTACCAAGCTAAATTACTTTTGTAAGTGTGCATTGCACAGCTCTGAATATATGCCTTGTATGTGCTAAAAATTAATATTGTCAGATGTCAGTACACTATTTTTCCAGCATATTTGAGAAAAGGCTGAGTATACTTATAGGCTTGTAGTTCTGAACTGTATATTTATCTCCTTCTTTAAATACAATAAATAGAAGGGTATTTTTTTTTTTTGCATTTTTTCAAAGATCAGACTCAGTATCATCTTCCAAGCTCTGATTTATCAATATTGTCACAATTAATGTTATGAATAAGGCAATCTATCTAACAAAGGGCAGAGGAAGGTTATTTAAGGATAATGACATATTTTTCACTTTGTCAAGTACTTTCTTACTGCACTGATTGTGGTTTGCACAAAACAAGGTATAAAGTAGTATATCATTGGACTCTGTATTGACAAGATAGTAGGTGATATTCAAAATGTTGTCTTTAAATTTATTGGCAGTCATGCCATGGCACAGGGTAATAAAGATATGACTATGGCTCAGGTGACCTAGGTTCAATTAGCAGCTGGGGTATCTGAGGCAAGTCAGGGAAATATGGGTTTGCCTATCCTGGGAGGAAGGGATTGCACTGGTGGAACGCATGGCTGTCACTGCCCAAGCAATGCCAGTGTCATGAATAAGGCTGCCACATTGGATGGCATGAGTTGTTATGTGGGAATGTCTAGCCAGATCCTGGGATGAAACTTGCTTACCCGACTACACCCTATTTCCCTGCCAACTTTCATGGACAATACCATGCAGGAGTAAGGTTTAGGATGCAGGGGTAGTGTTTAGGGCTGCAACTCACCAAGAAAAATAAGAACTGTTGCAGGCAACAGTGGCAACTCTGTGGTCCCCTGGTCATATCTTAATGGCAGTGTGGGTTGAACTCACGGTCTAACAGGGCATAAAAATACCACATTGTACTCACAATAGCAATGAGAGCAGTGGGCTGCTTAGTAGGGAAGCATCTCTGCCATGTCAAATACATCAC
This sequence comes from Protopterus annectens, assembly GCF_019279795.1. NCBI lineage: Eukaryota > Metazoa > Chordata > Ceratodontiformes > Protopteridae > Protopterus > Protopterus annectens. The sequence continues at coordinate 1,106,643,374 of NC_056725.1, read as the reverse complement.
TTTCCAAGTAAAGACACAGCTGCAATAAAAATAACTAAATAACTAAAAGAATTAAATGTTGTCAATCATGACATGCAAACAGAACACTAAAAGATGGTCTTTTTGCAATGTTTACATTCCCCAGCAAAGTACTTATGGCCTTTCAGAAACAGATTTTTTTAATTGTGAAAATGTATAGTTTTTTGCTGTATGTATCCTTCTATATGCATGAATGGTGAAATTAAGATAATGAGCACTAAGGCAACTTTTCAGCATTCCTTAGACTAAGAATTTAGCTGGATTCTTAGAATCCAAACTAATGTATTTTGTTTCCCAGTTGTTTCAGACCTCTTCCTGGGATCACCGACAAGAAGAATATACCCCAGATTCCCTCATTCATTTATAGCATACTTATTCTACAAGTTATATATGATACTGAGAGCACACTGCAGCAGTAATTCATTTGAGCTGTAGTTCTGATACCATGGCAGGGTAGGTGACATCAAAGTCTGGGCATTGTCAGACTTCATAGATGATATATATATATATATATGGTGTACTGTTTTTGGTTGAAGTTTCAGTACTTCGAACTTCACTTGTATGAACCCACTTGTTAGAAGTACTGAAACTTTGAAAACTGACTACGGAGATCACAATACAGCACGGAATGAGAATATTCCCTTTTCCTTGCTTTAGTGTGATCTCTGAGTTAGTATATTTAAGTAGGTGGGTGTGGGGGGCACACGGGGGCTTGCCCTCCTGCAAAAGCATTTTTTTTGTTTGTTTTTTTTTTTTTATTTGTGAGGCGATCAGGCACCTAGACTTCAGCAAAAGTGCACTTTTGTTGAAGTGCACTTTTGCTGAAGTGGGGTTCTACTTTTCGTTTTCGGTTAAGTGACAATTCGTTGTAAAGTAGTAGACTCATATCTATCTATCTATCTATCTATCTATATATATATATATATATATATGTGTGTGTGTGTGTGTGTGTGTGTGTGTGTGTGTGTGTGTGTGTGTATGGGTGTACTTCAGTAGACTGAAAGACTACATTACCGTCAGTCAAAATACCAAGACCACATGAATGAACGTGCAGAACACTGAAGTTTCACATGAGCGATGAGCCAGTTGATCGGCACTTCACCTCCTTGCAGCAGTGGAACAGCGCATGTGTGGAAGTCTTCCTTGTCAGTGCAAACAGCAAGTTAGAAGTTCACAGTCAGATTGTGCTACAGTAAGGATTGGAAAATATGCCCTTTCCTCACTGTAGTGTGATCTCGTAGTTACTATATATAATTAGCGAGGGGGTGGGGGGAGCAGCCCCCCCCCCCCCACAAAACTAGGAATAGATTAACTGTACTTAGTGTAATTTTGTTTGTGGTATGTGTTGTGTATGCACTTTTGTTATTTTGGATGTTTAGGGTATGTTAATTTGATGAATCATGGTGGTGTAGGGTCTTCCAGTTTAAGTAGCTGTTTTGAAGTTGTAGCTGTATTTTAGTTTGCATTGTTTGTGTGAGGATGTAGTAGGTAAGGTTTTTATTTTAGTTTAGTTTGAGACAAATGAGAATAAATGGTTTAGTGGAGGTTGTGGGGAGTGTTTTTGTGATTATTGAGGGAGTTTGGAGTGTTTTGTGATAGTATGTTATTGCGCTATGTGTGGGAGACTTGTAAGTGTGTGTCAGTGTTGTGGCAGTCAGGTTTTTGACATTTCGGTGTTGTGTGGTTTCGTTGTTTAGGGCTTAGTGTTTTAAATGTCGATAATGTGGTCTTTTGGTCTACTGAAGTAGACATATATATATATATATATATATATATATATATATATATATATATATATATATATATATATATATATATTTATCTATATGGGTGCATTACAGAATCCGAAATACTGAACCAAAACTTTTAAATACCGAACCCTATAAATTTAAAATCGCGAACCTGCAGTGCAAATACAACACACACATACACATACGCACAATCTCCCCCCACATTTAAACAAACAATACTACACTACAGACAAGCAGGTGGGCAAGCTGCCCTGCAACCCCCCACACCCCCCTACTTATATATACTAACTGAGATCGCACAATCACACACATAAAGGTAACTCACACACACACATTTCACAGCCCCTTGCACACACACATCACAGCCAAAACACACACTAACATACACTAAAGCCCCTAACCAACACACTCATATGTACTTACCTACACTTACACCTATGCATTCACACACCGCAACACCCCCCCTACTTATATATACTAACTCTGAGATCGCACAATCACACACACAAAGGTAACTCACACACACACATTTCACAGCCTGTTGCACACACACATCACAGCCAACACACACACACTAACATACACAAAAGCCCCTAACCAACACACTCATATGTACTTACCTACACTAACACCTATGCATTCATACACCGCAACACCAGAAGCTCCGAACTTCGTTATTTTGAATTTCGCGCTTCTGGTGTTTCAGAATTTCAAGGCTTCGTTATTAGAATTTTGAAATACTGAAAGTCGGGATTTCAGTAATTCAAAATTATAAAGGGAACTCATATACATATATATATATATATATATGGGTCCCCTTCAGTAGATCGAATGTTTATAAGTTTGAACCACATATGGCCGAGACCATATGTTTGAACTTGTAAAAGTCCAATCTGACTGAATGGAGATCTCTGTACAAAGTAGAATGGGAAGATTTCACATTTCCGCAATGTAGTGTGATCTCAGAGTTGGTATATTTAAGTAATGGATGGTGCAGGGGGAGTAGCCCCTCTGCTATAGACATTTAGTTTTGTGTTTTTTGATTTTATGTGGTTTTACGTCAGTGTTGGAACTTTTACGAGTTTGAACATATGGTCTCTGCCATATGTGGTTTGAACTAGTAAAAGTTCGATCTACTGAAGTAGATCCATAGATCTATATATATATATATATATATATATATATATATATATATATACATATACATAGATAGATACATAGATAGATATAGGTATAGATAGATAGATATAGATATAGATAGATATAAAAACATGGAAGCAGGACTATTTGACCCCAGAGAGTTAGACTCCAGACTGTTCACCCCCAGACAGTTCAACCCCAATGCATTTCTATACAATTATATATATATATATATATATATATATATATATATATATATATATATATATATATATGTGTGTGTGTGTGTGTGTGTGTGTGTGATTTTTTTAGTGGACAGTTCGACTCCGGACTATTTGACCCCAGACTATTTGACCCCACATATATTATTTTAAGTACTTTATCATTAAGTTATTATTTAATCAATTATTCAATAATAACAGTTAATTTTTCATTGTAAATATATTTTTAATAATATTTTTATTTCATTTAATTATTACATTTGTTAGCATAAATATAACATTTAAATCCTTATCATATAATAATTATTGTTATGTTTTAACATATTATGACTACTGTTACTTTATAACATGCTTTATAACATATGTTTTCTATCAATTAAATATATTTTTTTATTTTATATTATGTTATATTAACTAATCTATTATCTACTATAAATAATTTCTTTAAAATTAAATGAAGTCAATTTTTATTCTGGTTAATATGCCCTTTTCATCTTGGACATTTATACTACCAGCAAAGCTCAAGCAGCAACATGCAATTTTCACCATTTTCCGCCATCTACCATCAAAGTACATCAGTTCCTCAGGAAAGTGGATATGGATGTATGAGTAAATGCAAACACTCTTGATTTCTAGCAACAATGATAGTGGGTAGTGCTGCAGAGGTCTTGACTTGGTTGCAGAGCATAAAGACAAACATACACACAATACAGTCTAATCCATCTACAGTTATGTTATTATTGTTATGTTATTAGTTATTAGTTAACTAATCTATTATCTACTATAAATAATTTCTTTAAAGCTAAATGAAATCAAATTTTTTATTCATTTTACAGTTACAGGATGTTCTTTTGTCACATCTCCAAAATGTTATTGTCTGATCGTGGTTGTATTTCACAAAGCAGTGCTCGAAGCACTCCTCAGTATGGAGAACATCGACATCTCTGCAGTAACTGAAACCAGGTTCTAGGTCCAGAGAGCACCCCAGCACTACCGGGCTACAACTCATACCACACGTTTCGGCCACAGAACATGGACCGAAACACAAAAGGAGGGGGTGTATCCATATTCATCAAAGATACCTACACCTCCAGGTTAGTGGCGCAGCATGATACCTCCGAGATCATCCATGTGCAACTAACATTGGGCAAATCTGCATTGCAAATTGTGGCCTGCTACAGATCACCCTCCATGACCCAGGACCACCACTCCACCTTTCTGGAGACACTGGAAAACAGGAAGGTCCTACCAAGCACCCTAATATTGGGCGATTTCAATCACCCTACCATTCACTGGGAAAACTACTCGAGTACTAATTCCCAGGACCAGCGCTTCCTGGAATTCATCAACTCAAATGCCGTGTATCAGCTGGTAAACTCCCCTACCAGAGGTGAAAACATATTGGACCTGGAAATCACCAACATGGGCTACAGGTGTTCCACACCGGAGGTCAACCCTTCACTCGTTAGATCAGACCATAAACTAATCACTCTGGATGTCCACATCCCACCAGCACCCCCAACTAAGGAAACCACAGTAAAAAACTTTTCTAAAGCAAACTTTACCTTACTTAAGACAGAGGTGGTAAGTTTTACAGCCACCATGCTAAAAGATAACGCTGCCCAAGATGCAGAAACCTTTACAAATGCACTCTATGAGCACATACAAGGATGCATGGATCATGCCATCCCTAGCAAAACCAAGACTCACTCCTCTAAGAGAAGGAAACCAGTTTGGTGAACCCCTGCAAACAGGCTATACAATAAAAGGAGGAAATTAGTTCAGAAAAAAAGCAAATCCCAAGAAGGAAAGATATCCCTGATCAGTATCAGTAAGAAACTAAGGTCCCTCATGAAATCATCCAAGGCTAACTTTGAAAGAAAAATAGCCAAGGATTCAAACGATAACCACAAAGCCTTCTTTAGCTATGTTAAGAATCTAAGTGGCAACTCGCAGAAATGCACTGAACTAGTGCAAAATAGCACAAAATATACTGAACCTACTGATATTGGCAACATCCTGGAAGATAGATTCAGTGCAAACTTCACTCCCCTCTCACCTCCAAAAGGTCCCACAACAATACCGGAAAAATGTAGTGTCCCAAAAATCACAGACACACAGGTGAAAACAGCCCTTTCAAAAGCCAAAAACACAGCATCAATGGGACCAGATGGTGTCCCAGGCTGTGTCTTGCACATGCTCCACCTAAAGAAATCCAAGTCACTGCAAGCCACGTGCTCTAGTGAGCTAAACCTCACCACAACAATAAATAGAACATGCTGGAGGGATAGATTCCTGTCACAGAGACTCCCCATGCTTTGGAACAAAATTCCAGATTACATCCGGCAGAGCCCCTCACTAACACTCTTCAAGAGAAACCTTGATGAGTGGATTGGTAACAGAAAATACACCCCTGGGATCACTTCATTGGCTCTGCTTGGCAGAGGATCAGTTAATTAATCAATGGGGCGGCAAAAGCTGACACAATCTGGCTAGACTTATAAATGCCCTCGTGCAAATAGCCTAGTACCTACCTATGAACCTATATCCTGATGACTTCTTTTTTTTTTTGTTTGTTTTTTTTTTTTTTTTTGAGGCAACCTTTGACATTTTCTCAGTAACTATGTAGATGCATGAGCAGTATATAACATTTTTTCTTTATGTCAAAATATCTGTGGCTTATTTTTTTCTTGCTTTGCCATTTCAGTGGGGTCAAACTGTCCAGGGTCGAACTGTCCGGGGTCGAAACATCCCATACCCAAATACAGATGTGTATAGTTCAATGGTTTGGACTCATTTAAATGCACTAATACAAGCAAATATTTCCTTCTTGAGGGTTATTCATTTGTGAAGCACTGACATTGTGGTAGTTTGCATGAATACTACAATTTATTCATCTCTTTTACCTTTTCATTTGACCATGTATATTTTATACACAGGGACTAAGAACTCAGAATATTGTACAGATGCTATTCTCTGTCTTATATAGCCTACTTAGAGAAGATCTCTGCTTGACTTACAAAGCAATGTCTGACCCAGCTCTGTTGGAAATGCTACATCTGAAGAAATCCCAATCCCTCTGCACCGCACGCTCCAGAGACAGAAAATGCTGGAGGGACAGGTTCATAACTCAGAGATTGCCCATGCTATGGAATAGACTTCCCATACATGTCAATAAGAGCACCTCAATGGCCCTCTCCAAGAGAAATCTTGATCAGTGGATGGGAACTAGAAAATTCACCCTCGGGATCACATCAGTGGCTTTCCTTGACAGAGGCACTGGGAACTAAGGTTGGGTGGCACAATGCCAGGCTAATCCTATGGGTTAGGCTTGTAAAGGCTCCAGCGCTAGTACAAACCTATGAACCTGTGAACCTATGAATTCATCCAAGTCTTAATGAATATTTGTACACATGGTGTGACTACAATTAGCAATGTCTGTATTTGGAAATTGTATTGCAATGGTTTCTATAAATAAAATTTGGTATTTTTACAAGTTTTACTTTTTATTGATCTCAAACAAACTCTGATGTTCAGCATCGTGTCCTATACTGGACAAGGTTAGATTTTTGGATTATAGATCACAACATATTTAGTCTGTCAGTCTACAATACATTTTAAGCAGCAGTTAAAAGATAAAGATGCTAAATAAGTAATACCCCACTTTCTTTCTTCTGTTTATATGAGGGGACATTTGCAAATGTAAATGTCTGCTCACTAGTATTGATTTGTCAGACCAAAATATAGAATATGTACAACAGACAGAGTAGCATATATCTCCATATCTATCTGTATATATATATATATATATATATATATATATATATATATATATATATATATATATATATATATATAAAGAGAGACAGATAGATATGTTTACATATATATTGAACAATGTCAATCAGGTAATCTGCTGCTACTGGTATGGCATTTACTGTTATAAAAAGTGATGGGAAGAGTCAATTTTGCTTAGGTACCATAGGTGGCAATGCTTCCTGCTAGACTGATACAAGTGTTGCTAAAAAACTATTTGTTATCTAAGAGGTTACATGTTATATAGAAGTGATTTCTTCTAAAGTAATTCAGTTCTACTTTAAAATAAAATGTTCCCCTGTGGGGGAAATAGTTGGATGGGTAGCATCTGTACAATATTCTGAGTTCTTAGTCCCTGTGTATAAAATATACATGGTAAAAGTGATGAATAAATTGTAGTATTCATGCAAACTACCACAATGTCAGTGCTTCACAAATGAATAACCCTCAAGAAGGAAATCAATAAGATGACCTGAAGGCGCTGCAGCACGGAAGAGTCACTGCAATTTCTAGCTGTACATTTGTGGCTGAGGTCACAGTTAACTTAATCAGAGTAAGAATGTTTGTGAAATAGACTAATTTTAAAGAAAATATGAAATGTGGAAGTGAGGCATTGTTGAGGAAAAGAGGTTAGGTGCATATGTGTGGTGCTAATGTGTGCTTTCTGGACTGGTTGCTGCATTTTCTTTTGAGTAACTTTCAAAGAGGAGAAAGTGCTGTCTTACTAAAGGGCATCTTGACTTCACAAGATTTTTTTCTTGTATTTTATTTGTGAAACTTCCACATAAACTGTTGCTCACTTATTGTATTTCTTGCCTTCCTGTCTATTATTCTAGCCACTAGTGTAGAATACGGTACCTACATTGTGTTTATGGAAAATGGCAGTAGGCTTGTTGGTTTTGTGAAACACCATTAGTACTGCCTTTCATTTGACTCAGTCTTTCACAAAGTCTTTCAGGAAAGTGTCCATTAATGATGAGTCAGGGCTGAGTGATTCAGTCAAAGTTCAGCTATATTCTGGGAATATTCATGACCAATTGGTCTTTTACAAACCCTGCTCAGGCTAGGTCTGAATGTCTGCAATAAATGACTGCTACTGTTGAGCTTGGATGTGAAATAGTTCATACTCAACTTTATTAAAAATAAATATTTGCAGTGCATGGTTTTGTATTGGATATTTGTCTAACCTGCATTTTTTAAGTTAATAAGATTTATTGATTAATTGGTAACCACAACCTCAAATAAGGCAAATGAAAAAAAACAAAAAACAAAATCTAAATGTACAAACATTAAGTATATAATGTCCAACAATAGATAAATGTAGACTAAAAAGAATTCCTCTCTCTATTTTGTCTGTATAACTTATATCAATTGAGTTGTCTATGAATATGAACGAACATTTCCTTCTTCCTATCAACTGTGTGGTATTTCTAGAATTTATATATGATTGTTAGCTTAGCTGTATATATTTTTTCCCTGCATGTTATGTGAAAATAACTAGGCAAGTCTTGATCCTCTTTTGTCATTCCTAATAACCGAAAAATACTGCCTGACAAATCCAGTAAATAAATCCCTCCTGTCTGATCAGCCACATGGTAAACTGCATGATGCCATGTTAGTAAGGCTAGGCAACCCAAGATAACATGAAAGGAATCTGCTATGGGTTTATCACATCTCTAATGTTGGGATGACAATTTTAATTCTCTCTTCCAGAGCCTATCAGGGGACTTTTGCCAAAGATTTAATAATTTGAAATAAATATTGAAAGGGGGAAGAACTGTGAGTGGGTAAGGTTATTCCAAACCCTCTGCAATGCCTTATCTGTAATATCCTTCTTATGCCAGTTCCTCTATCTCATAGTCATCTCTTGCTCATAAGTCTTGCCCTTTCATTATAAGCTTGGTAAAGGAGGCCTTTATTGACTTTATTTAATCCATTCTTCATCCTGTCTTGTCTATACTACTCAATGGATGACAGAGCATATGGATATCACCTCCCCTTATGCCATAATGCCAACTTAAATTGGATTTTAGTTACAGACATTGCCAACAGTCTAGAATTTTAGTCTGATTCAGGTTGGAGAAGTCTTTACCCCACACATCTCTGGGTCTACCTTAATTTGACGACTGATAAGTAGTCGACATGCACAATGTTGAACCAGAAACATCAAACTTTGGAATATCAACAGAAAGAAAAGGTATGTATAAAACATTTTTTGCAGAGAGTTTTGACCCTTTCCCACTGTAATGAAGTCTCAGAGTTAAAATATATAATTAGCATTTGATGTGGGGGTATAGGCTGGTTTGCCCTCCCTGCAAAAAATCTTTTAAGCTTACATTTTACGCTCATCAATACTCTGGAGTTTTGATTTTTCTGGTTCAATGTTGTGCATGTCGACAATTTCTGTAGTAAACAATTTACTATAGATCCCACATCCCCCACATAGATAATATCAACTCAGTTGACCTGACCAGAGTAAGAATGCTTGTGATATATGCACCCCTGTCCCCCTTCAATTATACCAATATCCTATTACTTGGTTGTCTCTCCAAACTTACAATAAAACACTGCTCAAACCTGTCAGTGTACATACTATTTTCTGTTTTACTTTTAAAATAAACATAGATTTGTTTTTAAAAATTGCATTTATTTTACAGCAAAAACACAGAGAGACATTCGCTTAACAAAGCAAAACATTCTCACACTGAAAACAGTCCTAGCAGGAACAAAAGTAAATTTCTCCACTCTTGAAACTCACAGTTATTGAAATTGCATCTGATAACACATTACACTATAAGAAATATGAAGGGATTCGTAGTCAAATAGCATACAGTAAAGCAAGAAGGATACTGGAATTCAAAATACAAATACATAATGCCTTTGCTAACAGCTTGGGACAGCTCACATGATGCAAATGTCCTTTTCCAAGAGCACTGTCTGGTGAAGTGACTTAGAGCCATGCAGTAGATAAACAAAGGCTGGAGGAGTCAAACCATTCATTACAGAAACAGCTCATTAACAGCTCATAGCCTTACTCATCTGAACTAAATACCAGACAGACAGACTGCTGTAGTCCAACACAATGCATTTTATACTTGTATTTCTAAAAAACAAGCTAAATTAAAATGTATTAATAGTTAGAATATTAACATTAAAACCATAGACTTCATGCTCTCTGGTTTATTCACAGCCACATAATAAACACGGTCAACAGTCAACAAATCAAGAAAACCAAAGTATATTGGTCATATGAGGATGCTCCTGTCACGCCATAACTAGTGTGGGATTGGTGGCAGATTAAGTGTACCTTGGTAGCTTGACTACTGCTAAACCATTATCTCCTGCACACATTTTCAGGCCCATGTGTAATTGCATGTGCTCTTTGATTCCCCTTCCTGATTATTTTCATTTATATTTCTAGTTTAATATTTGTTTTAAAATGTACTTTTGGGCATTTTTTTGCAGTAAGCAGTGAAACAAAATGTGTGAGCCATTAATAACTAAAGTGCAAACTTCAGAATATTTCAACCATAGAAGGACACTCAAACTGCTGTCATTTTAATCCACCAATTTCTGTGCTGAACCATTATAGCCACTTTTTCGACTACATGCACACCTTATGACTTATTGTGATCAAAATAGTCACAGCAAAGCATTCCAGTTGGCTTTACACAAATACAGACTAGTCCTGCAAAGATAGTCTAATGGTTTTTCATCTCAGCAAGGTCAGTAATTTTTATCCACAGACATCCCCCAAACATAGCAATTATAAATGCATTGGTGACCGCATGCTTCTCAGATGTATGTGTGAAAAAAATAATAATAATAACAAAGTCTCATATTTCAAATTTGTTTCACACAATCACACAGTAGTCAAAGTATTCCAACTTAATTCAGACACAAACACACACACACACACACACACACACACACACACACACACACACACACACACATTAGTCCTGCAAAGAAAGATTAAAGTCTATTAAAAATGATGACATAAGAACATAAGGTTCTTTCATTCATAGATAGTCCCCGAAAACAGTTATAGCCACTTTGTTGACTGTGCACACCCCGTATTATTTTGAAGAAATAAATTACATGTGGTTATTTATTTTAGATGAACTACAAGAAATTGTATAAAGGTAACTATCATCATACCTTAAGACTCAGCCATATGCAACACAGTTTAACTAGAAAAGTATTTATAAGAGCATAAGAAATATTAACCACATGATAACATATGCTAAGTCAACATGTACCATCTCTGCAAAAGTAAAAGTCATCTGATCAATTTCACATAAAAGAGAACAATTACTAATACAGAGGTTGCTATGTGCCAAACAACAACAGGTTCACAGTTACTAGGCATACACTCTATCAGACCATCAAGGAACCTAGCCCAAATTTCTAATGGCTCCAAAGCATTTTCTGGTCAAATGACTTGCTCAATGTCACACTGTAGGTAAATGAAGCTAGAAAAATTCAAACCATGTACTGCTTTCTTAGGAAGTAGCTTATTAACATGTCAGAGATGTAGTTTTCTTCACTAGCAGTAACAGTGTTTAACTAAAGGCAGAATTCCTTTACAATTGTACCTTCTGGAGAAAACTGTACATTGGTAATATGCAACAATAATTGCATAATGGATGCTATAGATCATATGTTACTGATCTCCACTACAAATAACACAGGGCAGGATTCATGAAGCCTCCGTGTAAGTGTTATAACTCTTACATGGAGGCTGCAGTTAAACGGAGTGATGTCAGCATGCTCTGCATATTCATGAGAGCATGCTGAATCACACCTAAGGCTAACATGGTCCGTGGAAGACAGTAGGGGGCGTGTCCGTAGGCCAAGCCCTGCAAGCGGACACGCCCCCAGAAGAGTAAAAGTGCCCAAAGTAAACACCCACGACAGAGTCCACGGAAATGGGAATAAACACAACACAACACATGCCCCCACAGACTATGAACAGAAAATATATAAACGAACACATTATATATATTTTTTAAATTGTAAAGATGTTTGCCCGTGAGTGCGCTCGTTTGCGCGGGCGTGCCCGTAGCGCAGCTACAGTTAGCAGTCAGTGGAAAAGCATATAAGAACTAAATATGCAAAGTAAGCCAAGAAGCAATAGTGTAGTGGTAGAGACGTCAGCTGAAGAGCAGGCATTCATGGTTCGAGCCCCCACAACACCAACTTTTATTTTTAGAAAAATAAGCACGAAACAAGTCCCTGACAAACATGTACACATATAAAATCACATTTTATGTAAAATGTAATGAACTAGTCCATTTATTTTGAAGAAATGTGAGGTAACAAAACAATAAAAAAATGCCAGATGTGCCTATAGCTGAGCTACAGTTTAACAAGGTGAGTGTATCTGCCCGTAGGTGAGCAGTGGTTTAACAGGTGCAAAATGAGTGCCCGTAGGTGAGCAGTGGTTTCACATGCTGAAACTGTGTGCCCCTAGCTGAGCTGAGCATACTATGCGTGCTGACAGCCAAATGAGGCGTAAGCCAGCGCACCCCGTTTGCGCGGAGCTGCGCACCGTGCAAACAAGCTAACCGATGGGCAACGTTGAGCAAGCTGTAACAAAACTGCCTTTACACAGACACACCCCCTAGCCTGTCTGGACTGTCATAAAATATAAAAAGCAGTGGCCAGGTTTGAACCCAGGATACCATGCACCATAGTCAAGGTACTGAACCACTAAGCCACGAGAGCTATACTCAGAAAAGCAGTAATAGCAAATATATAGGAATGAATAGAAAGTGGAGCATGACAAAGCAGGTTTTGTGAAGTGGTTACAATTCCAAAATGGCCAATCACAGATAGGTGTGGGAAAAACGGCATATATAAGCCCCATAGGCAGGAATCAGCATAAATGATTGTAGAACTGACTTGCAGCCAGAATGTCAGGTGTAGGTGAGGGTAGTTGCTTTCGAGCACAGAGGTGGGGCATTGAGGAGTCCAGATACATGGTCTGGCTCCTAGTCCACAATCATGAGGCCCAACTCATGCAGGGCCAGGTCCTGTGGGGAGCATATAGGGCTGAGGCATGGGACCGGTTGGCTCATGATCTTACCAATGCCACAAGGATTCCAAGGACTGGTGAGCAGGTCAGTCACCACCATGCGGACATGAAGAGATGCAAGCAGGACCAATTGAACCTTTGGATCCAGGAGGCCCGGCAAATGCCCAACGCCCCACTACTGAGTAAGTTACATTTAATTATGTATGTAAGAAATTAAATTAGCTGGTATTATGGAGATGTGTATTCCAATATTACTTCATTTATATTACAGCTGCAGGTATCCGTTCTGCGAACCGCAGAGCCTATGGTGATAGGCTGGTGCGGTTGCGCCACCAGGCAGGTCAGTAATCCACTCCCAGTAACTGTAAAGAAATATAAAAGTATGACAGTTAGCAAAAGAGTGCAGTGTAGTCACTAAGTAATAAAATGTGCAAGTAACAGTGTAAAAATGTTTGCAAGTATTGCTTGATTACAAAAGTGTGTTGCAGTCTGAAATCCAAACAGAAAAATGAAAATGTCTGAAATAAAGTCTGAAATAAAGATGCCCCACCTATAATATCATAGTGCACAACCTGCAGCAGGCTGAAAAGTACAGCTGCAGAAGATGAGCAACTCACATGTGTGAAATATATCCCTGTTGAAATACTGAAACATGACAGAAGTGAGACTGCTGGAAAGGATTGTAATAACTACAGGTAAAACATGTCAATAAAGCCTAGAAGTAAGTACCATCCTGAATAGTAAAATGAAAACAAGTGAGAGGGTGTGAGAAAGAGTTATGAATCCACCAATAAAGTAGTAATAACCCCTGTAGAAAGTATACTGCAGTCAGTACTGAATGAAATGAATGTGACAAGTAGAACCAAACTGTGAAATGTGTCCAAAGTGTTGCTGCAGCTGGAATGTGTATCCCAAAATCTGGATATGTTGCTCTCAGTCTGCAATATGCAGATAGTATGATTGTCTGAAATATCAAACATCCACAGTTGTCTATAGCTATATAATCAAATGCAGCAGGATGATGTAGCTGAACAAAGCCAGATATGAACGTGTATTAATAACAATAAAATGTATATTGATGTAGCAGTAACAGTCCTATCACCAAATTGAAGTAGTTATCATATAGGAAACTGTAGTTAGAACAGTAGTGTGTATATATCTGTAGCTATTAGAAATGTACAGCATATGTATTGGTATTCGAAGGTGTTAATAATATTTTCTTCACCCCACCCTATAACCACATATAATCCATTCCACGTGAAAATGGTATATGCCATCACAATTAACACCCCTGGACATTTGTCCTGATGGGTCATAAATATTTGCATGTCCGTTGATGCATCTGCCCTGTTCATACATCCAAACCTGATGGCCTGTTGCCATCAATCAACCCTGCATGTTGTTGGACTGTGTATTGCTGTTCAAATTATGCGTGTGTTATGCTTGCTGTTCAAAGTTGTGAATATCTGGGTGTTTGGTTAATGGGAATACTAATGCATGCCATTACAACTAATTGTGAATGGTATTGTATGTTACTAACCCAAACTGTCATGGCATAATGCAAAACATAAAATGACAGGGAAGGCGGGTTCGAGCGGACCCACCTCTCCCACCTCAGCTGGCAAGTGCACCTTGCACTAGTGCCCAGTCTGGACCCTCCTCCGGTGGTCCTGTGCCACCTGCAGGTGGAAGCTCTGCAGGGGATGGGGCCCATCCCCCCTCTGCAAGTGTGGCTGGAGGAGAACCACCACTCACCCTCTGTAGCATCCGGACTGTGGTGCGTAGGGAGATCCGGGACTCTGTTCTTGAGCCCCTATGCCAGCTTGAGGCACAGGTGGCACAACTTACGGGCATGCCTGTTGCCTGCCCTACACAGCCCCCAGCACAGCCCTGTCCTGGGCAGTGAAGGAACAGTGGCAACTGCTCATGGGTGGGGATATCAGTTCCACTGTTGCCATCTGTGGGCTCATGGGCTCTGGATATCCAAACCTCCGTCCCTGTCAATTGTGTAACCCCCCCCCCACACGTGTCATACACCACCCCTGTATGTGTCTTGTTTGTCTTGTCTGTTGACCTACCCAACCTACCTCCCAAGCTATACCGACTTCCTTCACCTGACATACTACTCTCACCTGAAAAAAAAAAAAAGGGCACTCTGTACCCACAAAAAAATTACGCCCCATGCATAGCTGCCCATTCCGCACATATGTCTACCAGACATGGAAACTATCAATTACAATTGGCTGTACAAGTATTATTGTTGTCCTTACACCTCTCTCTCAGGGGTGGAAGGTATCAAATGTCACACCAAATTACAAACATATGCACAGCTGTTGCTGATGAAGAAATGGGCAGCTATGGGCCTTACCTACATCCCTCCTGCAAAACCCAAGCTTGTTTCCCTACTGTCTTACCCTCTTTGTGACCCTTTTTCACCACTTTCCTGTCTCCCCATTTTCATTTCTTTCAAAGAAAATAGCGCAGGTGTGCGCAAGAGTAAGCACATTTAAGCGGTTGTAAGTGGGTGTGTGCGTGTGTGCGCGGAGCTGAATGCCAGTGCGCATGCGTGAGCTCCATGCAAACCAGCACTAACCCGGTTACAACTGCTTAAAAGTGCCTTAGTCACTTTGATTGACAGGTCCTGTAGTCAGGTCAGAAGCAAAATAAAATCCCACTGGCAGTCCCGAACCCAGGACCTTGGAAACAGTAGTCTGCATGATTTACTACTAAGTCATGACTGTTATACAAAAACATTGTGCTAAAATAAATATATCATGTAATAGTAGGAATGAATGTAAAGGGAATATAGGATGTGTAGTACACAAAGCATGTCATTTAGAATTACTGTCAAAACTAGTGGATTTCCATAATAGTAGTGTGTGAACAGAAACAGCCATGCTAGTTGGTAGCTAGTAGGTAATAATGTCACTGTAGCACCTTGCAAGCCACACACATACTCACAGCAGGATAATCACTGCCCATACCCCACAACCACTTACAGGAACACATCCGGACCAAGTAATAAAATATGTGGAGCAAAGGCCCAAAACCAGGGACACATTACAAATAATGTTACAACAAACGCAGACAGTTCAGAGAGTAACAGGGTCTGCATTTTGTGGGATGTTTGGAAGGGTATGAAGTCTGAAATTTGAATGTTTGTCACTATATTCTGACTTGAGCCCAGAGTGATTTGCCAGAAAAAGCTGTGCATGAGATATTGACCAAAATATGAGGCGGAAATGTGGACAACCTGCAAATATTTGTACACATGAGAGGTCTGACACCACCATATTTGAATAGTTAAGAGCCTAGACATAGCAACAGTGAATGACTTACAGGGATGCCTCACAGACTCCATGTGAAATGTACAAACAGTAGGCAGAAAGGTGTAACAACACATGCAATGGTAACTATGGAGTCCTGAAAGTATTCACTTACAGGAACACATCCGGACCATTTTGGTCAATATCTCATGCACAGCTTTTTCTGGCAAATCACTCTGGGCTCAAGTCAGAATATAGTGACAAACATTCAAATTTCAGACTTCATACCCTTCCAAACATCCCACAAAATGCAGACCCTGTTACTCTCTGCCCCGTTCGGAATGTATCTGACCAGACACCTGCTGCAGCTTGAAAGGCCCCAAAAGTTCCTCACCAAAAGGATAAAGGGTCTCAAAAATATGTCTTATGCTGCCCGACTGAAAGAACTCCAGCTCTATTCAGTCTCATACCGCTTGCTCAGAGGTGACCTGTGCCTGACATATAAGGCCATGTCAAACCCAGATTTGATGAATATGCTTCACCTCAAAAAATCTAGATCCCTCAGAACCACAAGGGCGGGAGACTTAAACCTTGACACGGTTATAAATAGAACGTGCTGGAGGGACAGATTCATCACCCAGAGACTCCCTATGCTGTGGAACAAAATCCCGGTACATGTGAGGCAGAGCACCTCTCTGGTCTTGTTCAAGAGGAATCTTGACCAATGGATGGGAGATTGCAGATATACCCCAGGGATTACTTCAGCGTCACTGCTTGACAGAGGCACAGCAAAATGATAGGCATAGTTTTTATTCAAACTAAAGGGGTGGCGAAAGCCACATAACTATGGGCTAGGCTTATAAATGCCCTTGGGCAGATAGCCTAGTATGAACCTATGAACCTATGAACCTATGAACTTGCATGGCAGAATAAGTGTAGTAATACATATGCTCATGCTAATCCACAGTCACAACTGCAGCATACCAGACAATTTATTGGGTGTACCCCACTGATATGTACCATTCCATGAGGCAGATAACAGATGAACCTGAGAGTCTCTGGGGCCTGCTCAGCAGCATACTCAAATACCCTAATAGATGTCAAGGCCCACACCATGGCCAGACCACACTGCATGCTGTAACACCCTAGCAGATATAGCAAGCATTCCAAGGTGTGAATGTACATGGAAAATAGGAAAGCCACAGCAGCACACTACAGTCAGGACACCTAGCAGGCATACAAGTAGTGACTGTAAAGGGCAAATATTGAAGCCTTAGCAACAAAGTGCAAGCAAAAGTGAAAGGAAAGCACACACACACACACACACACACACACACACACACACACACACACACACACACACACACACACACACACACACACACACACACATACACACACACACACACATTAACAGTAGTAGTAGGTGTAGGTGTCAGTGTACATACACAGTTAGTACAGGAAACTGGAGAAATGAATGGAGGAATGTTAATCTACAACACAGCTGGAAATATGAGAGAGATACCAACCTTTACACTCACAGAACATTGTCCACAGCATACCAGCATGGTCTCTGCCCTTAAAATCTGAAAGGGCTATGCCTATCTCACATACCTTTTTATAGCACTGTTCTGAAATCACAGTGAGAACTGCAATCAGTACACAACTGGCTGCATGCAATTAGCAAATGCTGGCTAACAATTGGTGCAGAGGCCATCACAGGGACATATGCAGATACCTACAAAAGTATGCTGTACTCCCAGTCCACACAGGCAATACTTTCATTGCACCCTGAGGAGGACGTGAGAGACAGACAGACAGAGAGAGAGAGAGAGACAGAGACAGAGACAGAGACAGAGAAAATTGAAATTAAGCAGACACAAACAAAACTGTTCAGCAACAGCCACCTGAAAGCTGACAACTGGCAAGTGGAGCAGCAGGACAGAAAACCAGATGGCAACATAAGCAGCTGTGACAAACACAGGTAATGTAAAGTAATACTATAAAGGTTTACATACTGTGAACCCTCCATATGTGTCATTGGTCTGTATCCATATGTATATGAAGATGTGTAAAGGGCAGGGGACATACAGCAACTATCAGTGAAGGCTGTACATACACCTGTAAGTGAGAGCATCTATGTGCACATATCAATGTAGGTTGACTGTAGCTTGTAGTGCAATGTACAAAGTAGGTTTCACAGTTATGTATGTTTAGCAGTATGTTAGTGTGTGTATACAGTATGGTAGACAAACATGTTGATATACCTGTCTATCATATGGATACGTATGTATGTCAACATATGTATGTATGTATGTATATATCTATCTATCTATATATATATATATATATATACATATATATATATATATATATATATATATATATATATATATATATATATATAAATGATATGCATATATGTATACATACATAGAGAGAGATGTAGGAATACATAGACAGATGTAGATAGAATATGTACAAACATATATATGTAATGCACAAATACAGATATAGATATATATGTAGATATATATACATAGACAGACTGATCTGACTATCTACAGGTATGACTGTATATGACGACCTCAACACCCCCTGTCCCACCCCCTCTGTCACTCTCACCCCCTCTGTGTCCCCCCCTCTCTATATCTATAGCAATATATGTACATCAATATATATATATGTGTATATGTATACAGACATATATATATATATATATATATATATATATATATATATATATACATATATATATATATATATATAGAGAGAGAGAGAGAGAGATGTATATATATTCTGAGTGAGGCACATGTGTACAGATGTATTGCAACAGGTGCCTGGTAACAAAGGCATGGAGTGAACACCAGTGTCAAAACTGGAGTACCATACCCCATTTCAAATCACCTACACCAGTAACCACCAGATATGTGATTGGCTGCCCACCACTGCATGTGTCAGGGGTGAACAGGGTCATAAATGTGTACAATAGTGTCCCCAATGATATTCACAGTGGCACACTATTCCTGGAATACCTGCACATGGTATGTGTCAGCAGACATGGTGCGTCAGCTATGGACATGTAGGTCAGTGTACCCCTCCACACCACATAATGGATGCCATGGTATGGACCTCACATGACAGCTACAGATATGGAGAAGGACACAGTGACATGTACAACACTGTGACAATGCACTCAAACACATTACCAATGCACAGTGACTGACAACACCACAGAGTACACACATACTACGCACATAGAGGTTACCACTCCCGGATTTACATACGTACGTCACACCCATGACAGATGTCCAACAACCATAGTGACACCTCACACCATCCACAACCTAAATGACTGCTGTGTGTCGTCCATGCCACTGCAATAGAGAGCACATGTGTAGGTAAAAGTTCCTACCCACAGATAAGACATACCCTGCAATAAACCACACAGTGTTAAGAAGCAAGACTCCCCATGAGTACATGTCACACATACCCCTGCTGAATGTTAGTCAGATAGGTAATATGCCATATGAGTCACCCTGTGTAACTGTGTGACAGCAGCAGGTACCATCACACCACATGTGCACAATGGTCAGGGTAGCAGAACAGTATGCTGCTGTAGTCCCAGGGGCAATAGCATATTGTATAGTATTTTATTGTAATGTAATGTATTGTGTTGTATTGTATTGGTATGTTGAGGTGCCTCCTTCGTGGAGTGGAACCACTGCTGCTGTGCGGCAGTGTACAGGTACATATCCTGTAGTCAGGCTAGTGTTACATAGCACTTCTATATGTGTGTTTAGCTCCTGTCAGAGTTTATGTAGCATGCAACTGGGGATACCATCAGGTCCCAGTCATGTTGTGTATTCTGCTTTCATGAGGGCGGCTCTCACCTGGACATCTGTGATGACAGGGAGGTTACAGTCAGCTGGGATAACTATGTCTTATTTTGGGGAGAGGGCGGGGTGACACCTGCACTGAACCTGTCTGCCACAATGTTGTCAATATCTGTGGTTTCAGTGAAATATTTGTTGTTGTGTACTAACTATGGACATAGAGGATGGATTCTGACCAGGTTGCTAACATAACTGAAGAAGGCCTTCTGGTTATCTGTAGTGTCCCTCTTGATTTCCCCCTCAAAGTTGCCCATGCATGTTTGTATGATGGAAAGTAGACCCTTACTAGTGCTGCTCAGACATGCCTTCCCTTTATGGAATTATGCTCTGTCTTACAGTAGCTTCCATCTTTTGTAATACAATCTGTCTATGGCTGGGGTCCGCCAGACAGGATGCTGTCCCTTTGTGGAGAGTGTCTTGGTCATATATGGGATTGCATGATCTATGCATTCTCGGAGATGTCTGTAGAAAGCATTTGTGTAGGGGTCAGCATTGTGGGTTGTATCTGCCACTGGCCCAGTGGGCTGAAAGGATACCATGTCACTGTTACAAAGTGTAAAGTTTGCATCTGCAATGTTATTCACCATTGTCGTTTGTGCTGGTGGTGGAGGTGGGATATGTATATCCAGGGCAATTAGTGTGTGGTCAGCTCACAGTAGTTGATGATGTAGGCCATACAGTACCTAGATAAAAACCCCCAGAGTGAGGAGGTGCTCTGGACCTGAATCAGTGTTCTGACTGCTGGGGTTTGGTAGAATGTTGTATGGAGTGTGCCAGGTACTGTTGCACAGTTGCTGGCTGAGCACTGATACCTGGCCATTTACATGTGTATCTACCAATAGACAGACAGATGCTATATATGTGAGATATGTTGTATCATAACAGTCGAGTAGCATGTGTAGTATGTGTGCAAAATTCTGCTGACATATATTGCTGATATCAGGTTATTTTCTTTTTCAGGTACATGGCTCACCCGCGGAATCCCGCTTACTCCACAGCTGAGGATGAGGAGATATACCAGAGCTTGGTGCGGGATTATGCAATACTCTTTTCCTGCACCAGCCAGAATCAGCAGGAGAGGGCTGCACTGTGGCAAGACCTGGTCCGTCAGGTAAATGACATAGGCACGCAAAATAGGACATATGAGCAGGTACGACATCACTGCAGTGATTTAATCAGAAATGTCCATCAGCGTGCGTCGGATATCCACAGGCAACAGGTCGCCACAGGTGGTGGGGTGGCTACACATCCCCCACTCACCAGACTGGAGGGACTACTCATGAGTGTAGTGGCTCCAGTCCGCCAGCAACAACAACAGCAGCAGACATGCATTATGATGGAGGCTGGAGCCACGCAGCAGCAAGACAGTGACCGTGCAGGTAATATGCCATATGTATAGTTGACTGTTGTATACACTGGTAGTTAATGCATGTGTGAGGTGTGTCCTTGGTTTGTAGCTGTCACCATAGTATTTAATGTGCAAGTGTGATATCCTCAATATTAGCAGCTGACCTGTGAAAGGCAACTGTTGTACTACTGACATGTATCATACTCAGTAACAATGGCACAGTTGTGCCCACTGACATTAGTTTCTTCACGTCTGCAGGTCCCTCCGGTGTAAGAGCAATGCAGCCTATCCATGCTGGTGAGTGTGTATTAACAATACCTGTAATAGTCTTGATAGTAATAGTAATATTAGGCTCACTTAGTAGTGCTCTTTGTATGCATGTAGGTGTGTCTGTGTCTGTGTGTTGATATCACGCATACTGAGTAGTGTAATATGCCATATGTATAGTTGACTGTTGTATACACTGGTAGTTAATGCATGTGTGAGGTGTGTCCTTGGTTTGTAGCTGTCACCATAGTATTTAATGTGCAAGTGTGATATCCTCAATATTAGCAGCTGACCTGTGAAAGGCAACTGTTGTACTACTGACCTGTATCATACTCAGTAACAATGGCACAGTTGTGCCCACTGACATTAGTTTCTTCACGTCTGCAGGTCCCTCCGGTGTAAGAGCAATGCAGCCTATCCATGCTGGTGAGTGTGTATTAACAATACCTGTAATAGTCTTGATAGTAATAGTAATATTAGGCTCACTTAGTAGTGCTCTTTGTATGCATGTAGGTGTGTCTGTGTCTGTGTGTTGATATCACGCATACTGAGTAGTGTACAATTGTGTGTAACTGTGTGCATGTGTACGTGTGCATGTGTGCACCTGTGCATGTGTGCATGTGTGCATGTGTGCACCTGTGCACCTGTGCACCTGTGCATGTGTGCACCTGTGCATGTGTGCATGTGTGCATGTGTGTATGTGCGCATGTGCGCATGTGTGCATGTGTGCATGTGCGCATATGTGCATGTGTGCATGTGTGCATGTGTGCATGTGTGCATGTGTGCATGTGCATGTGTGCATGTGTGCACCTGTGCATGTGTACATGTGTGCACCTGTGCATGTGTGCATGTGTGCACCTGTGCATGTGTGCATGTGTGCATGTCTGGACCTGTGCATGTGTGGATGTGTGCATCACTGGTAATGTGTAGACATTGTAAACTGTGTTTCCTGTTTCCCTCCCACAGGTTCTGGTGCTGCTCCTCTGGTTTCATATAGCAGGGAACCTGAATCAGGTGCCATGGGTACTGATAATGATGACATCTGTGTAATGGCACAGGAAGGTATGCCAGGATCCGCCATTGGTCAGCTGATTGACAGTACACAGCTGCCGACCCCATCAATGCGCACAGTTATCCTGCCAATACACCCTTTGTCACCAATGTCCCTAGGTGATGGACAGCATACAGTGGGCATTGACCAGGGTAATGTGGTATCTGTGGCACATGCCTCCCCACACAGCAGCCATGGGCATGGCCCAGAGATGGTACCACACAGACAGATGCCCAGGGGTTCTCATGGGAGCATCCGTGGGCATACTGCCCCTGTCAGACGTGCCCACAGAGGTCTTACAACCTCAGCTATGTTTCGGGCTGTCATGCAGGCACAGTCACGTATAAAACGGTACACCAGACAGGGTCTGAGGGAGCTGACAGCATGTCGCACAGCCATGCTTGACAGTATGCGTGTCATTGCGGCTGCCATCCGTAATTTCACCGATGTCATAGACAGATGTTGTGGGGACATATTAGACCGGTTCCACGACTACATGTCCATGATCCAGGGCGATGATGGACGGTTGAGGCATCGACGTGGGCGTATGCCAGCAACAGCAGCAGCTTGCAGTCGTCGTGGATGACAACAGTGCCGTGGCTGCCCCATAGTGCCAGCAGCAGCCCCAGCAATGCTGGGTCTGTGCTGTCATCAGACCGCCCCAGGAGACCATGTGCACGTGGCTCTGGCCAGGCCCAACAGGGATCTGTGTCCAGTCAATGAACACCTGCTTCTGATGACAGTACCCAGTCTGGGTTGGTACCGGATACGGTCCATAGCACCCCCGCAAGGCACAGGTACTGTGTCCGTGGCCAGAGACACTGATCTGTATGACCTGGCAGGTACAGTCTGTGGCTGTCCACAAACACCAATATATGGCAGCCATGAGGTGGAACTGTGTGCATCCATACACACATGCGAATTGACAACACCTAGGGCTACCGCATGCACACACTGCATCAACATTGCCCCACCTTGTACTGCTGTCCCTCACCAACACACATACACATACATGTCAATCGGTGGTATCGGTGGCTGACTCAGGCATACCAAGTTCACACCCTGTGCATATGATGAAACTGTGCCACCTCCTGCAATCTGTAACATCAGTGCAGGTACAGGTTAACATGTTGCTGATGCACAGGGTGACTGCATAGACGTGTAGTAATAGTATCATGTTGTTAACAGTACTGTGTGCTGAATTAATTGTGGGTATATCACAGCATGCCTGATGCAGTAAGGGTGTGATTGTCATGTACTGTTGTCTACACCCATGGTAAGTACCATAGTGTATCATCTGAACATGTTGGCATACTGGTGGTAAGGATGTCAACAGAAGGCTACATACATAGGTAGCACAGGGGATAAGGTAATGAATGTATTAATACGCAATGATGGACATGTAAACTGCAAGTGGCATATTGCCCACACTGGACTCTGCAATGCGGATGTTTGAGGATGTTGATATGTGTGCAGTACTACACAACTGGTACAGGACACACAGGAGCACCCTAGCACTGCAAGCTCACATCTCATAC
Organism: Protopterus annectens; assembly: GCF_019279795.1. Taxonomy (NCBI): domain Eukaryota; kingdom Metazoa; phylum Chordata; order Ceratodontiformes; family Protopteridae; genus Protopterus; species Protopterus annectens. Next base: position 1,106,619,022 of record NC_056725.1, on the reverse strand, counting down.
CATGCTAGACAGCCCCAACACACAAAACTAACTGTCACAGGAGGGAGAGTCCCCATACATGTCATGGATACTGTGGTGGCAGGCCAGGTAGCACACATCCTACTACGTATGGAACCACTGAGTGAAGGCTCAGTGTCTGTTATTTGACATGTGTATTACTGCAGGTATGAGCACATGGGTTTCCATCCAGTTATTGTACATCCTGACAGTACATGGTCTGTACACTTGTGTGTACCAAGACTGGACCCTAGCCATCTGACATGTGTATTTCCATGTACATGTGCATAGTGCCTGCATATTTGCAGTGTTACCTACTGGAAGTGGTACAGCTTGTTTGTTGTACAATGGACTACATGCAGCCCTGCTTACTGTAGCTTTGTTTGCATGCATGTTTGCTTGCAGTTACCCTGGAATACTGATCCCACCTGCAATACATAGTTACAGAGCTTCTGTGGACTCCTAGTGACATCTGCATAGCTTACTATATGTATGTCCATGTCTCACTTGACAGAATGTCACTGTTTGTCCTGTTCACATGTACGTTGCCTGTGACACATTGCATATGACTTACCTGGCATTTGTCCACGTGAGCAGTCATATAGGCTACTGCTAACTAATCACAGGCACTACACCCTCACATATTCATCTTCTGTTGAACCGCCTGCTTCGCTAGGGACGGCTTGCACCTGTCACCCCTGGGCTTTCAGATATTGGCAAAGGCTCTTGCTACCCCCATAGTGCCTATGTTAGTCAAGGCTCAAATGACAAACCCACCTTCATAGGTATCACAAGGGATAAGAAACTAAGAGTAATGCTACCCAACGCCAGAAGTCTTCACCTCAAGATGCATGCACCCGAAACTCTTCTTGGCATGGAGAACATTGATATCTGTGCAGTAACAGATGCCTGGTTCAGGGCTACCGAGAGCACCCCAGCACTACCAGGTTATACCTCATACCATGCTTTTCAGCCCCAAAACTTGGAAGAACCACAAATGGAGGGGGAGTATTGATATTCACCAAAGATACCCACACCTCCAGGTTGGTGGCAAAGCACCAAGCATCAGAGACTATCCATGTGCAACTAACAATGGGTGAAACTGCCTTCCAGGTTATAGCCTGCTACAGACCACCCTCCCAAACCCAAGAACTGCACTCGGCCGTCCTATGAACAGTGGAAATATGAAGGTCTCTCCAAACACCATTATATTGGGTGACGTCAACTACCCAAACATGGAACGGGAGCATGACTCTAGCTCCAACACCCTAGGCCAAAGATTCCTAGAATATATGAGCTCAAATGCTATGGAACAACTTGTTACCACTCCCACAAGAAGGTGAAACATACTGGACCTGATCATCACCAACATGAGGAATCTATGCTCCAGACCAGAAGTGTATTCCTCACTGGTAGGATTGGACCATGAACTAATTTCACTGGATATTCACATCCCGACCCCACCCCCTGCCCAGAACACCACAGTGAACAACTTCTCTAAAGCAAATTCACACTCCTCAAAACTGAGGTGGAAACCTTCAAAGCCCCCGGGCCTGTGGAAACTACAGACCAGACCACAGATTCCTCTATAAACGCATTCTATGGACACCTTCAGGAATGCATGGGTCATGTGATCCTGAATAAAACCAAGACCCAATCCTCCAAAGGCAGACTTCCTGTCTGGTGGACCCCAGCCATAAACAAACTACACAATAGAAGGAGGAAGCTACTAAATGATACAGCAAAATCCCAAAAAGGAAAGGCATCACTGATCAGTATTAGCAAATAACTACAGGCACTCATAAGATTGTCTAAGGCCAGCTTCAAGAGAAATTGCACAGGACACTAAGGATAATCACAAGGCTTTCTTTAGTTGTTAGGAACCTGGGTGGTAATTCCCAGATATGCTCAGAGGTAGTCCAAAATGTCAATAGAAACACCAAACCCACAGACATTGCCATCATTCTAGCTGACAGGTTCAGTGCAAACTTCTCAACCCCCTCCACACCGAAAGGGCAAATATGTATCCCAGCAGAGTGCTGCCCCCCGACATCTCAGATGCTCAGATAAGAGCCACCCTCTCCAAAGCAATACACACTGCATCAATGGGACCAGACAGTGTCCCGGGCTGTGTTCTACATGACCTCCAAGATGTGCTACAACCAACCATAAAACTACTGTTCAATCCCAGCCTTACTACAGGATATGTGTCCAAAGTGTGGCGTACAGCAATAGTGGTCCCTCTACAGAAAGGTGGTGCCTCAACGGATCATGGACACTATCGCCCCATAAGCCACACTAGCTTGGTCTGCAGAGCTATGGAAAGGATCATCATGGACCACATAAATATAGATATTGGGGACCTACAGACACTGGTTCATACCCAGTTTGGTGTTTTTAAGGGCAGATCCTGCCTCTCAAACCTGGTTGATTTCTTTGAAACAGTCACCAAGGCCATTGACGAGGGGAAGGTGGTCCACACAGCCTACCTGGACCTCGCAAAAGCCTTCAAAACAATACCCCACTCGGGCATTTTAGAGAAGCTCACCAGCTTAAATATGAGCCCCTATGTCACTAGATGGATTGCAGACTGGCTCAAGGACAGAACCCACATGGTTAGAACTGCTGGAGCCATGCCAGACTCCAAACCAGTTACAAGTGGTGTCCCACAAGGCTCAGTCCTGGGACCTGTCTTGTTTGGTATATATTTATCGGAGGTACAGGCCAACATGGAAGAACTGTGGCTGACCAAATATGCAGATGACTGCAAACTGGCCACCATAATCGACTCTCCAGCTGACACAAGCATCTTCCAAAGGGGCCTCATAGAAACAGACAACTTGTGCCAGAGCCATGGCCGCCAGCTGAATGCAAAAATGTGTATAGTCATCCCCTTTGGCAAAAACAAAGTGCCCACAAAGTACCACATAGGTGGTACTCCATTATGTACAGAAGAAGTAATTAGGGACCTGGGGACCCAAGTTGATAGCGATCTCTCATTTGACAACCACGTGGCCAAAGTGGTTAGAAAGGCATTGTATATAGCCCACCCCATCATGAAGGGATTCACATCTACATCAGGGGAGGACATCGTGCCTCTTTACTCATCCCTCATCAGGCCAATAATTGAGTACAATCCCCTGTTGGGATGTACCTTACCAGACACCTGCAGCAACTGCAAAGACCCCACAAGTACCTCACCAAGAGGATCAAAGGGCTCAAACAGATGCCATATGCTGACCGGTTAAAGAAACCCCTGCTCTACTCAGTGGCATACCGCCTGTTCAGAGGCGATCTGTGCCTAATGTATAACGCCATGTCAAACCCAGAATTAATGGGCACGCTGCACCTGAGAATATCCAAATCCCATCGGGCTACATGCTTGAGAGACCTGAACCTCAGCACTGAAATAAATAGGACATGCTGGAGGGATAGATTCATAACCCAGAGGCTCACTTCATTCTGGAATAAAATCCCAGTCCAGGTTAGGCAGAGTCCCTCATTGACTCTCTTCAAGAGAAATCTTGATGAGTGGATGGGACATTGTCGGTTTACCCCGGGTATCACTTCTGTGTCACTGTTAGACAGAGGCACAGTATACTAACCTCAGAAAAGGGCATGGCAAGATATATTTACAATGGATGGCGACAGCCAAACACATTCTGGCTAGGTTCTTAAATGCCCTAGGGCAAATAGCCTAGAATGAAGCTATGAACCTATGTACCTTGTTCCCCATTGGCCCTATGTGCTGTTAAGCACCATGGCAATCACAATACTATGGTAGCACGTGCAAAGGTCAGTTGTCAGTCACCTCTATGGTACAGTTGTGGAATATGTGGGTCATGTGGCAATGTCACAGCTGCCACATGTACACAGTCAACCCTCTCCCCTACACATGGACGTACAACACATGTATGAGATGGAACCACATAGCCAAACTGGGGACTAAGCACTCTGAACCCAGTACTGGCATAACCTGTCAAGTGGCATGCAATACTACAGTGACTACAATACCAGTCTGATGTAGACCTACACTGACAGCAATACAAGCACGTGTACACACTGGGCCATTCGTGGAGCCTTAGAATAGCATCCTGCCTGAGCGGCACACACCTCTGCAGAAGGCACATAGGCATACGTTATGCCTGAACACATCACACATAACACATAGCACACAAATCCTGTGTGCCAAACAGTCACAGCCTGTACAGCTAGACAATACACCTGCCAAAGTTGTGTTAGCTACTTTTATTGTCCGGTACAGTGTGGTCACGCTCAGCAGGCTGGACAAGGTGAAGGTCACAGTGATATGCCCGTGGGGCACTATGGTCCACCACATAACACAAGCATACAGGTCAGTCAGAGGCATGGACACATATGACTCAGTCATTGTCCATGCCACATACCTTCTCCTGCTGTACTTGTAGGGTGCTGACATCATCAGTGTTTAGAAAGGGGAATGTGCATCCTGTAGTGTGTTTTCCCAGTTGCCAAAAGCAACATTTTCTTCACACAGACTTGCACCCACACCAACCCCACTCACACTTGCAGAATTCAAACCCCTAACTAACTATGTTATAACACTTGAGACAGATGCATTAGCAGAGCATGCTATTCGCATTACTGGGAGGTTTCCTTTCTCCTGCTGTACTTATAGGGTGCTGACATCATCAGTGTTTAGAAAGGGGAATGTGCATCCTGTAGTGTGTTTTCCCAGTTGCCAAAAGGGACATTCTTTCACACAGACTTGCACACACACCAACCCCACTCATACTGAGCATTTGCAGGATTCAAACCCCTACCTATGTTATAACACTTGAGACGGACGCATTAGCGGAGTGCATTATTCGCATTACTGAGAGGTTTCCTTTCTCCTGCTGTACTTATAGGGTGCTGACATCATCAGTGTTTAGAAAGGGGAATGTGCATCCTGTAGTGTGTTTTCCCAGTTGCCAAAAGTGACATTTCCCTCCCACAGACTTGCACACACACTAACCACACTCGCACGATTCAAACCCCTACCTAACTATGTTATGACACTTGAGACGGATGCATTAGCGGAGCACACTATTCACATTACTGGAAGGTTTCCCTTCTCCTGCTGTACTTATAGGGTGCTGACATCATCAGTGTTTAGAAAGGGGAATGTGCATCCTGTGGGGAGGCAGACGCCAAGCACACTCTGGCTAAGCTGTCATTCCCTAGGGCAAACAGCCTAGTGTTGACCTCTACACCCATATGTTTAATTGTCAAATGCACATTATTTGTTGCTGATAGACTGTTTGCAGGTCTTTATTGCCATAGCATTCCCTGTTTGTATGAACAACTTGTGTATCTGTGGAAGATGTTTGCATATGGGAGGGATCCACTATATCACGTATGTCTCTGTAGTCATTTAACTGTGTGCACTGGGCAGATTGCTGTAATGTGGTTGGTTCCTGGAATAACACGTACAAATACCAGATATGTGTGGCCAACTGCTAAACTGAGATTTGGCCTAAGTGTGTGAGCATGCCCAGTTCAGCCTTCCCATGGCATGTTGTCTGACATATGTCTAATTTATCAAAGTGTGTGAGCATGCCCAGTGTGAGCTTTCCATATGTTGAACTCTGCAGCCCACCACATTTGTGGATGAGTGTGAACTTCAACAAATATCTCCCGTTTATGGTTGTGTGTTGTGTGTCATGTTGTGTAGTTACTGTCCGACTGCTTTGTATGTGAACACAACAGGGATTATACTGTGCCTGCATGGTTTGCATGGGATACTTTGCATACAGTTGTCAACATCCTTTCATACTGACCTAACACTGTAGTACCGTATAGTGTACTGGTTCAGTACTTTGACTGTGGTGGACAGTATCCTGGGCTTTAGTCCTATCACTGCTTTACATTTCCATAGTGAGCACAACAGCCTGGTTTGGGGCCATTTGTGCTCATCTGACCATGTTGCATTATGTTGAGATATGAACTACTTAAACCAGGCTTGTCCAACATTGGTACTGTATTCCACAACATAGGTGTACATTTGCAAACACTAGCGATGTGCCCTAGGCTATTTCTAATGCTAGTCGGAGAGTGTGTTTGTCCTTCGACACACATTGTAAGTGGAGTTTGCCATGACATATGCCATGGTTAGTATACTGTGCCTCTGTCTACCTGTGACATAACAGTGATACCCAGGGTAAAGCTACCATCTCCCATCCACTCATCAAGATTCCTCTTGAGGAGAATCGATGATTGAATCTATGGATAGCCTGTACTGGGAGTTTACTCATGGGTGGGGGTGGCTTCTGTGTTATGCATCATGCAGTACAGCTTGTTCTATGTAAGTCAGTGCTGGGGTTCAGGTCTCTCATGTGCATAGCTCACTGCCATTCAGATTGTACAAGGTGCAGCATGTTTATTGATACCAGCTTGGACATGGCTTTATACATCAGGCACAGCTTGCCTCTGGGTGGGCAGTATGGCAGTGTGTGTAGCTGCAGTTTGTTTAATCAGACAACACATGGCATCTGTGCAAGCTCTTTGATACTCCTGGTGAGGTACTGTTGGGGACTTTACAGTTGATGGAAGTGTCTGCTGAGGTACATTCCACAGGGGCTATTGTAGTCAATTGTAATGCTGATGAAGGATGACTGCAGAGCAACAATGACCTCCCCTTATCTAGATCTGACAACCTTCATGATTAGGTGGGTATATGGTATGTTTCTGTGAACATGACAGCCACAAGTTTGTCCAATGCAGGATATCTATCACCTTGTGTCCCCAGGTCTCTCATTACATGTTAAGTACTTAATGGGTTAACACCTATGTGGTAATTGGTGGGCACTTACTGTATATCCACGGGGGTTGACTATACAGTTTTCTGCAATTAGCTTGCTGACATGGCTATGGCACCAGTTGTTTGTTTCTATGTGGCCCTTTTGTGGGATGCCTGTGTCAGCTGGAGGGTAATATATGGTGAGCAGTTTGTAGTCCTCTGCAAACATGTTCAGACACAGTCCTTCCATGTTGGCCTGTACCTATGGGACATATATACCAGACGAGGGAGATCCCAGGACCAAGCCTTGTGGGATGCCAGTGTTATCTGGTTTGTAGTCTGACATGGCTGCAGCATGTCTGACCATGTCTGTTCTGTCCTTGGTCTGGTTTGCAACCCCTCTACTGACATAGGGGTTTATATTTAAGCTGGTGAGCATATCTATAATGAACATGTAGGGTATTGTATAGAAGCCTTTGCAAGGTCCAACTACGCTGTGTGGACCACATTGCCCTCATCAATGACCTTAATGACGGTTTCAAATGAGTCAAACATGTTTAGGGGCAGGATCTGCACTTAAGAAAGCCACACTGGGTAGGGTCCGGTGTCAGTAGGTCCCCAATATCTTTATGTCTGCGGTACATGCTGATCCTTTCCATAGCTGTGAAGACCGAGCTTCTCAGGATTCTGGGGTGGTAGTTTTCAGTATCCATTCAGGCAACACCTTTGTTGAGAAGGACCACTGTTGTTGTACACTGCTCTTTGAGTACATATCCTGTGGTAAGGCTGACATTGAGCAGTAGTGTGATTTGTCATTCCATTCGTCTTAGAGTCCATGTTGGACTCAGCCCAGGACACCATCTCATACCATTGCTGCTGTGTGTTTTGCTTTGTAGATGCTGGCTATTACTTCAGCATCTGCAATGTCAGGGGGCCAGCAGTCTGCTGGGATAGATATTTTGCATTCTGGGGGGGGGGGTTGCACTGCACCTGTCAGGATGTATGATGGCAATATGTGTGTGTGTTTGGTATGTTGTTTGTGATATTTGTGTGATTCAGAGCATATCTGTGAATTCCCAACACGGTTCTTACCATCAGTTGTGGAAGCCTTGGGATTATCCTTAGTGTCCTGTACAATTTGTATCTTCATAGGTTCATAGGTTCATACTAGGCTATCCACCCTAGGTCATTTGTTAGCCTAGCCAGAGTGTGTGTGGCTTTCGCCACCCCTTGCTATGTGAATATTATGGCCATTTATGATTTGCTTTGCTGTGCCTCTGTCTGGACGTGACACAGTGAAGACCCCCAGTGTAACTCTACGATCATCCATCCACTTGGCAAGATTCCTGTTGAAGAGTGTCAGTGAGGGGCTCTGCCTCACATGGAGTGGGATTCTGTTCCAGGGTGTGGGGAGCCTCTGGGTTATGTATCTGTCCCTCCAGCACATCCTATTTCATTATGTGTTGAGGTTGACATTTCTCACTCTCACAGCTCTGATGGCTTTGAGTTTTCTGGGGTGGAACATGTCCATTACTCCTGTGTTGGACATGGCCTTGTACAACAGGCATGCAATGCCTCTGTGTAGGCAGTATGTGACTGCATTCAGCTGGGGTGTCTACAGCTAGGCAGCATATGACATATATTTGAGACCCTTTATCCTCTTGGTGAGGTACCTTTGAGGTCTTTCTAACTGCTGCAGGTGTCAGGTAAGGTACATCCCATATGAGGCATTGTACTAGATTATGGGTGTGATAAGAGAACAGTATAGGGGCACAATGACCTCTGTTGACATAGATGTGAATCCTTTCATGATACGGTGTCCAATGTAGACAGTCTTCCTAGCCACATTGGCAATGTGAGTCTCACATAACAGGTTACTGTCCACTTGTGTCCCTAGGTCCCTGATTACTCCTTCCATACATAATGGTTTACCACCTATGTGGTAATTTGTGAGTACCTTGTTTGGTATTTGGTGGGACATTCATACTGTCCAGTCTCTTCAGGATGGCTGGGTGGGGTTCCTGTGAGTGAGAGTGTGGTCTGTAGCATGCTACAGACTGTACAGCAGTCTTGCCTATGGTTAGTTGCACATGGGTGGACTCCAATGCCTTGTGCATTGTCAGTTACCTGGACGTATGGGTGTCTGTGCTGAATATGGATACTCACCCTCCTCTTATGTTTTGTTCCAGGTTTTGGGGCCATGACGCATGATATGTGGTATAACCTGGTAGTGCGGGTGTGCTGTCAAGAGGCTTGCAGCAGGTTTCTGTCACTGCACAGACATCGATGTTCTCCACACTGGGGATGGCCTCGGGAGCATGCATATTGGGGTTTACACATCTGGCATTGGTCAGCATTACCCTTATGTTTCTTTCCACTTATGTTTTGTAGGGTGGTGGGTAGTCTTTTCAGCCTTGCCTACAAAAGGCTCTATGGAGGTGGCAAAAGCCTTATCCAATATCCAGACACCCAGGGGTAACAGGTGCAAGCCATCCCTGGAACAGCTGCGTGGCTTGTCAAGCATGACATCCCAAGTAGACAGACATTGGATCCCCTTGGAATGTTACCAGTAATTGTGCCACTTGTTATAAATGATCATTCCATGTTTGTACTGTGGCATCATTCTTGGTGAGGGTAGGATGCTGCAAACGGTCAGTGTCATACCGGCCTGGACTACATAATCAGAGAGCTCATCTATGTCTCTTTTCATGTAGTCCGGGGAGGTACATCTCAGGTCATTCACACCAGCGTGGACTATGACTGCATCATATTTCTACTTGCTTTGGGGTGACCTGCATACTTGTGTTATGTGGCGTATTGTGGCAGCCTACAGGCAGCTTACTGTACCCTTTCCCTTGTTCAGTCTGGTGTACGGGACAGCAGTGTGTCTCACTATGGAGTCACCTATTACAACTGTATCAGGCATGTTGTTTCTCCTTCTGGCCTGTGACTCTTTGGCACACCAGCTTTGTGTACTATGTGTTGCATGTGCTATGTTTGGAGGTTGTTTGATTGCGTGTCTGCTTTGGAGGCCTCTGTTGGTGTGGTGTGTTTGTAATTTGAGCCTCCGGGAATGTTTTTCCTGTGTTTATGTCTTTGGTTTGCAGTTGTGATAGGTCTATGTGGGACTGGGTTTGTGGTGTGTGTGGTTACCTTCTACTCCTGACTAGTTTTTGGAACACTGAGTTGAGGGAGCTTAGCCTCCAGTTTGGATAGATGGTTGCATCTCTCACATATATTTGTATTTCTTGGGGGGAGTTGGGAGTTGTCTGTGTACTTGGGGCAGGTGTAACATTGCCTCAAGATTCACAGATTCAACTTGTTGTGGCTGGCCTTAGTGGACTGTATGTGTGGACATATTTTATTGCCATACTACTGATCAGTGATTACTTCATTTTTTATGTCTCCTCTATCATGTAGTAGCTTCCTCATTCTCTTGCATGGTTTGGTTATGGCTGGTGTCCACCATGCCAGATGCCTGCATGTATGGCATTGTGTCTTGTTTTAATTTAGGATTGCATAATCCAAGCATTCCTGGCAGTGTTCATGGAATGGCTGTATTACAGGTTCTGAGGTGTGGCCCATATTTTGCACCTACACAGGACCTTTAATGGATTCCACATCAGTTTGGAGAAGTGCAAATGTTGCTTTACACATGTTTTTCACTGTGGTTTTCTGGCCAGGGACTGTGGTCAGAATTTGTATATCCAGTGTGATTACTCTATGGTCTGGTTTTACCAGTGAGCAATACACTTCTCGTCTTGCCATCCAGTACCCATGTTGCTGATTATCACATCCAGTATGCTTACCCCTCTTGTGGGAGTGGTATGTTGTTCCTGGGCATTTTGGTTTATGGATTCTATGAACTTTTGTCCTACAGTGTTGGGGCTAGTATAATGCTCCCAGTCTATGTCTGGGTATTTTCAGTCACCCAATATAATGTGGTTTGGAGGACTTGATATATTCATGTATTCCAGCATAGGCCAGATGCAGTTTCTGGTGTTGGGACAGTAGTCTGTAGCAGGCTATAAACTGGGGGGCAGTTTTAGCCACTGTTACTTGACCATGGCTAGTACATGCTGCTTCTTGTTGTGGTAACAACATGGGGGTGTGGTTATCCTTGACAATTATTGCTAGTCACCCTCCTTTTGTAGCTTGTTCCATGTTTTGAGGCTGTACAGCACAGTATGAGATGTAACCTGGTAGTGTTAGTGTGCTGTTGTGAGCCTTGACCCAGTTTTCTGTTACAGCACAGATATCAACATTCTCCATACTGGGTGAGTTTAGACTGCATGCATCTTGCTGTTTCGACTTCTGGCATTGGGTAGCATTACATCTAGGTTCTTCTCCCTTCTGATACCTATGGAGGTAGGTTTGTGTTTTGAGCCTTACCTATTCAGGGCATGCTGTGGGTAACAACAGCCTTTGCCAGTATCCATACGGCCTGCACTGATAGGTGCATGCCAGTCCTAGCAGGTGGAGCATCATGTCATGCTCAGCATGTCATCCCAGGCTGGCACACATTGGATCCCCTTTGACTAACTGCGATACTTCAGCCAATTATTGCACTTGATCATCTCATTGTCATATTGTGGCATGATGCTTGGTGAGGGTAGGATGTTAGTCAGGGTCCTCAGGTGTGCATATAGTACATGGTGTTACATTACTTAACACATGGCATTCATGCCTCAGGTGGTGCTGCAGGGCTGCCTCTGTCGGATGCACATATTACACTCCCTGTACATGTTTGTGAGCAGGTCATGTCATTTTAGGCAATCCTGTTATTATTTGAGTGAGTCAGAGGGGGTATCATTGCCAGGGTTCCTACTGAGCCAGTGTATGTGCTATGCGTTGCCTCTTTGCCAAGGCCAGGGCATACTGGGCATGCCTCCTTCTGTCTACTGGGGCAGGCTCAGGTTGTTCCTCCTCCGAGTCACGATCTGCCTGTGATGGCCTTGGCAATGGTGGGGGCTGTTTGGCCCAGCCCTATGCTGGTCCTGCTGCAGCTGTTTTCGCAAGATCATATTATGTAGCATAGCACATACCATGACAATTTGGGTACATGTAGTTGGTGTGTACTGCAAGGCTCCACCAGATGTGTCCAGACACCAGAACTGTGACTTGAGCAGGCCAAACACACACTCTGTTACATTACGTGTTTGTGCGTGTGCCTCATTATGGTGTTCCTGTTCAGGTGTGTGTGCGTTTCTGATGGGTGTCATCAGCCACGGCTCCAGTGCGTAACCTGCATCCCCCACTAGGTGTCCGTGTGGGATGTCCCCATTGGCAAATGTCTGGTACAGCTGCATCAAATGCCAGATGTGGAAATCATGGTAGCTCCCAGGGCAGCCAGCACACACATTCATTATTATGCCCTAGGCATCACACACGACCTGGCAGTTGATGGAGGGGAAGCCCTTGCGATTAATGTAGGCCCTACCCCGATCACTGGCTGGTGCTTTGATGCGTATGTGCGTGCAGTCTATTGCACCCACTACCTCAGGGTATTCCGCTATTTGCTGGAAGAGATGCATATTGCTGGCCAATACCTCACGGGTATTGGGAAATATACATAATCACCGACATGTGCTGACATGGCATCCAGGAACTGGTGCAGTACCCTGGAGGCTGATGCCTGTGATATCCCCATCATATCACCAGCTGGTCTCTGGAAGGTACCTGTTGCTAGTATTCTTAGGCCAACACATACCTTGGTTTCCACTGGGATGGGTTCCCCTCTGTTGGTTCTGTGTGTGAGGTGTGGCCTGCACAGCTCCACTATTTGCTGCAGGAGGTCTCTGTCCACTCTATAGCGCTCTACTATCTCCAGCTCATGTAACCCATGGTAGGTGACCCTGGGCCTGTACACTTTTCTCTGTCTCCTCACTGTGGGTTGTCTGGCACCATCTGCATTGTCACCACCCTCAGCAAGTCGCCTATGTCTCATTATGACAGCTATGGCAGCCCCTAACATTTCTGCTCTGAGTTCAGCTTTTTCAGTTTTCACTTCTAAGAGCTTACTCCTGTCTTGCAGTGTCTCTTGAGAGAAACATCTTGCACTGCTGTTTGCAGATTTTTAAGTGTTGGGCTGAGCTACTATTTTGCCTGTGTAATTGCCTGCTTGTAATTGTTTTCACCTGCTAGCTCCAGCAGTATTCCCTGCTAGCTTCCTACTAATTCTGCTGCTTCCTTTTTTCCTTTCTGTTTCCTCAGGGGGGAGCAACGTGTATACCAGCAGAAACACACTCACAGTGGCTTACATGCACGCACACATGCTTACACGGTTCATAATCTGCTTTTTCAGGTTAAAATGCACGCACACCAGCGCAAACCATGTTACAAGTCTGCCAACAGGCTCCTACATGCTCAGTCTGCCCTACACACTCGCACACCCGCGCAAACAGTGTTAAACATCTGCCAACACGCTCCAACCTGCTCAGTCTGCCTTACACGCGCTCATACTGTCTTACTTGCGCTTCATGGCGTGCACACGTGCGCATGCATGCCCAGCAAGAAACTTTGGTGTAGGCAACAGTGTACACCTTCCATTTCTTGACTTTCCCATGCTTATGTTGTGGCACTCCTCTTTCCATGATATGTGTCTGACATCTGTCATGCAACTTTGACCTCCAATGAACTGCATTTCTTTCTGCCATTCCCCCCTGTGATGTCACCTATCTCCTACTCTGTTCCTCCCCCTTCTGTAACTCTTACACTACTCAGAATGTGCTCATTTGCTATGTGACAGTGGAATTCAGTATCCTAATACTCATTTGCATCAGATTGCCTACTAATGCTTAGTTACATGTCTTAGACTCAGCTTCCCCCCTTAGCAACCACTAAACGGTGGCCATGTTGTTTTTGGTCTGCTGGTCCCTGCATTGTAAATCCATGTATTGCATAAAACCAACATTTGTGGGTTTATAATCTTCATTTTTATGTTTTATACAGTGCAGCCCATTTGCGCGGAGCTGCTCTGGGTTTAAACATCGGCGATCGCCAAAAAAAAAATTATATTTTTATTACTTTTGCATCAGGTTACCTTGCCAATGGCCGCATATTTGGCCATTGGCATGCTGCCTGACACATATGCACCCTTTATTTGGAGCTGACATGGCTCCATTGTGGTTTTTGCAGAAAGGTACTCAGTTGTCAACTGAGTACATTTCTGCAGCTAAAACGGCTCTTACACGGGCTGTGTTGGGCTTCCTGGATCGCTAATCAAACTGATTTGCATGCTATTCGGCAGCAAGTGAGGTGATTAGCTTATCCACACCCACTCCGTGTAAGAGACGTTTTAGCTGGTCTCTTACATGGACTTTGGGCTGTTCCTGGATCGCGAAGGCTGCATGGAGTCTTACATTACTCTTAGACTCAGTGCAAGCCTTCGTGAATCCTGCCCACAGACTATATGACATGGCAAATGTCAGTCATGTTGCAGTTCCTGGAGGTTGTAAACAAAGCAGTACAAAAATATATTACTAAAATGCAACATTTTTAGAAAGTGGAGCATGTTTAGATTATATTACACAATCCAAGCCTTTTAATTAAGTTATTCTTTCTTAAATACAACAAATAATGTAAATCAATTAAAGGCAATATGAACGTTGCTGCAAATTTTGTTCAACAACCTACACATCATACAAAAATAAAAAACAATGCACTGTTTTTGTTTTTTTTTTTTTGGTGGGGAGCTTATATGTAAGCAAGGCAACAGCATCTTCTCTGTCATAGCTATCCCTCTAAAGTCACTCAGTATAGGTCTGACCTACAAGAATGGCTGATAATGCCATAATATTGCAGCATGTACTTCCAGAGTCAACAGAGCTGTATTTTGCACAAATGAGGCCCTATACAAGGCAATGAATCAGACCACTGCTAGCCATACCAGTTTTCCATTACTTGGCTGTCTCTCCCCAGTTACCATAGACACTATTCAAACCTGTCAGTGTATATACTATTTACTTGTTTAGTTTTACAATTATCACAGAAATTTGGATTTCATTCAAAATCATTATTCCAAATTTTACAGAAAAAAAACACTTAGCCATTTTCTAAACAAAACGATGCAAAACAATGTAACAAAGAAAACAGATATATCACAAGAAACAGCAAACTCTGATATCAGAATAGTAATGTTGTGTTAACCGCTGTTTTCCACACTGTGTTGTTTCAAAAGCTATGTATAGGAATGTATATAAAAGAATGGTGTAATCACAATGTCAGATTGTACAACCAAGAAAGCATTCAAAGAAGTGACAGCAGTTTCTCAATAGCTCGTTCTGATGAAACACAAACATGTTGTATTTTTAGCAGAAACAGCCACAGTATGACCCTCGGGAGTGGTAGTAAGTAGGACTTTGTGAATATGTGTAGAAACAGTCAGACAGTGTCAATATAAATTCCCTGCACAGATCTTCCAGGTGAAAGAAGGTATAAAGTAGCTACAAGAAGCTTGTAGTAATACTGTGTCCAACACCCACAGTCCAACCCCAAGGCTGCAAATGACAGCAAGATAAGTACATACACCAAGTGGTCTCCCCCAAGAAATGTTCAAAACTGTCATGCTGTCACAG
>NC_056725.1:1106396189-1106601189 GCF_019279795.1 Protopterus annectens | reverse complement strand
ACAGCCTCCAATTACAGTCCTCGTATAACCCCCTACGGGATAAAGTATCACAGTTAATATTAATACATTGAGTCTGTAAATAACAATTGTCCTTTTATGAATGTTTCATCAAACTGAGGAACAGACTTTTTCAAAAATGGTACTTTTGGACCCACTACTGTCCCCATGGTTAGATTTATTCAAATGTACGGCTATAGAACTGTCATATTTCTTATTGGTATTATGTCTCACATGTTCTAACAGCCTACTTTTAAAACATGTGTTACTATCCCCCACATAAAATATGTTACAAGGGCATCAAAGAGCATTTTCTATACACCAACCTCTTGAATGTACAGACTGCAACATGTTTCTCAGCCTTTCCCCTCGGCAGGAATTACAGCACTAAATAATGAAAGACCAGTATACCTATCAACCTACCACTGTATGACATCTGGACAAAGCCTTACATAATTGGTGGACAGAGGCCCAAATACATGGCCATATTTGAAATATTGCTGTTATACACTGAGAAAGTTGCTGGTGTTAAAGGGTTTGTTGTAACATATGTTTTCTGAGGGATATATGTGGATAGCCCTACAGTTGAGAGCTATGCAGAGACAGTACTTTATCAGACTGAAACCCATGCAGAAGTAGCATGTGCAGACAAGCCCTGTTAAACTAGCAGTATTCCAACATTTAACATCAGTACTCACATTCTGCCCCTAAGTCTTGAACCTTCCCCACCATTTAGTTGGCTTGACTCCACAAGTCTTGTTGTAAGAGGTAGTAGCTCACACAACTCCATGATGTCTTCCTCAAAATTAAGGGAAAGGGCCAATGCCCACATGGAGTATTCATGTATAGGAGTGTGTTGCCATGACATTGTCTATTGGAAGAACTACACAGCTGCTCTGCAGGCAATTAGCAAGTGGGGTACCCCCATAAGTGCACAGACCATCACCTGGTAATCAGCATCACTACAAAATCCATGCTGCCACCTATTCAAACCAGCTCTATCCTTGTAGTGCACAGATAGAGGGAGAGAGAGAGACACAGAGAGACAGAGAGAGATAAATGAAACATAAAGTGGAAAAGAAAAGAAAGAACAAATGTAAGTGGAACATGTAAGCAAGTAATTGAATGTAGTACTTGGTCTGTAATAATGGGAAATATGATTTGCAGGAATATATGTTCCAACAAGATTTACTGTACTAATGTCCTGCTAAACAGCTGTTATGGCCATAGCATCTGGCCATCACTGCAATGGGAGATATCACAGGCATACCTCTCAACTGTAGAGATCTTCACAGAATGTCCACATTTTATCATCATATATATTTGTCTCTTCCTCCTGAAATCTGTACATACTGGCAAATAGCTGAGGATTGAAGTCATCAAGTAATAACAAACACTTGAATTTAAGATTCCACATTCATAAGAATATTCACAGTAATGCAAAATGTACCACGTTTGTAACATGAATATTTAAAGTCAGGCCCTATTTTTCCCCTCATCATTTTAGGCTTTGTCCAGATGTGATGCTTTGAAAGTTTGCGAGGTAGGATCACAGCTCAGGAACCTGACTCTTCCTGGGAAGGGCCAGCTCATATATGACAACCACAGGGGTATCTGTCAAACAGTTGTGACTGTGCTACTGCTAGGCCAGTTAATGGGATGTTTTCCATGTCCATATTACCTATGATTATGAGTATGACATGTTTGCCTTGTAAGGCTAAGAGACCTATAGAGAGCATGTGCATAGTAAAGTACTGTTTCAGACATGTGTGTTGGACTGCACGTGATATATATTGAATTAATAACATTCAACTGTACAGTGTTCTGCTGGACAATAAGCACATCTGTGACTGATATCTGTAGTCACATACACATATACCTGTGTTATGTCAGCCAAACCATTGGCAGGTCTGTGAGCAAAGACATTGTAACATAATAGCCTACTTATGACTGTTGGACATATTCCAGGTTATCACAGTGATGTCAAACCCTACTGTGCAATCAACATGCTAATGTATGGTGCAGCTATATTAATACAATATCAGTAGTGATGTCCCTTTTGACACCCATTTATGTGTGCCATTGTCCCGATGTACTGCTGTAACAGGTTGAGAAGTATGAATGAGCAGCAAGACTGTAAATGCAGTGTGCCATACTAACATACAACAGAAATATATATCAGGTATCCCCTGAGCACATGCATGTATGCATATGTTCAACTGGAAGGCACAAAACTAATCACATGGATTTCAAGCATTCAGGTAAATAGGTTGTACGTGTTGCACATGTGTGAAATATCAGTGTTAGTGCATATAACAGACATAAATGTGTACAGCTACTGGTTGTTGCATTGCTCTGACACTGATATGGGTACTAGAGTAGGCATGATTATCAGGTATTAATCAGAGAAGTGTCCACCTGTGTTATGACCATCTGCCCATGCCTACCACTACCAGCTATATCAACACGTATATACAGTGGATATCACAAGTGTACACACCCCTGTTGGAATGCCAGGTATGTGTGCTGTATGACAATCAGACCACAGAAGATCATTTGTCAGGGTCCTAATAAAACACACAAACACCCACAGACATTTGATGACCTTTATTGTGATAGAAATGAATAATAACATAAACTTTATTGAAACAAAGGACATGAGGGCAGGGTTCCTGCTCACCCCTTAGATACAATTAGCTAATGGAATAACAACAAAAATTTATTGAAACATCAATCAAAATCAAAATAACATTAGGGCAGTGTCCCCACTCAACTATTATATACAAGTAGCTAAAGATAAAGGCAGCGTACCCGCTCACCTTGGATAAGCAGCAAAGACATCGTCCCCGCTCACCTTAATACCTCACAACTTCCAATTTTTCCATTCCAAGTCATCCACCATCAATCACCAACTTAATTCCAATTATCCTGTAGGGGGGAACAGAAGAGGGTTAGGCCTGACCCACTTTTCCGCCCAACAAACCTCAAAGCAAAATCAATTGGACCGGGTAGGGAGGGCAACAAGACCACACCAAAATGTGCTTACTCACTCTGGATTTCCTTTGAAACACCCCCAAGCCACACCCCTCAACACTACCTCACTTCCCCTCAGTTCCTAACTCACTTAACCCTTTCCTAACTCCTTCTTAGACACCCACCATAACCTAGCACACTACGACCCAGCACCTCCCAATCCCCCACTAAACAGTCCCATGACAAATTCTTCTGTGCCTAACTTCACTTATCATGGTCCTAATAAAATACACAATCACCCACAGATATTTGACAACCTTTATTGTGATAGAAATGAATAATAACATAAACTTTATTGAAACATAAGGACATAAGGGCAGCGTTCCTGCTCACCCCTTAGATACAATTAGCTCATAGAATAAAAACAAAATTTATTGAAATATCAATCAAAGTCAAAATAACATAAGGGCAGCATGCCCACTCACCCATTATATACAAGTAGCTAAAGATAAAGGCAGCGTACCTGCTCACCTTGGATAAACAGCAAAGGTAGTGTCCCCGCTCACCTTAATACCTCACAACTTCCAATTTTTCCATTCCAAGTCAACCACCATCAATCACCAACTTAATTCCAATTATCCTGTAGAGGGGGAACAGAAGAGGGTCAGGCCTGACCCTCTTCTCCGCCCACCAGCCCAGAAAGGGCTGTTCCCCCTCAAACAATACCTTTCTTCAGTAAATCATCCACCATCATACCCAAATTAAGATGAAATAAATCCAGCTCAAAATCATTAAGATGAACTTCATCCGGTCTATACCACACTGGATCCTTACTGTCAAACTCTAAATGCCGAACTGTATATATCCCGATTTCTCCCAAATATGTTGCCAACTTAAAATTTACATATCTGCGAGCCTTCTCCACAGCGGCAAAATTCTGTGCCCCTTTCCACACTAACTGAGGAATAATCTCAGACCAAATCAAAACCACCCCAGGATACATCCTCTGCAATGCTAACATGTCCTCACAAATTTGACAAACCAACTGCCTCTTCAGTACTCTGCCTAAATCATTGCAACCTAAATAAATCACTAACACCTGAAGCAACCCCAACTTAACCTGTAACCCATTACATGCCTGTAATATTTGACTCCACCTTAACCCTCTAACACCATGCCAGATGACTTTCATACCAAAATGATCCAAACCCAAATTCATGCCATTGCATCTAACTGCTGCACGCCTAGCTGCCCAGAATATGAAAGAATGGCCCAGGATGATGATCCGTCTGCAATCTGAGAGAGAAAAAAAAAATTAAACAAAGCCTCTACAAACTACTTAATATAATTCAAAAAGGCATTGGATGACCACCATTCCACCCTCTTGATTACTTCCACTGACCTTTCTTCCTTTGCCAAATCAGATGCCCTACCCATCCTGAAAGAATGGGAAGAAAACTTATCCCTTTGCAAACCCGCACTCCAAAGCACCCTTCTCATAACCACATTCAATTGCTCATCCATCAAACCTTTACTACTTACTGTTGAAAAAACTAGCCCCTGAACTCTACCCCTGCAAGCCCCCCATAACCTCCTTCCCCAAACTACAGGACATCTCCATGTTGCCTCCACCTTCTCCAAAATTATGGGTTGCTCAAGCCCTTCTTGATCTGTCTTCAAAGAACCCAGTCTAATATGCACTGCTCTAGGCAATATCAACACACCCTCCCATACCAACAAACCAAATAACTCAGACACAAGAAATGCCCCACAATAGAGCCAAACACTAACTGTACACCACAGCACATACTCATCCAAACAGCCACACACCTTACCCAAACCCCTTAGCAGCATCCTTAAAATACCCTTCATAACCGTCCATCTCCTATTTATGCTACCCCCTTCAACTCTAGCCCACCCTTTTAACACTCTACTTACCATCCATGACCTAGTGAAATCCACTAATACGACCAACCGAGTATATGCAGCAATGGCTGTTAAGACCACCCTCACCATTCACACTGCCATTCCTTGCCCCTTCAACAAAGCTAGATAATGCAACAGAAAACTCTCAGACAACACAGTCCTCATCTGGTAACTGCCTCAAAAATTTATCAAAATCAAGCAACACTCTACATAGGCTTGTCTATTAGATGTCGCCCATGATTTTTGCACCAACCTGCCGATCACTATTGCCCAATCTGCCAAATGCTGGGTGGTACAACTGACAGATGCAAAGCTGCTTTCTGGGCCACCTGCTGGAACCTGCAAAACTGAAAATGAGACAAACTATCAGCTATCTCATTCTAAGCCCCTGGCACATGTAACCCTGTAAAAGAAAAGTTAATCATCAATCTATGCAACACCAATTTCCTAAGAATAAGTAACAAATGAGGGGATTTTGCCATTTTTACCTGTAGCACTCTCACCACCGCAGAATTATCTGAACGGAAAATCACCCTCCTCCTTTTCAAATGATCCTGCCATACTACCAAAGCCGCCCAAATTGGCATCAGCCTCAAAAAGGCAACATTCCATTTCCACTCCTCTGTCCAATGTTCCTGTCATGGAGCAGCAAACCATTGATCCACAAAGTAAGCACCCATTCCTGAACCCCCTCCAGCTGCATCAGTAAACAACTGCAGTTCTGCTTGCACAATCCAATCCAACTGCAAAAATGAAATCCCATTAAATTGTAAAACTTCCATCCACAAAGCTAAATCCTCTTGTGCAAATTTATTGAATCCCATACTCTGTGGTGTTTACTCTTATGGCCTTTCAACAGAAATGCCACAGACCAGCAAAACGTCCACCCAAGATGCACCGCCCTGCACACGAAATTCAACAAACCCAGCAATTCCATAACGTCCCTCACCCGAACCTTAGGCCTAGACTTCACCCAAAAGATTTTTTTCCCACAGCCTAACCATCTTTTCCTGTGGCAAATAAAACAATCCCTGTCCTGCGTCTACAGTCAAACCCAGGAAATCCAAAGCCCTCACCAGGCCCTCCAATTTATGCTTAGCCAAAGGTACCCCCAATGCCTCACACATACTCACAAACTCTTGCTTTGCTACCTGCACCTCATATCTACCTTCTTCCATCAACAAGAAGTCATCTAAATAGTGCACAGCTTGCTGATCATCCATCCTCTGCTGCCATATCCAGTGTAGCGCTGAGCTAAACTTCTCAAAAGTAGCACATGCCACCACAGATCCCATAGGCATGGTAGTGTCAAAATAAAAATTGTCACCCACCACCATGCCCAATAATGGCCAATCCTCCTGCCTCACTAGTAGTAAATGAAATGCTGACTCAATATCTACTATATCTAACCGGGGGTCCTTGAAACTCCTAATAACCCAAACTGCATCATCCAAAGATGAATGCGTTACTCTAATGTCTTCACTGGGAATGAAGTCATTCACTGACTCACCCACAGGGTACAACAAATGGTGAATTAAGTGAAATTCACCCTGCTTTTTCTTTGGAACCAAGCCTAATGGTGAAACCTTAAAGTAAGGGAAAGGAGGGTAACAGAAAGGACCCAACACTCTCCTAGCCTGACACTCCTTGTCAATCAACTCTTGCAAAATCATCTCCCTCCCCCTGACAGACCTGAAATATCTCCCCACCCTCCCTGCCTCCCCACCAATGCAGACTTAATTGAAAACCCCTTAGAAAAACTGTCAATTAACTCCCTCGCTACCACTGACAGCAGATAATGCATCAATAAGCCCCTCAATACATCTGCCTTAATAGGTGAATGGTTACACAAAATGCCCTCTACCTCCTCGAAAGGACCCCCCCCCTTTTGGCTCCAAAAATTATCCCATCCACGCCTGCCTAGCAGCACTAAAGGAGAACCATTCCAACCTCTTGGACACACAAAGTGTGGTGCCTGACCCCCAACTTGACCCCCACCCCCCCAAATTGCATGAATGCATGTGCCCTCATACACTTCGAGCAAATATGAGCAAATCAGCAACCCACCCAGGAACACTTGCTGGCATTAGAAGCCCAGCATATCCTTGCACCTCCCTCAGATGGCTGAGACAATCTACTACCCTCTCCACTGGTATCCATCATGGTGGACACCCAAATGTCCCGATGTCTGACCTCCCAATGCATATATTTATCCACCGCCTTATGCTTGCAAAATTTATGGTCATACCATAACCATGCATAACTGGGTTTCAACCTCTGTGATTCCCTTATAGTCAAAAAATAAGCCAAAAGAGGAAGAGCAAGTGAGATGTCCCTTTCCAAACACATCACCATGTAATAAACGAAACCTAGGACCCAATTATCCCATGTCTTAGGCTGGAAACTCCCTACTCTTTTGTGACCTATTGTCGCCAATGCAGCCAAACCCACCTCATGTACATCAGGTCCTAGCTCCTTATCTAACAACAACAGGATAGCCTCAAAAACCCCTCCACACTTGGCTAAAGCCTCCAAACCACTATGCAGTAGCCCACCTTGGACATCTTCACTGCCCCCTGCCTCACCCCCTGCACCTGCTCCTGCCTCCTCATCCCCCCAGGCTTGATAAATTATTACTTGCAGCTGATAAAGGGGCCGTCATCACCTCTATAGCCATCTCCACCAATACTGTCTGCTTGGCTCTCTTCGGCCTGGATGTCAGGGTTGCAGTCATCTGCCACTTCTTATGAGTGGTCACACCCTGCGTGCTAGTTGATGGTACCTCAGCAGAAATGTCCTTGAACAAATCTTCATCCTGTGCCACAATACTAGCCCATCTCTGTCTGAAAGTCTCAGCCATGATCACCTAGAATGAAACACAACTCTTAACATCACATAATAATAGCAAAAAAAAAAACATGCACACACACACACACACACACACACACACACACACACACACACACACACACACACACACATGCACTGGCCCTGCAGGAAAAGACTTCAAGACCCGACCTGGTTAGTCAAACCCCTACCTCCCCAAAACTCCACAGGCAACAGAAATCCTAACCATCATGGCAAGACACCCCAGCAAGAGCACTAAAGTAAAGCTAAATCACTTACCTCAATACACCTACAAGTTAGCCTAAAACTGACTGACAACCCCTGTTCTGCAGAAATGTAGCTGCCCTGGATAAATCACCATCCCTTACCCCTTTTACAACAAAGCAAAATACAGAAGAAACCACAAATTTCCATGTAAAAAAAAAAATTGCCAAGAAACAAAGGGCCAGATTCACAAAGGCTTGCATGGAGTCTTAGAGTAGAGTAAGACTCCATGCAGCCAAAATGTCCACCGAGCGATCAAGGAACAGCCGGTAGGGGTGTGCAACTGAGATCTCTAAACTAGTCCTACATGGACAGGGCTGGGATATGCAAATTACTTCAATTGCAGGCAAAAGCTATGCAAATGAGGTAAATTTGTGTTCCAAGAAACCCGAACCTGTCCGAGTAGGAGTAGTGTTACTTGCAGAAACGTACTCAGTTGATAACTGAATATGGTTCTGCAAATAGCAAAACGGAGCCATGACAGCTGGAAATAAAGCATGACTGTACAGGAGGAAGCATGCCAATGGCCAAAAAATATGGCCATTGGCAATGGGAAGGGATGCAAATTAAAAGTAAAATAACTTTTTTTTTTATCCGATCTTCGGGGTTTAACCATAGCGCAGCACCGTGCAAATGCGCTGCGCCCTAAAAAGCAGAAAATTAATAATTAAGATCCACAAATGTGGATTTTATAGCCAAAAAGAATTTACAATGCAAAGGAATGGCAGGCTGAAGAAAACATGGCCACTGAGTAGAGGTTGCAAAGGGGGGAAGCTCAGTCTAAGAGATGTAATTAAGCATTAGTAGGCAATCCTATGCAAATGAGAGTTAGGATAGTGAATTGCAAGTTTACATAGCAAATGAGCACAGTCAGTGGAGTGTAGGAGTAGGATAAGGGGAATAACAGAGTAGAAGATAGGTGACATCACGAGGGGGGTATGTATGAAAGGAGTGAAGCTCATTGGAGCAGAGTGTCATGTGTCAGCTTACATTCACATAATAGTGAAAGAGGTGTGTCAACAGGTAGGCCAGGTAAAGTCAAGAAATCGAAGGTGTATGCCGTGGATAACACCAAAGTTTCTTGCTGAGTGTGCGTGCCAATAAACCCGAGTAAGACAGTGTGAGTGCGTGTAACCTTGTGTGCTCGTGTGTAGGCGTGGGTAAGCATATGTAAGGCTGTGTAAACACTTGTTAGTGTGTTTGCGCTGGTGTGCGCGTGTTTGAACAGGAATAAGGCAGTTTTAGTCTGTGAAAGCATGTGTGCGTGTGTGTTAGCTGCTCTGTGCGTGTTTGCACTTGTGTGTGCGGCGCTCTTCCCCTGAGGAAACAGAAAGGAAAAAGGAAGCACACCAAATAGTGGAAAGTTACCAGGGAGTACTAGCAGAGCTAGCAGGTGAAAACAATCAGAACAGGCAATTACCCAGGCAGAACACAAGCCCAGCCCAGCCCAGCACTTAAAACTCTGCAAACAACAGTCCATTATGTTTTTCTTAAGGTACACTGCAACACTGCAGTAAGCTAATAAAAGTGAAAACTGAAAAAGCTTCACTGAGACAAAAAACGTTAGGGGCTGCCATTGCTGTTATAAGGCGACATATGCAACATGCTGATGGTGGTGATAATGCAAATGCTGCTGGACAACCCACAGTGAGGAGACGGAGAAGAGTGTACAGGCCCAGGGTTACCTACCAGGGGCTACATGAGCTGGAGATAGTGGAGCACTATAGAGTGGACAGAGACCTCTTGCAGCAAATTGTTGAGCTGTGCAGGCCACGCCTCACACACAGAACCAACAGAGGGGAACCCATCCCAGTGGAAACTAAGGTATGTGTTGGCCTAAGAATATTAGCAACAGGTACCTTCCAGAGACCAACTGGTGATATGATGGGGATATCACAGGCATCAGCATCCAGGGTACTGCACCAGTTCCTGGATGCCATGTCAGCACATGTCGGTGATCATGTATATTTCCTCAATTCCCGTGAGGTATTGGCTAGCAATATGCATCTCTTCCAGCAAAAGGCGGAATACCCTGAGGTAGTGGTAGAGGTAGTCATGTGTGATGCCCAGGGCATAATACTGAATGTGTGTGCTGGCTTCCCTGGAAGCTACCATGATTCCCATATCTAGCATCTGATGCAGCTGTACCAGACATTTGCCAATGGGGACATCCCACATGGTCACCTAGTGGGGGATGCTGGCTATGCACTGGAGCCGTGGCTGATGACACCCATCAGGAACACACACACAACTGAACAGGAATGCCATAATGAGGCACATGCACAAACACAAAATGTAATCGAGCGTGTGTTTGGGCTGCTCAAGTCACGGTTCGAGTGCCTGGACACATCTGGTGGAGCCTTGCAGTACTCACCAACTACATGTACCCAAATTGTCATGGTATGTGCTATGCTACATAATATGATCCTGTGAAAACAGCTGCAGCAGGACCAGCATAGGCCTGGGCCAAACAGCCCTCCACCATTGCCAAGGCCTTCACAGGCAGAGCGTGACTCAGAGGAGGAACAACCTGAGCCTGTCCCAGTAGGCAGAAGGAAGTGTGCCCAGTATGCTTTGGCCTTGGCAAAGAGGCAACACATAGCACATACACTGTCTCAGTAGGAACTCTGGAAATGATACCTCTCTCTGACCTGCACATATAGTAAAAGGGATTCCTACATTGACACTACCCGCTTTCAAACATGTATAGGGAGTGTAGTATGTGCATCTGACATAGGCAGCCCTGCATCAACACCTGAGGCATGATTGCCATGTGTTAAGCAATATAAAGCAGTGCTAAACAGCATTTACCATCATGAAGTATATGTAAACAAAATCACACACACCAAATACTACAAATGTGGTCAATGTAGAGTAATATTGGCCAATGTCCAGCAATGATGGTTAATATTGAGCAATGTTAGACAAGCTGGGTCTAGGTAGGGCATAGCTGAACAAAAGCCAACATGCTCATATTTGCTCTACTGGCCCCTAAGCAGTCTGGTCTGCTCAGTATGAAAATATAAGCAGCGATGGGCCTTGAACCCAGGGTACTGTGCACTATAGTCATAGTATTGAACCACTAAACCATGACAGTATTGCAGTGGTTAGTCTGTATGAAGAAATGTCGATAAGTCTATGCAAAGTATTTCATGGAAACCCTGTAGGCACAGCATAATCCCTGTCGAGTTATGACACAAAGGTGAGTCCTGCAGTAAGAATAGAACCTGACTTTCAACACACACAGTACAAATGTTAATATTGGACATGTAGACATACATCAACAAATGTAGTGGACCTCAGAGAGCAACATACTGAAAGGTCACACTGGGCATGCTCACACACTTGAATACATGAGACAAATGTCAGGCAACAGAACATTGACAGTCTGAACTGGGCATGCTCACACACTTAGGCCATGTTGGAGTACAGCACTGGGCCACACATAGCAGGCAGTTTCATGTGTTAACCCAGGAACCTCTCACTACCCAGCAATCTGCCCTGTGCACACACTGATATGACAACAGACATGTAAATAATATAGTGGAACCCTGCCATAAGCAAATATGTTCTGCAGATACCTAAGCAGCTCATAGAAAGTGTGAAAGCAAAGATGATAAAAACCTGCAAACAGTATCAGCAATAAACATTGTGCATCATGAAAATTATCATAGGTTCAGAGGTTGATGCTAGGCTATCTGCCCTAGGGCATGTGCAAGCATAGCCAGAGTGTGTTTGGCTTCTGCAACCCAGTCTAATCAGAACACTGTGCCTCTGAATAGGTCACACAAGATAGCCCATTCATGTTGAGTGTATTGTGCCTCTGTCTAGCAGGGAACCAGAAGATATTCCATGGGTAAACATGTGATCACCCATCCAGATGTCAAGATGTCACCTGTAGGTGGTCAGTGGGTGGCTCTGCCTATGCAAAACTGGGACTGCACTCCAGAGTGAGAGGAGGCTTTCTGATAATAATCTGTCCCCCAGCATGTCCTTTTAACATCAGTGCTGAGGGATATGTCCCTGGAGTGTCTAGCTCCAAGGGAGTCAGATATCCTGAGCTGGAGCATGTCCAGTAAGTCTGGGTCAGATATTGCCTGCAACTACAGGCACACAACACATCTGTGTAGGTGGTAAGTGACTGAGTATAGCTGGAGTTACTGTATCGGAACTGTGCATGGCATCTGTGTGAGTCCCTACATCTGATTAATGAGTAACATTTGTGGCCATTACAGTTGCTGCAGGTGTCAGGTAAGGTACATCCCAAATGTGGCATAGTAACCAAGCATGGTTGTGAAGAGTATAGGGGCACAATGACCACATGTGATCAACATGTGAAACCATGTGGGATATGGTGGGCTATGTAGACGTACTGTCTAACCACTATGGCAATAGGATTGTCAAAGGTGAGAGTACGAACAGGTTGTGTCCCCAAAACCATAACAACCTTTACTGTATGTAATGGATTACAACATATGTGGTAATGTGTGGGCATTTTGACATCCTCAAAGGGGATGACTATGCAACTAATGGCATGTAGCCGTGGGCCATGGCTCAGGCACCATTCAACCTATCTCTGTGAGACCATGTATGAGTATGCATGTGCCAGCAGGAGAGCTGATTATGGCACCCAGTTTGCAGTCATCTGTGAACATGGGCAGCCATAACCTTCCTGTGATAGCCTGTACATCACACAAATATATATTGAACAAGAGAGGTCCCAGGACTGAGCCTTGTGGGATGCCATGTGTAATTGGTGCATAGTCAGACATGGCACCTGCAACAATGAGCATGTGGGTGCTATCCCTGATCCAGGTAGCAATCCATCATGTCAGATATGTGTCGATATTGATGCTGGGGAGCCTATGCATAATGGCCGAGTGGGGTATTGTGTTGAAGGGTTGTGCAAGGTCCAGGCAAGCTGTGTGAACAACCGTCCCAACACTGATGGACCTGGTAACTGTTGAAAGAATATGAACAGGTCCAACAGGCAAGATCTGCCCACAACAATGCTGTAATGTGTAGGACCTAGTGTTGGTAGGTTTCCCATGTCTATGTGCATGAGTCCCATTACAATACACCCCGTAGCTTTGCAGAACAGGCTAATTAGTCTTTTAGGCCAATATTGCCTGTGGTCTATTGTGGCAGTATTCAGTGGAGCAGGATCACTATCGCTGCACGCCATTCCATGGGTACATATGCTGCAGTAACTCATATGTTGAACAGTGACATAATGTGAGTGTTATGTCTGTCATGAAGGCTGTGCATGACACAGGCTGGGACATCATCTGGTCCCATTGATGCTGTGTTGTCTGCTGTGGGGAGGGCAGCACTCACCTGTTTACTCGTGATGTCTGGGAGGTTACACTCTGTTGGTATGGACAATACCACCTTAGGGGGGATGTGGGGGACACATCTGCACTGAACCTGTTTGTCAGGATGATGGCAATGTCTGTGGGTTCAGGGTATGTTTATTCAGTATGCAGTAACACAAAGCATATCAGTGAATGTCCAGCCAGGTACCTGAATCGACTGAAGAAGGCCTTGTGGGAGTCTGACATGCCTGGTGCAATTGTCCATTAGAAGCGTGCCTGAGATAATTACCCAAGTGATTGTAGCTGTCTGCTAGTACAGATCACAGATGCCTTCCCTGTCAGGGATTGTGCTCTATCATGTAGTAGCTTCCCCCATTTGTTGTAAAGCATGTGAATGGCTGGGGTCTACCACACAGGTCCACTGCCATTGCAAGAATGAGTCCAGTTGTTATTTTGGATGTAACGATCCATGCGGTCCCCTAGGTGTCCATAGAATGTGTATGTAAATGATACAGCAGTCTGAGCCATACTTACCACTGACCCAGGGTCTCTGAAGGATACCACCGTGGTTTGGAGGAGTGTGACGTTTTCCTATGGGAGGTTCACCAACATTACCCAGGAAGGGTGTGGGGACGGGATATGGATGTCCAGTGAGATAAAGTATGTTCTGCCCTTAGCAATGAGTGGTATATTGCAGGTGTGGAACATAGAGTCCCCATGTCGGTGATGATCATGTCCTATATGTTGTCCCATCATGTGGGTGTGGTGACCAGTTGTGCCATAGCATATGAGTGTAGAAATAGTAGCATAGTAGTAATTGTTGGTCGAGGGTGTTGTGGCCTGAGTCCTATCCATAGTCAATGTGTGGGTATTTGACGTCACCCAATATAATGGTGTTTGGGGAGACCTTCATATTGTCCAATGTTCCCATGAAAGCTGAGTGGGGTTGCTGAGTTGGGGAGTGTGGTCTGTAGCAGCCAACAAAGCAAACGTCCGATTTGCACAATGTTAGGTGCATATGTATGGTCTGTGATGCTTTGTGCGGTGCTACCAACCTGGAGGTATGTGTATCTGTGATGTATATGGATACACCCCCTATTTGTGTTGGCAATTCTGAGTTATGTGGTCTGAAAGCATGGTACAAAATACAACCTGGTAGTGCTGGTGTGCATGTGGGAGCCTGAACCATGTGACTGTTAGTGCACAGATATTGCTTTCCTCCATACTGAGGAGATTCCTGAGTGGGCGCAATCTGAGGGTAATACATCTGGTGTTGAGCAGCATTACTCTCAGTGTCATGTGTAATGTCTATGGAGGTGTTTCTGTCCTTTGAGCCCCGCATAAATAAGGCACTATGGTGGTAGCAAGTGTCCTAGCCAGTATGCAAAGGTCCAAGGGTGACAGGTGCAAGCTGTCCACAGGGAAGCTACGTGGCATGTCGAGCATGTCACCCCAGGGTGACAGACACTGTATCCCCTTTGAATAACACCAATATGTTAGCCAACTGTTAAACGTGATCAGTGTGTTGGTATACTGTGACATCATACTTGGTGAGTGTAAGATGCTAGACACGATCAGGGTAATACTGGGCTGGGCTACATGATCACAGAGTTCCTCTATGTTCCATGTCATGTGGTCCAGGGAGGAACATCTGAGGTTGTATGCACCAGCTTGGACAATGATGGAGCCAGTCCTGGACTTGCTTTGGAGTGACCTGAGTGCATGTGTTATGTGGCAGATTCTGGCACCTGAGAGACAGCTCAAAGTGACTATTCCCTTGTTTGGCCTGGTGAGTGGGACGACAGTATGTTTGACAGTAAGTGTCACCTATAACAAGTGTAGCAGGTGTGTTGTTTAGCCCAAAGGGCAGTGAATGTGTGGCACACTGACATTGTGAACTGTGTGACATGTGGGCATTGTAGTGGGGTAGCAGTTGTATGTGTGTCTGCTGTGGAGGTCTCTGCTGCTTAGGCAGAGTGCATGTAGAGCCTCCAAATATGTGTATGTGTGATAATGTGGTTTGTGTGCTGTCACTATCGGTGTATGTGAGACTAGGTGGTGTGTGTGGTCACCCTCACCACCTGATAGACTATGCCTGTCATGGGTCGAGAGAGCTCAGAGTCCTGTATGTCAATATTGTTACATCTCCCACATATATGTAAGTGTGATGTGAGGAGGAGAGGGTTGTCTGTGTACATGAGGCAGATGTGACATTGTGTCATAACCACAATATTCACTAGCTGGACTGGAGAGTACACATTAAACCAACCCCTGGACATGCCAGTGTATTATGATGACATACTCTGTAGCCTGAGCACAAAGGATCAGTAGGGTGTTAATTGTGTAAAAGAGTATAACTGGTATTAGTGCTCAGGTTTGTTGGTGTTTTGTAAAGAGTAGCTGAGAAGGAGTCCAGACTGAGAATCATGACATGTCTTTCAGCTATGTAATAAATAGTAATGTGCATGCATATTTGTGCTGAGTCAGGGACAACTGTACCTTACTGACATTGTCAACATCCTATCAGACAGGCTCATGTATACATACCCACCTCCCACATATGATAGTCCCTGACATCATACCAGGAGATATCACATGTAGAATGGCTGAACAGCTCCCCCCAAAGCCAAAAGCATGGCAGCACTTGGATTACATTGTTTCCCAATATGTGTCAGGCATGCACTACAGAACAAACAGACCCTGCACCTGAGCAGTCTGTTGAGCCGCAACCACTCCACAGGACCTGGAACCGTTGAATGTGTTACAGCAACATAAGGCACTCACCACAGGTGTAGGTGCACAACACATCATAGGAAGTATAGTCCAGTAAGCCTATAAAGTCTTATCTGCAAGGCCAGGGAGTGCATCATGGCAGACGTGATAAACAGAGCTATGGGAAACCGACAAACACACAACCCTACCAACTGTGGTATGTTCATGTGCAGATCATGGTTCCCAAGCATGCTACACCATCTGCAAGGCAGCCACCCAGGACATACATCATGGAACAGAGCTACACATGTCCCACATAGACTTCAACATCACAAACACATGTCGTATCCACAAAATCAACAATCTGTGCATAGCAAAATAATGGGTATAGTTCCCCATACTAAAGGGGTGGCGTAAGCCACAAAACTCTGGGCTAGGCTTGTAAATGCCCTCGGGCAGATAGCCTAGTATGAACCTATGAACCTATGAACCTATGATATGTGTTGACATATGAAGGGATGTCAATGTGTCCACAAATAGATCACACAAGGTGAGACTCATGGGGTTCTGTACAATCTGTTGATACCTGCCAACCTACATGGATCATTCCTGGGATTACAAAACAATGTGTACACACATTACCATGTCCAGTCTGATGATGTCATCATCCTACAAATATACCAGGAGAACAGCAATCACCCGCTAAAGCATATAGCACGCTGTGGTAATGCGTATCTCTCTAGTATCATAACATAGTTAGGTAGGGGTTTGAGTCCTGCAAACGCCAAGTATGTGTGTGTGTGGGGGGGTGTGTGTATGTGTATGGTTTCCTTTGAGAGGAGTAGCCTTTTTGGAGACTGGGAAAACACATTAAAAGAGGTGCATCCCTCTTTGGAAAGTCTGATGATGTCAGCATCCTACAAATATTCAAGGAGAACATAAACCACCTAGTAATGCATGTAGTGCACCGTGTTAATGAGTATCTTTTTAGTATCATAACATAGTTAGGTAGGGGTGTGAGTCCTGCAAACGCTAAGTGCATGTGTGTGTGGGGGGGTGTATGTGTGTGGTTTCCTTAGAGAGGAGTAGCCTTTTTGGAGACTAGGAAAACACATTAAAAGAGGTACATCCCTCTTTGGAAAGTCTGATGATGTCAGCATCCTACAAATATTCAAGGAGAACATAAACCACCCAGTAATGCATATAGCGCGCCATGTTAATGCATATCTCTCTAGCATCATAACATAGTAAGGTAGGGGTTTGAGTCCTGCAAACACCACGTGTGGGTGTGTGTGCCACAGGTGGTCAATGCAGTATGGGTTTTGCTTTTACTACGGTATGACATATGTTTCAAATAGTATGTGCATTGCGCACATTGGGTATCTGCGTGTCAAATAAATATGTGTACATGTGACCTCAATCAGTACATAGGTGTGAAGCCTGCATACGACATGAATACATTTGTAACCTTCGACAGATTGTGCCGCTGCTTCACAAATCATAGGTCCATATGTAGGTCTGTGTCAAGCCAGGCCAATGTAGTGATCAATGGCCAAGGACATCTCTGCCACACACACCCATGACACGTACTATAGAGTACTGTGAGTGAGGGTAATTGCCAGGGTATATGTCACACATGTTCATACATAACAATGACTGGCAATAACGGACAGTCATTATAGGTGTACACCAGCCCTGTGGATATGCATGCAGGCCCCTAATGTGTTATGTGAAACACTGAGGGACCCCAAAATACCTATGGATATGTGGATACCAAGAGACAGATGACATAACACGTGTGTGTCTGCACACATTGGTACCCAACATACATGTTGAGGGCTACCACCTATGTGGTACTGTCGGGATAGTATGTATAGTAAATGTGGATGAATATGCCATAGACGGCTTACTGCTATACAGCATGTATTGGACAACAGGTATCTGTCTGTATGATAGCCTTGTGTAGGACATGCGTCCCATCCAGGGAATGCAGTGTAGGCCAATGCATGCATTTCCAGATGTTGATGGACATATTCCTAGTGTATTTGCATTTACCTAAGAGGGCTATATACCACACAGGTGTGGTCCCTGGAATATGTGGTGGTCAATACCACTGTTTACTGTTATTGTATAGTACTGGAAGGATCCAACTGTTACTGAGTTCCCTACAACTGTGAGTCATTTGTCAGGACATCATCTAATGATTGGATATAGTCATGCTGTTCAGATGGTGTATACTACCAGACTGCAGATCATTGACAGATATCAACAGTATCACTCACAGCATAGTGCCGACCCATGTCATAGACACATGTGTACCCATGTTAGTACATATCTATAGTAGAATGCATACTGGCCATCGAAAGATACCATGAGATGTTAACAGTGTGTAGAACAGGGTATGTCACACATCCCACGTGTCCACTATGCATGTACATGCAGACAGTGCGCACACACCATGTTCACAGATGTACACCCACTAATTTGTAATGCACACATCACACACGTACTGTCCACTCACTAACACATGCTGGCAACACTGTACACTTCAGCCAAGTAGCACATGAGTGGACATTACATACTCAGGACTAACACTGGTGTAAACAATGCTACAATGACTATCACAGCTGTGATGCATAATGCCTGCTCAGGTATACCTACAAGGATATCATTACACTTTCCTGTTGTCAACTTGCTACTGTTGTTACACTGCTATAATGTCACCCTGTGCATCAGAACCATGTTAGCCTACTCCTGCATCAATGTTACAGATGAAAGGAGGTGGCACAAGTGTCATTATATGCACAGGGTGTGTTGTAGGTTTGCCAGAGCCTGACATTGACCCATCCAATCGGCATGTCTGTGTGTGTGTGTGTGTGTGTGTGTGTGTGTGTGTGTGTGTGTGTGTGTGTGTGTGTGTGTGTGTGTGTGTGTGTGTGTGTGTGTGTGTGTGTGTGTGTGTGTGTGTGTGTGTGTGTGTGTGTGTGAGGGGCAACAGTATTGCATGGGCCAATGTTGATGTAATGTGTGTGTGTGTATGTGTGAGCCCTAGTTGTATAGTAAATGTGTGTGTGTCTGCATGCACACAACTCCACCATGTGGCTGCCATATACGGGCAGTTGTGGGACAGCCACAGACTGTACCTGCTAGGCCGTACAGATCACTGTCTCCGGCCACAGACACGGTACCTGTGCCTAGCAGGGGTGCTATGGGCAGTATCGGGTAGCAGCCCTGACTGGGTGCTGTCATCAGAGCAGAGGTATGATGACTGGACCCATGTCCCTGCTGGGACTGGCCAGTGCCACCTGCACTTGGTCTAGTAGAACGGTCAATGGACAGGCCAGCCCCAGCATTGCTAGGGCTGGTACTGCCACTACGGGAGCGACTGTGATCTGTGGTCCATCCGCGACGACTGCCAGCTGATGCTGTTGCTGGCATGTGCCCGCGTCGGCTTCCCATCCATCCCGCATGTTCCTGGCTCATGGTTAACACATCATGGAGGACATCTAATGTCTCCCTCCAATGGCTATCAATAACCTCGGTGTAATTCTGGATGGCACTGGCAAGGTCACAGATGCTGTCATTGATAGCAGTGTAATGGGCCCTCTGTGCCCTTAGTCCCTGTCGGGTGTACCATTCCATACGTGCCTGCACCGGCATTACAGCCCGGAGCATACTGGAGGTTGTAATACCTCTGATGGCACATCTGCCAGGGGCAATATGACCAGTGGTGCTCCCCCGAGAACCCCTGGACATCTGCCTATGTGGTACCGTGCCAGTAATCCAGCTATGGCTGCTGTGAGGGGATGCACGTGCCATAGATACCACACTCTTTTGGTCAATGCCAACTGTATGCTGTCCCTCAGCTAAGGCCATTGGTGAGGGATGTATTGGCAGTATGAGTGTGCGCATAGATGGGGTTGACCACTGTGTAGTGTCGATTGGTGGACCAACGACAGACCCTGTCAGACCTTCCTGTGCCACAATACATGTCTCATCATCTCCACTATCAGTGGGGGTGACATCAGGTTCCCTGCTGCATTCAGCCACCCATAACTCAGCACCTGTGGAAGGAAGACAGGAAACACACTTTACAATCTGTACATGATGTTAGCACACATGCACACATGCACACATGCACACATGAACACATGCACATAAACACACTGCTCACCACAGCACATACACACACACACACACACACACACACACACACACACACACACACACACACACACACACACACACACCAGCAATCCAACACATACACAATAGTGGGTGATGGTGGGTGACAGTATCACAAGGCGAACAGTCACCACACACGTGTCAGCATGCAGAATATGTGTTGCTGAAGACCATGCAGTGCAAGTGTAGACAGCCCTATCTAATGACATTATACATGGCTTTGATGCATGTGTGTAGTTGTTCAGTGATTGGGTACACCCTGGAACAGAGTGTGTATATGGACACAATATTGCTGTGCAAGTATTATCTGCTCTGCAATGTCATGTCCACCATCATTCAATGGTATACATACCATGGCTGCATGCGTTATCTGTGTGACACATAGATCGCCATGTCTGATGGCAGTGTCTATGTCCATAGCACATAATAGTGGGCACAGGTGTAGCGAATGCATGCAATGTACAGACATGGGATGAGTGGTGCATGTAGCCATGAAGGAATCCCAATGCTCCACATGGACAGTGGTTATGGTGAGTGTGGGACATATTGCAGATATGTCAGTGCCAGCCATGACATGGCTTGCTACACGACTGCAACATTAAACATCACACATACCCAATGTGTGTCATGTGACCTATACACCCAATAGCATTCCAGGACATATATGTGACTCTTTGTACATATGGTGACTGATGTGCAGAATGTGTATGCTAGCATATGTAAGCACACACACAACATGCTATGCATGCTGTGTATAGGTACATATGTTTGCACACACAGAACAATGAGGTGAACAGCAAAAACTGCTATGTGTAGTACTGTGGTCACTGTAACCAGATGGGGTATGATACCATGTCCCATCATCATCATCATGCATCTCGTGGTCACTCACGGCTACTACTGTGTGACAGACCACCGCCTACCATGCTGTACCTGAAATGCAGTGCCGTGGATACATTCACTATTACACAGCCTTTTTGTGCATGGGTGTATGAGGTGCCCAGTAGGGAGCATTGCCTTACATGACTGTGTTATGTGTTGAAGAGTGTTGCTCAGCCCCATGATAGGTCTCTACCCCCGAGGTACGTCATGTGTGTGTGGATGCATGTGGGATACTGAAGTGTGACCTTACAGTGGGTGTGTAGTTACGCCATATGTAGCATAACTTTGTGTACTGCATGTGATAAATGTGTTATGTTGTGTACAGGTGTTGCAACTATGCCTATCCAATGTGCAGTACGGGGTTGCCACAACTGTGTGTCATGCTCTGTGTATTGCATGTCAGTGAGGCAGCTACTGACATTACTGAGCTGTACAACGTCTCACAGCAAACATGCATGGCATGCATTATGCGTAGGTGTGTTACGTGTACATGGCCTACACCTCACTATGACATGCATATTTCATTACCAACATTGCAGGTATAACACACTCACCAGCATGGATTGACTGCCCTGCCGTCACACCAGAGGGACCTACGAGAATATGAGAGGGTTCGTCAGTCGCCACAACTATGGCATTGCTATAGTGGGTATGTTAAACTGCAGTACAACAGTCAACAGTCACAGGTGTAGGGATATCATTCAAACTATCCGTATTACACAACACTAGGCAGCTGAACTGCTAAACACACAGTACACATCTCACGTACACATAATCTAAAAATACAGTTAACTGTAGTCTACAGATTGGGCATGTTACCTGCTTGCTCCAGGTGGATGTGCTGGGTGGCTCCGGCCTCCATTACAACACATGTCAGTGGTTGCTGTAGCTGTTGTCAAGGAGCCACCATGCTTAGGAGCAGCTCTTCCGCTCTGGTGAAGGGGGGATGAATGGCCACCCCCCCACCTGTGGCAAGCTGCTGTCTTTGGATATCAGACGCACGCCACCGGACTTGTCTAATTAAATCACTACAGGGATGGAGTACCTTATCATATGTCTGGTTATGCATGCCTATGTCATTTACCCGTCTAACAAGTTCCTGCCACAGTGCAGTCCGCTCCTGCTGGTGCTGGCTGCTTCTGGAGAAGAGCATTGTGTACCACTGCAATAGGCTGTCGAGTATCACCTCTTCCTCGTCCGCTGTATACGCTGGGTTGTGGTGGTGGGCCATCTGGATGAAAAAGATATGAACAATATGTGTGAGAGTGTCCTGTGTCACACTTTACACCTTTACCCACAGATATCACTTTACTGCCATATATACCATCCTATTGTCTGTCAGAGGTTGCACACATTCAATACCACTTATTGGTTCTCAGGTCACAACTAACTAACACTGCCTGGCAGACTCTATATATCACATCACTATACAACAGTACCCGACACACTGTTTGTGACACATTACACAACCTCAAGACAGGGGTGTATATCACACCGATGCACAAACAGAGATGTCATCCATTGCAGTGGATGTATAGTACAGGTACAGTAGTACCAATCAACCACCCTCATCACTGATGCCATAGCCCTGCCTAACAGGTGTTTCCAGTTGTTACTATACATGGCATACTGCTTTAACAGACTATATATGTTGCTGGATACACACATTTACCCTGTAGCTCACATATGATTGCAGCCATTGTACAGGCATAATCACACACACATCAGGCAAACATACAACGCACCACTGTATGCCAACACAGATGAGCATTACCTGTGTACTATACGGTACTGTGTGCCACTACTTACACACCCTTATGTCTGCATTCTATCCTCTGTGGAGACTACAGGAAACACACATGACAGTGTTTC
Organism: Protopterus annectens; assembly: GCF_019279795.1. Lineage (NCBI taxonomy): Eukaryota > Metazoa > Chordata > Ceratodontiformes > Protopteridae > Protopterus > Protopterus annectens. Next base: position 1,106,578,216 of record NC_056725.1, on the reverse strand, counting down.
CAAGCAATGTGAACACACACCATACTGTGCTGTTTAGGCCTACAGCTTCAGGTAGTACTACAGTTCATATTGGTGATGGATTCACCAGCAGTACCACTCACTAAGCATACATGTATTGCTTTAGCCTACAATGAGACACCACATTCGTCAGCAGAGAACTACGTCACATCATCTGCCATACTACTATGTCTGCCTAACAGTACATTACACATCAGTTGCTGTCCTCACAGCTAGGATAGGCACTACCATGTCAGATACAACATCACACTAAGCTATCTCACCTTTACAGACCTTGCACACATTCAGTGTTACACTTATGCAACCCCACATAGCAGCTGTTGCATTAAGTACATGTGTGAGTGCATAGTGTAATATGTAGGTAATATGCTATTGGCCCTAGGGCCTATGGCAGCCTAGCCATATGCTACTCTGGCCATTGACACACATGTACTTTGATTTCACTTGCCTCTGCCAACCTGAACCACAGAGGTGTTTCCTGGGGTGTATTACCAATCTCCCACACAATCATCAGGGGTATTTATAACAACTGCTAAGGAGGAGCCTTGTTTGCTATTGCTATGTGGTCAATTCCGTTGTATGACATATCTTTGAGATGGGAACCTATCCCTCCAGCATGTGCCGTTTAGTGAGCTGACAAGGTTTAGGGCCCTAGAGCGTGTAACCCGGAGGGATTGTGATATGTTGCCATGGTGGTTGTCACCCAGCTATGGGTGTGACATACCTCTGTATGTCCGGCAGAGGTCACCTTTGTGTGGCCAGTATGCAATACAGTGTAGTTGTGGTTTTGTGAGTCAGTCTGCATAGGGCATCTGTTTGCAGCCAGTATTAACCTCTGGGGGGTCTGTTTGTGGCCTGTTCACCTGGTGTAGTTGTCATGTGAAGTACATACCACACAGGGCATTGTGATGAGTAGAGGGGAACTCTACCCTATACTTCTATAGCTGACACACCTGTTGTCATGACACATACCACACAGACAGATTACAGGTGTAGTGTGGCACTGTCTTCATCAAAGCGGAGGTTACTGTCCACCTGTGTCCCATGTTCCCTTATCACACCTTCACTCTCTACCTATGTGGTAGTTAATGGGTACACTGTTTTGGGAAGCTGGAATGGCACTGCAGTATCAACACTTGTCTACAGTCCATGCCTTGGTCACCACCCACCTGTTGCGGTACATATGAACCCGTGTCTCTCTGCCTCTCTCTCATTCTATATGTGTATATATATATATATATATATATATATATATATATATATATATATATATATATATATATATATATATATATATATATATATATATATATATATATATATATATGATATACATGCATATCTCTACACATACATGTACACATCCATTGCTGTACACATGGATGTACATATAGGCACATGTACAGTCCACCATTCATGGTGGGGATATCACTTATGCGACAGTTGTGGGATGTACAGGTATGTGATTAAATTGCACGGTGTAGTGCAGAATACATGTGGGTGTCTGCAGCCCTTGTAGCATTGGCAGGCCTCACTAGCTGTAACACAGCAGATCTGACAAATCTGTCCCACAGCATTTAACCACCACATGACATATATCAACACTACCATAGCTGGCCTTAGGCATAGGCCAACTGGGCGGCCACCTAGGGCGCCGCTCTAGCAGGGGTGCTTTTCCACTATTTATGTGGTGTTGTAAGACAAGGATGGGGGGCACCAGGAAGTGTGGTAGGGGGTGCCATGGAGCCCTTTTGCCTAGGGCACCGGTTGACCTACGGCCGCTCCTGCGCACTGCATGCTGTTTTCTAAGCCACACACTACGACCTACATGGGCATATGGACATATCAACCTTCACTGACAGATATCTGTCCACCCTTCACTAACAGTTGCAGTATGTCCCTTGCCCTTTGCACATGTGCAGATACAGATACATACTGCTGCCACACATGGATAATTTGCAGTGTGTAGGGTACTCTTCAGGAACATCTACAACATGCCAACACATACATGTGAGTTACATACCTTACCTTAGTATTTCCCTGCTCCATGTGTTACGGTTTTGTAGTTTTTTTTTTTATTGGTGTTTTTTTTTTGGTTTTCACCCTCTATTCAACATTCTGTCTGTTTCTCACTCTGTTCTGTTCTGTCTCTGTCTCAGTCAGTGTCTGTGTGTGTCTCTCTCTCTCTCTCTCTCTCTCTCTCTCTCTCTCTCTCTCTCTCTCACTCTCTATCTCACAGCACCTGCAATGATATAATTGCATATGTGGACTGCAGGTACAGCCTGCTTTTCTAGGTATCTGCACTTGTGCATGTGACAGCCTCTGCAGCAATTGCTGCCTACCATTCAGTAATTACATGCAGCCTGCTGTTTGGTGATTGCATTACTCACTTTGATTGCAGCCCACTGCTATAAAATGCTAGGTTAGGTAGGCGTAGCCCTTTCAGATTTTCAAGATGGGGCCCATGCTTGTTTGCTCCGGACACCATTGTGTCAGTCTGAAGGTTGGTATATGTCTCTTATGTGATGCTAGGGTTGTAGCCAGTTATATACATGTTGTACTGAAACCTGAATGTTGCTGCTTCCAGTACACACATCTCAGTGTAGACATGTAAAACACCCCTCCAAATACTAACACATGATACATGGGAGTATATACTTTTTTCTTACTTACACAATTAACTGCCATACAGATGTGGTTATTGCACTGTATTCCTGTGGCCAGAATTAATCCTGGTCTGATACTGTGTGGTGTTTGTAAGGTGCTACTGTAACATTATTCCCTGCTAGGATGGCTGGTTCTCCTTGCACAGTCATGTCATGCAATTCCACAACCACTGCTGGCAAAGACCCACAGAAAAGGATTTGTGTTATACCATTCCTAATTTCCATTTGCATCCCCTCATTGTAATGCATGATATATTTATTTCAGAACCAAGTTATTTGTATATCTGCTGTGGCTTAGTGGTAATTCATGCAGTCTATTGTGTCAATGGTCTGGGGTTTGAGACTGGCAGAGGCTTTTTCTTTTGCTGCTCAGCAGAACAAAGGCCCTGCCATAGAGTGACTAAGGCACTTTTAAGCAGTTGTAAATAGGTTTGCACGGGTTTGCGTGACGCTTAGTGATGCTTAGCTAAGCGTACACATGCGCACACTCGCTTACTCCTGCTTACTACTGCTTAAAAGTGCTTACTCCCGCTAACCCCCACGCTAATTTCTTTTAAAGAAAAGAAAATGGGGAGATAGGAAAGCGGTGAAAAAGGGGGCACAAAGAGGGACACACAGTAGGTAAACATGCTCGGGATGTGCAGGACGGGTGTAGGGAAGGTCCATAGCTGCCCATTTCTTTAACATCAACAGCTGTGCATATGCAATGAATTTGGAGTGAAATTTAAAACCTTCCACCCCTGGGAGAGGGATGAGGACAACAAAGTATGTTGTACTGCCAATTCTAATTATCAGCTTACATGTTTGTCCAATGGACATGTTTGCGAAATGGGCAGCTATGTATGGGGGTGTAATTTTTTTCTGGGTACAGATTGCCCTTTTTTTTTTTTTTCAGGTGAGAGTTGGAAGTGCGGTAGAGTAAGTAGGTATGTCCGGGAAGGTAGGTTGGGAAGGTACACAGACAGGACAGACAAGATACATACAGGGGCAGTGTATGACACATGGGGTGGGTGAACACAATTGATGGGGTTGGATGTTTGGAAATCGCAGATGGTAACAGTGGAACTGAGATCCCCACCCATGGGCAGTCACCACTGAACCTTCACAGCCTCGAGGGTGGCTGTGCTGCGTGCTGCGTAGGATGGGCAGGCTCACCAGTGAGATGCGCCACTCTCGCCTCAAGCTGGTGTAGGGGATCAGCAACTGAACACTGGATCTCCCTACGCATCACAGCCCGGACCCTTCAAAGGGTGAGAGGTGGCCCTTCTCTGCCCACGCTTGCATGGGGGGATGAGCCCCATCCCCTGCAGCGCTTCCACCCGAAGGTGGCACAGGACCAATGGAGGAGGGGAGCCTGGGCTGGGCACCAGACCTGCTGGGACCAGGTGCACTCGCCAGCTGAGGAGGGACAGGTGGGTCTGCTGGGACCAGCCTTCCCATACGTTCTGTAATTAGGTGTGTTTAATTACAACATAAGTGAAACAGCATTCCAGATTAGTTATAACAGCATGCAATGATATTCCCATTAACCCAACACACCAAGGGTACAACATTTGAACAGCAAGCATAACACATGCATATATTGAACCACAGTGGTTATTCCAACAGCATGCAGAGATGTTTGATAGCAACAGGCCACCATGATTGCGGTGTTTAAACAGGGCACATGCATCACCATGAATGCAAATATTTATAGAACAATAGGACATATGTCCCAACAAATATTTAAGATTACACATACCCATTGATGTGTGGAATTGCATCGTTTATGCACATACAGTAGGGTGTAGAAAAAACCTTGGTTAACATCTTATAATTACCTTTTAGTATACACTACATTCCTAGTGACTGCAAGTGTATAACCCCTACCTGTATTATTACACTTGCCACAATAGATTAGGTTGTGTAATGGGTTTGGCTAGTTCAATATATGCCTGACCTATATTTGACATACTAACTGTCCAGGATGCAGATGTTACTGCTACATAGTTTCATAGTTTCATAGTTTAGTACTAGACTATCTGTCCTGGGGCATTTGCAAGCCTAGCCCTAGAGATGTGGCTTTTGCCACCCCATGTAGTGGTACTAAGGTGTATAGAATAAATTTAGAATACTGTGCCTTTGTCTAGTAGTGACACATTGAAGACCCCCTTACTTATTAAAATTAGTTTACTGTGCCTCTGTTAAGTAGTGACACGGGGTGGCCCCCTAGGTAAACCTACGATCTCCCATCCACTCATCAAGATTTCTCTTGAAGAGAGTCAGTGAAGGGCTCTGCCTAACATGGACTGGGATTTTGTTCCAGAGTATGGGAAGCCTCTGAGTTATGAATCTGTCCCTCCAATATGTTCTATTCATGTTTGTACTGACGTTTAAATCTTTGGCTCTCGTGGTTCTTATAGATTTTGATTTTTTGAGGTGGAGCATGTCCATCAATTCCTGGTTGGACATGGCCTTGTACGTCAGGCACAGATCACCTCTGAGCAGGCGGTATGCTACTGAATAGAGCTGGAGTTTCTTTAGCATGGCAGCATATGACATATGTTGGAGACCCTTGATCCTCTTGGTGAGGTACTTCTGGGGTCTCTCCAGCTGTTGTAAGTACCGGGTGAGGTACATACCAAATGGGGCATTGTACTCAGTCATGGGCCTGATAAGGGAGGAGTACAGGGGCACGATGACCTCCTTTGATCTGTATGTGAACCCCTTCATGATAAGGAGGGCAAGGTAGAAAGTCTTTCTAACCACTTTGGCAACGTGGGTGTCAAATGAGAGGTCACTATCAACTTGGGTCCCCAGGTCTCTGATTACTTTTTCGGTACTCAGTGGGTTACTGTCTATGTGATAATTTGTGGGTACTTTGTTTTTCCCAAAGGAGATGGCTATACATTTCTTGGCATTCAGTTTAAGGCCATGATTCTGGCACCAGTTGTCCATTTTGGTGAGGCCTTTTTGTAGGATGTATGTGTCAGCTGGTGTACCGACTATGGCTCCTAGTTTGCAGTCATCTGCGAACTTTGTCAGCCACAACCCTCCCATGTTTGCTTTCCCATCTGAGAAGTAAATGCCGAACAAGAGGGGTCCCTGGACAGAGCCCTGTTGGACACCACTTGTGACTGGCTTTGAGTCTGACATGGCTCCCACAATCTTGACTTTATGGGTTCTGTTCTTTAGCCAGTTTGCAACCCATCTTGTGACATATGGATTTACATTTAAGCTGTTTAGCTTATCTATGATCCTTGAGTGGGGTATTGTGTCGAAAGCTTTAGCCAAGTCCAGGCAGGCTGTATGGACTGCCTTGCCCTCATCAATGGCTCTAGTGACTGTTTCAAAAAAGTCAACCAGGTTCAAAAGGCAGGATCTGCCCTTTACAAAGCCGAACTGGGTGGGATCAAGTGTCTGTAGGTCTCCAATGTCGTTGTTTATGAGTTCCATAATAATTCTTTCCATAGATTTGCAAACCAGGCTGGTCAAGCTTATGAGGTGATAGTTACCAGGGTCTGTAGTGGAGCCTACCTTGTGGAGTGGGACCACTGTTGCTGTACGCCAGTGTTCAGGTACATATCCTGTAGTAAGGCTAAGGTTAAATAACATTTTCATATGCGAGTTTAGCTCCTCTTGGAGTTCACGTATCACGCAGCCGGGGATACCATCAGGTCCCATAGATGCTGTGTTTTTTGCTTTGCTGAGGGCGGTTCTCACCTGGACATCAGAGATGACAGGGAGGTTACATTCAGCTGGGATGAGTATTTCTTCTTTTGGAGGTGAGGGTGGGGAGAAATTTGCACTGAACCTGTCTGCCAGAATGTTGGCAATATCTGTGGGTTCGGTAAATTTTTTGTCGTTGTGTACTAACTCTGAACATATCTGAGTGTTTCCACCCAGGTTTCTAACATAACTGAAGAATGCCTTGTGGTTATCTTTAGTGTCCTTGGCGATTTTTCTCTCAAAGTTGGCCTTGGATATTTTTATGAGAGAATGTAGCTTTCTACTAGTGCTGATCAGAGATGCCTTCCCTTTATGGGATTTTGCTCTGTCTTGCAGTAGCTTCCTTCTTTTGTTATACAATTTGTTTATGGCTGGGGTCCACCAGACAGGATGCTTTCCTTTGGTGGAGAGGGTCTTGGTTTTATTTGGGATTGCACGACACATGCATTCTTGGAGATGTCCGTAGAAAACATTTGTGTAGTATTCATCATTGTGGGATGTGGTTTCCATTGGGCCTGTGGGCTTAAATGATACCATCTCAGTCTTGAGAAGTGTAAAGTTGGCTTTTGAGAAGTTTCTCACTGTAGTCTTTTGTGCTGGGGGTGGAGTTGGTAAATGTATATCCAGGGTGAATAGTTGGTGGTCAGATCTCACCAGTGAGGGCAATACTTCCGGTGTGGAGCATTTTGTCCCCATGTTTGTGATGATCAGGTCTAGTATATTATCCCCCCTTGTGGGAGAGGTGACTAGTTGTTCCACTGCATTTGAGTTTATGAATTCCAGGAACTAGGGTGTTTGGGCTAGAATAGTGCACCCAGTCTATGTTAGGGTAGTTGAAGTCTCCCAATATGATGGTATTTGGTGAGACATTCATATCTTCCAATGTCTTCAGGAAGGCTGAGTGGGGTTCTTGAGACTGGGAGGGTGGTCTGTAACATGCAACCAGTTGTATAGCAGTTTTGCCTATGGTTAGCTGCACCTGGATGGTCTCCGATGCTTCATGAGTTGCCACTAACCTGGAGGTGTGGGTATCCTAAATGAATATGGACACTCCCCCTCCCTTTGTGGTTCGGCCTGGCTTTTGGGGCCGAAAAGCATGATACGAGGTAAAGCCTGGTAGCGCTGGGGTGCTCTCAGGAGCCTTGAACCAGGTCTCGGTTACAGCGCAGACATCGATCTTCTCCATACTGAGGAGTGCTTCGAGAGCCTGCATCTTGAGATTTAGACTTCTGGCGTTCAGCAGCATTACCCTTAATTTATTTCCATTTTTGTTTTCTAAGGAGGTGGGTTCATCTTTTGAGCCTTGCCTAAAAAAGGCACTATGGGGGTGGCAAGAGCCTTAGCCAATATCCGGAAGCCCAGTGGTGACAGATGCAAGCCGTCCCTTGTGAAGCAGCGTGGCTTGTCCAGCATGTCATCCCAAGCAAACAGACATAGGATCCCCCTAGAATGACACCAGTAATTGAGCCAATTATTAAAGCTGATCATCTTGTCTTTGTATTGTGGCATCATTCTTGGTGAGGGCAGGATGCTGCTCAGGGTCAGGGTCATACCAGCCTGTGCTACATAATCAGAGAGCTCCTCTATGTCTCTTTTCACGTAGTCCAAGGAGGTAAGTCTCAGGTCATTCACGCCGGCATGGACAATGACGGAGTCATATTTGTACATGCTTTTGAGTGACCTCAGTGCGTGTGTTATATGGGGGATCCTAGTCCCCGATAGGCAGCTTACCGTTACCCTCTCCTTGCTCAGCCTGGTAAGTGGGACGTCAGTGTGTCTGACTATAGAGTTACCTATCACTAGTGTATCAGGCATAGTGTTTGGCCTTAAGGGCTGTGATTTATTGACACACCGATTTATTGAAGTATGTGTTGCATATGTTATGTTTTGAGGTGGTGGATTTTTGGGTGTCTGCTTTGGGAGCCTCTGTTGTTTTGGTAAGTTTTTTAATAGAGCCTCAGAGTATGTTTTTGTGCTTGATTTGCAGTTGGGGTAGGTCTATGTGTGACTGGGTTTGTTGTGTGTGTGGTTACCTTCTCCTCCTCACAACAATAAGGACCACAGGCAAGCACCAAATTACGATGGAAATATCAGAAAAGAACAACAGCCAGTATATCCAAAACAAATTTATTCTCAGTAGATTCTCTAGCACCTCGGCTCCACAAAGCCTTCAAGGAGTAACTCACAATAGATTTTCAGTTAACATTTATACACACCTTCATTAACTCATTGTACAATTAAAACCAAAAAGTCAAGTAATAATACACTTAAAAAAACAGTTATGCCTTTAAATCACACTCTTCCAGCAGCAGTCAGTATTCAGCCCCTTAGGTATCAGTGTCTGATGAAGAAGAATTTCTTGAGGAAGTTAATAAGATATGTGAAATGTTTATAAATAGGAAATATGATAGCCATTTGATAAATATAAGTAGAAATAAAATATTGAATAAAAGATACCATAGGAGACCCCAAAAAAATAAAAAATATGATCGTGAGTTAAATGGTAAGGATGAGGTAGGCAAAAATTATATTTTTATGGTATCTATATTTAATATATGCAGTGAGGATATAAAAAGATGTATATTATATTTCTGGAAATTTTTACAGAATTTCAAGGAACTAAATGGTATGACAAGTAAGATGTTAAAATTTAGTTATAAAAGAGGGAGAAATATTAGAGATATAGTTGTGCATACAAAGTTTGAATTACCCATACAGAATATAGTCAAATCTGTTCATAGTACAGGCACTATAGCCTGTGGAAAATGTAAAATTTGTACTTATGTTGACAATGTCTTTCCTTGTATAAATGGAATAAGTTTTAAACCAAAGGGTTCTTTTAGTTGTATTACGGAACAAGTCATTTATATTATAAAATGTGGATGTAAAAAATATTATGTAGGTCAAACAAAAAGGATGTTTAAAATTAGGATCATGAAGCACTTGAGAGATATTAAGAATAAAAAAGTAGAAAGCCCATTGTCACAACATTTTATAGACTATCACAATTCTGAGAGTGATAGTTTTAGAGTATCTATTTTAGAACAAATTATAAGAAAGGAAGCTAGTGAGGATAAAATAAAATATGAACTTTTGAAAAAAGAGTTGATTTTTATTTTAAAGTATCAGACACTGATACCTAAGGGGCTGAATACTGACTGCTGCTGGAAGAGTGTGATTTAAAGGCATAACTGTTTTTTAAGTGTATTATTACTTGATTGCTTGGTTTTAATTGTATAATGAGTTAATGAGGGTGTGTATAAATGTTAACTGCAAATCTATTGTGAGTTACTTCTTGAAGGCTTTGTGGAGCCGAGGCGCTAGAGAATCTACTGAGAATAAATTTGTTTTGGATATACTGGCTGTTGTTCTTTTCTGTTACCTTCTCCTCCTGTCTAGTCTTGCCAGTCCTGAGTTGAGAGAGTTCAGCCTCCAGTTTGGCTATATAGTTGCATTTCTCACATGTAATTGTGTTTGTTGGGAGGAGGAGAGGGTTGTCTGTGTACATGAAACAATTATAGCATTGTCTCAAGATTCCCAGATTAACCAGCTGAGCAGGAGAAGATGCTAGCAATCTACCACTCGACATGCTAGAATATTATAAGAGAGTGCTGTGCCTTTAAGGGAAGTGGTTGGGGTGGTAGGTGGATGTAGTGCTACTTGAGTTTGAGAGTGCTTGCTTAGAATAGAAGCTTTGAGAACAAGTGCTATGCTTATAATATAATGAGTAGACTGGTTATTCTAAGAGTAGAGCTTTCTAAGGGAAAATTTGAAGAGCAGACTTGGCAGATATTTCTTGATTGCATTTATATTTCTTCACATGACATTTTCACTTCGATTTGTACAGAACCCTGCATTTCTTGACACACACTCACATTTCTGGGGAAATATTACATGCTACACGTGTGCCAGGTTTACTTATTCATGCCAGCCAGTAACTGACTATTGTGGACTGTATATATGTTTCACAGCTACTAGCACTTCCATCACCCACTTTATATGGGACTGCACAACTCTGGGTTGCCAGCACCTTTTCAAACAGTACTGTTTGTATAATGCAAGGGTACAACAACATTTCAGACTCTGTGACACAGACACACTCTGGGTTTTAGATCTTTATTAATGACATTGCACACTTTTACACAGGCTCACTCCTTTATTTGTTTTAACGGTGTATATGGCAGACATGTTCAAGACATATTATACCTTTATTAATAGGTTAGAACAATCTTTTTTCAGGCTCACTCACTTATGTTATATGACAGTGCCTGCAGAGACATTATTCCAGACATACGTTACCTTTCTTAATGGGTTACTACACTCTTTTTTCTGCCTGTCTAACGTTTTTATCTGACAATGCATGCAGAGGACTTATTCAGGCAATTTTATGGCTGTATTATTGGACTACAACAATTTCTTTCATGCTCTCTCCCATATTTTATATAACAATACATGCAGAATAATCACTAACCTGCCTGGTGGCGCAGCCTTAGCAGCCTATCAGCATAGGCTTGCTGATTTGTAGCACGGTCACCTGCAACTGTAAAGTAAATGAAGGGATACTGAGACATACCTATCCATTATACATACTCCATTATCAATTCTTACATACTGCATTCCATGGCTACATACTCAGTTGTGAGGCATCCCGCGTCACACGGGCCTCCTGTATCCATTGGTTCAGGTGGCCCTGCATTCCTCTCTTCAGGTCTGCATGGTGGTGACGGACCTGCTCACCAGTCCGAGGAATGCCTGTGGCACTGGTGAGGTCACGAGCTAACCAGTTCCAAGCCTCTGCCTTGTACTCCATCCCTTGGAACTGGCCCTGCAGGTGTCTTGACTCGTGACGGTGGACAAGGAGCAAAACCATGCATTTGGACTCCTCGATGCCCCAACGTTGTCCTCGGAAGCGTGTTCCCTCTCCGACACCAGACATTCTAACTGCAGATGTGAGCTACAATCAGTTATGGCATGTATTCCCACCCATGGGGCTTAAATATGCCGCATTTCCCACACTTTTTTGTGATTGGCCATTTTGTAAAATTCTCGGCTGATTGCAGACCTGCTTAGTAATGGTTAAACTACCATTCGTAAGTATATGAATGTTAATAGTGGCTGTTTCCCCTATGTTGTCATGGCTTGGTGGTTCTGTACTTTGCTTCTGATGCACAGAGTCCTAGGTTTGAACCCTGTCATATATTTTATGTTCATACTATCCAGACAGGCTAGGGGGTGTAGCTGCATTTAAGCAACTTTGCTTTAAGTTGCTCCTCGGTGCCCTGGTTGGCACGGCGCGCACATCCACGCAAACACATTGCACTGGGTAAAGCGCTATTAAACGATGGGCAACTCTATTGCGCTGGGTGAAGCGATGCTTAACTGCAGGCAATTTTATATCAGGATCCTTTAAAATATTTATTTTGTTCACTGATACATTGGCCATTTCACTGCTTTTTAGTAATGTTTAAACATATTTGTCAAGTATTATTTCATATACTGATTTAGAAAATAAATACAAAGGGGAGTGGTGGGATAAAAAATAAATACGAAGGGGAGTGGTGGGACTCGAACCGTGAATGCCTCTTCTTTGTGCGGATGCTCTACCATTACGCTGTTGCTATTTGGTGTGATTTGCATAAACATTCTATCTTATGCTCTTCCATGTCAGAATTGCTAACTCTAGCTAAGCAATGGGCACACCTGCACACGCATGCGCAAATACGGGCAGCTATTTTGGGAATTTAAAAAAAATTAATGTTGTGCGTTTTAGAACTGTGATGGGGGTTTACAGTATCAGACAGTGAGGTGTTGGGTGCAGGGACATTTGAGCAGACTTGCACTTGTTTATTTGCTTTTATTTTCAACACTTGCAGGGGCATGGACATTTAGACTGCTCAGCAGTCGGACATGCCCCCTGCTTTCTTACACGGTCCGTGTAAGACTTACGGTTGAGTCAGCATGCCCTCATGCATATTCATGGCACGCTGACGTCATACTGTTCAACTGCAGCCTCCGAGTAAAACTTATTAAGTCTTACATGGAGGATTTGTGAACACGGGGGCAAATCTATGCCATACTTTTTCCTCACTTGACCACAGTACTCCATTAAATAATGAAGAAACAGCTCATACCTCCTCATGGCCAGCCAAAATTACCCCACCTGCAGCAGAAGAGCCGAGACTAATTAAAAAACTACTACGGAGCACGTTTTCTTCAAAATTACTACTGAGAGGCATTGCTTAGTTATCGATCATCTTTGCCTCTTTTTTTTTTTTTATTTAATGTAGTGCCTTTCTATGACCAAGCGGCACACTGCTCATGTGCAATCCAGCCACTATAGACCCCGTCAGCCCGCCACCCACCACTACCTTGTGAGACCTCAGAAAGTGATGCAGCACTCCAGCCAAAGGCAACATAAGCATATTTTAACTCACCACTAACCACCAACGATACTACTCACTTAAGAACAAGCAGCTGACATCCAAATAACATTCTCTCATCAACATTCACTCATCACCTGCATATTTTAACTCACCACTAACCACCAACGATACAAATCAGTTAAGAACAGGCAGCCGACATCCTACTAACATTCTCTCATCAACATTCTCTTATCACCTCACATATTTTAACTCACCACTAACCACCAATGAACCAAATCAACCAGGGGTCCACTCCTATACTTAACCACAGGCAGCTGCATTCTCTCCTACCCCCTCCAACAATGCCAAACCAGTACCCATGGAAAGAAAACCTTAACAATTCAATATATTAAAAGAAAAAAAAAACTCATACCACAAGAGACTGGCTCTCAATACCCTGCCTCGGTCAACCAGTCAATTAACCGATGCCACCACAGCACCAACAACCCGAATCCAAGGCCACATACCTCCCACCGACACCAAGAAAGCCCCATAACAATTCTCAATACCGGGTACCCACGAGGTGCTGAAATGGCTGCACTTACTAAAAACCTAAGCCACTACGAACCCACCCAGGTTAATGAAAAAAAAACACCATATAGCATAGAAACTATATTTAACTTAAATTCTTCTACTAGCCAAGGCCTACCTTACATGCACCTCAGGTCATTAGGGATGTGGTCCTGCCCAACAACAAGACCTCACCAAAATGTGCTTACTTACTCTGGATTTCCTTTCAAAAACCCCCAAACCACACCCCTCAACACTACCTCACTTCCCCTCAGTTCCAAACTCACTTAACCCTTTCCTAACCACTTCTTATACACCTACCATAACCTAGCACACTACCACCCAGCACCCCCCACCCCCCACTAAACAGTCCTGTGACAAATTTGTCTGTGCCAAACTTCACTTCATAATGTTTCTCATCTTGAATGTGACCCCTAACCTGTACAATTCCATTGAAATACAATCAAAAATGTTTCTAGGAAGGTGAGCACCTATTGCCAAGTGAAGATGTGCCATGATGTTAGAGTCCAGACCAAGATGAGTGAATGCTGTAACCATCTCAAGAGGTGCATACACAACATATCAGTTTAAGGGTGTGCACACTCATTCAACTGGCTTATTGTACTGATTATTATTTCCATATGTTTTCACAGACCAGATTGGTATGTTTTCAATTGAATTGTACAGGCTATAGCTCATACTACAGGTGAGAACTGTTATGAAATGAGTTATTGTGGTGTTCTAATTGCACAAATACCAGACAGTGTATCATGGGTGTGTACCCTTTATATCCACTGTAGCTATATGGACACAGCAGTAACTGACCTGTATATTTAGCCTCCACCATGGTAGAGTAATCCCCTTTGGTCGATAGCAGCAATACACAAACCACATAATAGGTTGCTATATTGGCTGTACAGGGACACATAGGTGCAGGCAACAACATGGAAGCAAGTCCACCTATATCTGAGCAAGCATGTAAGTTCACAGGTGACTTCCTGTAAGGCTGACTATGACTATAAATCAGACATATCAACACAAGCAAGGGAAATTGCAACTGTGTCTCCACATATGTTGTAAGTCTCAGAGAAAACAACACAATTCACCCTGTACTGGGGGTAAAGAACACCTCATACACACATGCCATGGATACAGGCAACCTGCATCACACAGGTTAGGTGGGAACATTGCCACCCTGCCCACCACATTTGTACAGGGGCATATGCACATCAACTACACTCCTCCCCCCAGCAATGGTGAGCATGTACATATTGCCTACTGATGGCAACAACAGCATATCTCCATAGGGCATAATAACATCACTGTCTACCTCCAACATGAACTCAGGCATGTGCTCACAGATCCATCACACACCACAGTCAAACACAAACCTGCCACCATCCACACACCATCCACATGGAAGATGCCCACTGTCAACCCTCTACACAGAAATGAATGGAGACTAGAGGATTATGCAATCAAGTGTCTAACATTGGGGGGAATAAGATAGCTCAGGGGCAGGCATGTAATGCAAGCTGCTATAGCCACGATAGCTTGGAAGGTTTTGGTGTAGTGTGGATTATTTTCAAGTAATAACCACTATTGATGTGCATTTTGACAACCGTATGTGGTCCTGTGACCTTTTTCCTGTTTATGTCTTCCAGGTAACATGCAGAGTGCTCGCCTACCAGCATTCTCTGTTGGGGAAACTGACATCATCATCCAATATGTGATTGGACATTATGCCCTGTTATTTGGACAGAAAGCAGGAGATGTGTGGGAGAGGGCTGCCCTGTGGAACAGTGTGGTCCATAGGGTAAATGATGCCGGCCTGCACAGCAGAACTTATAAGCATGTGCAGCATTGAGCCACTGACCTCATCCACCATGCCCATCAATGGGTTGCTGCTGTAGTGAGAGACCAGCTAGCCACAGGTGGGGGCCCAGCCATCCAGCCTCAATTGACTCCCACCGAGGAGCTCCTCACCAAACTTGGGGCACCCACCCAATGCACAAGCCATGAAGTTGAGGGCTGCATTGTGGAGGTAGGTTGCACACGCACTGGACGAGGAGCATGCAGGTAAGGGCCCAGTGGGGATCAGTACATTAATGTACCAGACATACATGTTTCTATTTTGTATCTACATGCATGTGTCAGGTCCGATTGCAGTTGTGGATGGGCTTTTCTAATGCACAGAGGTGCACATGTATGGTGAGGACAGGACATTGTATATTATTGCGGTTAGTACTGTAGATGTGCAGACATGCTGAATCCATCCTGTACCAAGGCCACTTGTGAGCCTGCTGACAATAATTCCCTCTCACAACTACCTAGGACCCTCTGGTCTGCATATGGGACAGCAGCCTGAAGCTGGCGAGTATGACATTGTTCTGTTGCTGCCTGGCAGTACCCCAGGCATGTGAAGTGTATACAATTTACCATGCACACAACCATCAGTAATAGCTATATTGCTTTATGTGATAGCTATATTGCTTGTGCATGCTCACATGTGCTGGGGCTAACTGTATTGCATCACAGAGGTCACCACTGGGGCCTATCTGATGTGAATTAAACATTCCTATAGCATATTTCACAACTTGTCAGTGCCAAGACGTCTGGACAGAGTCCAGCAAAATGGACTGGACAAACGGCCTAAGGTAGGGTCATGCATGACACATTAGTGGTATCCAGTGGATATAAATTGTGCACACACACACCTCTTAAGATGCAAGGTGTTCCTGTTACATACTAATTAGGACCACAATATGACAGTCCACACCTCTTCCTGCCTTTAATGTGACCCATAACAGGAACAGTTTACTTGTAAAACCAAGCATCTGGACTCATTTATTGCACCTTCAAGACTGGCCACGTGTGAGGGCGGCAGATGTCATATCAGAATGATGTTTCAGTCAGGTATGATACCTCATACTGTCATATGTGTCAATACACTCACTGTAGCCTATTTGGCTATAATATCACATACATTTGTTAAGGCTCACAGACCAGTTCCAACCATGTATAGATTGCAAACATATGGCTATTCCAGAAACATCTGTACTGAGGACTGTACAATGGTTTAACCTGCTGCATGTGAAGCAGATGCTGTTACCACACTATATAAAGTAATGGCAGTGGGAGCTGGTCAGCAGCCATGTATGGTATACACATCAAAATGGTATAAGCCACACAAGATATGATCCTCACACACACAGTTGCCACCATTAGGATTAGAACTCCTGCCTATCTAGGTATTCCTACTATAGTACTACACAATTATCAGATGTGCCACAGAGCTTATACATTTCCACCTCTTTCGGTACTTCTAAGGTGGATGACATCAACAGGACTACTACATTGGAGTGAAGGGAAGTGTAAAGGGTAGTACACAGGTCAAAAATGGTATAAGCCAGACAGTACATGATTCACACACATAACCACTTGCCAGTATTGAGATTAGAACTCCAGCCTACGTAGGTATGCCTACTATAGTATTACACAGTTACCGCATGCACTACAGAGCTTACTGAACTTTCACATGGCCAAGCTGCTGATAACTGCACAGCTGTGGTAAAGTATTACAGGTGGCAGACAGTCTGCCTTCTGTTCCACCCATACATCATGCTAGTTCTTCCTGTCTTCCACTTCAACTAGCATTACGGGTTGGCACCTCACCAGGTTACTGTATCAAGATGTGTGGCACACTTGGGAGTTGTCAGCAGTACTTGTTCATCACAGATGTAGCCCCAGTAATTACTAGTTTACTAGTACTCCTGGCATGTTTGAAGGGTGGTTATCTGTGATTTCACGCATTAACCTGGAGCACTTTTCCATTCTAAGGCACTGTTGCAACTGCCTCATGTACACAGACAACCCTCTCCTCTAAACTCCAAACACTCAGACCTGTGAAGGTTAACCATATATCACCCAATGTTACATATGCTGTCTCCAGCAAAGTCTGGACTAGCAGGTCAAGAGGATAAGATCAACACCTGCACCAAACCATGCGGAATACATAGCTCACCATGACACCCAGTTTGACAGCCATGACATACAGTGAAAAGCTACATACCCACCTTCCCAGAGGCACTCAATGCACATTTACCCAAACAGCACAGACCAGCAAGACAGATACCCACTCAGACCACGACATGTCACATGTCAAGGGACACAAGGCTCTACACAGTGTGCCCCTCTACCTAAGCTCCTAAGTCCAACTATCTTGCACAGTACAGTGATCATGGGTAACTCAGTACTGAGGTGCATGCATATCCCTCTCACTAAGTTGAATATGGAGTAGGTAAAAGCCAAATATCTATCACATGCCAGCATCCACCACATGACACAGCCAGTCATAGCACTCCCCAACAACTACGAGTATCACTCTGTATCCATGTGGGTGTGAATGACTTGGGATACACCTCCCTGGACTACATGACAAGATCCATGGTTGAACTTTCTGATTATGTGGTCCAGGCAGGTGTGACAGTACCTCTGGGCAGTGTACCACTGTCAGACAGACTGATGCTGTGGTACTATCAGCAGATGATAGACTGCAACATTGGCTTACGTGTTATGTGTCATTCTCAGGGTATCCAGTACCTCTCTGCTTGGGACTATATGATTGACAGAACCCAATGACTTGCCACAAATGTTGTATATCAGTCACCGCTGGGTTTCCAGGTACTGGCTAAGTGTCTTGCCACCCCTATGATGCCTTATTAGGCAGTGTTCCTAATGTTATTACCTCCATAACAGCTACACATGTATGCAATCTGATGGACATGCTGCTCAACAGTAGACATCTGTCAGGATGCAGTCAGTCATAGCAGTTGTTGGAGTGGATACATGTCTGCTGTAATGGAGAGGTGGTTCACAGCAGCAGACAGCAGACCTGCAGTATCAGGCTATGATGCATTCCACAGCTGTCAGCCCCCAAAAATGGACCACACCACACCTCCACAGGTGATGTTGTCTCCATAGTCATTATAACTAGGAACACCTCCTGACTTGTATCCCATCATAATGCATTGGAAATACGTCCACTATAACTGCCGTGGGGTAATAGTGCAATCCAGACCATAGCCTGCTATGGCTCCACATCTATGTCCCTAGAATGTCAATACACATTCCTCAACACCCTGCCATGTATGATGGTCCAATGCAACACTGACATAGCATGAGTCTTCAACTACCCCTCCATCACCTGGGGAAAGTAGCCAAGCACTAGTACAATGGCCCACAACTTCTGGGATTCATCATTTCAATTGCCCTGGACCAGCTCATACTGACCCCTGGTATAAGATGCAACAACTTTGACCTGTGTTTACTACTTAAATATGGAACTGTTGCTTATCCATAGATGTCAATCCATGCATGGTGAGATTTACACCAGCTGTAATCAACATGGAAATCAACATGTCAGTCACTCACCCCAAAAAGGTAACCACCTTGCAAACCCTCCCCAAAGCTGACTTTGCAGCCAAGAAAACAGGGGTGGATGTCTTCAATACACCCATGACAATGGGAAATAGCTGCATTACTGTGGAATCATGCACATAGGCACTGTACAAACAGGTACATGAATGCATGGTACTAGCCAGAGCCAACAGAACCCAGACACTGTCCTCCAAACACTGGGAGACAATGTGATGGTCCCCTGACATTACTAAAGTGTACATCAGAAGGAGAACACTGCTGCAGAGAAAGGTGGTGTCCCATGACTGTTGAACTCCCTTATTAGCCTCAAATACAACTTTGGATTCCTCATGGAATCCCCTACAGGCAATCTATGATGGCAGACATGCAGCAGACACTGACGACAGTCACAACAGCCTTTGATAGTTACATCAACAACTTCCACAGCATTAAACACACATGCTGTGAGTTACTGCACAATGCTAATACCTATCCTGACACAACAGATATTGGCCAGAGTCTTTGCAGCCTCTCTCCCCCCACAAGTGAAGTGCTGAGTGAATGTGTTCTCACATGCTGTATTCCATTTCTATTCTAGCCATCTGCATGTCACCATGATGTGGCCCTGCAGCAAGGCCACAGGGTATGGCAGTGTGGTAACACATCCACCATGTCATAGGTGTGAGAGTAATGAACAGGTTAAAATGAGTTTCAGTGGATTTTTTCTGAAAATGTAAAATAAATATTCTGCATTTCGGTGTGTAGAGTGTACTTAGTTTGAACTCTTGGCAAAAACATATAGCTTGGCATTCATTGTTAATAAGAATCAGAAGTAAAATGTTTTATCTCTTATAAACTGTGCAGCTTGTGAAATTTATTATCTACAAGCAGGGCAAGACAAACTCTTGTATGCAGCTGTGTCTCGTCAATATGATACGCAATACAGGCCAAGGACAAAAGGAGTTATTCTTCAGGCATAGAATGTTTAAGATATTGAAAACAAACTGTCAGCAGAACAGCTTAAGAGGAAAGATGTATTATTCTTGCAAATTTCCAAAACTGCTGATGCAAGCAGAAAAGACTATAAAGACTCAGACTTTTTCTTTTGTAGGAGAGACTCTGATTATTCTAAGCTGACGTACGTTTGATGTATTACTTTTCATTTGTTAAACTAGATGTCAACTTTGTAAGCAGAGTAAACAAATGTCATAACAGCAGAACTGCTTTAGTGTTTTCATTGAATAAAGGTACAGACTATCTGAATAGTGTAGTATGACTTTAATCTTAACAAAAGTCAGGGTACAGTATGTGCACAGAAATTCCCAGTCTGTAACACAGTGATTGCATATGCCTCACAGATAATAGAGTTGAGGGTTGTACATAGGTATATGTTGATTTACAACATCTGTTGTAGAATGGAGAATGGTACATGTTGTGGTTTGGACACATCTCTGATTGCTAATCACCACAGCCACAGGGGATATTCATCAACAAAACACACTGAGATTACTATTCACACGCACACACACACACACACACACACACACACACACACACACACACACACACACTCACACACACACACACACACACACACACTTCCCAGTACTGAGATCCATAGGTTCACTGCTTCATAGGTATGTAGTAGGTGAATGGGCCTGAAGGCTCTACAAGGCTAGCCAAAGGGAATACCCTGGCATCAGGCCACATGACAATAGTCCCCAGTGTGGCTCAAGAGTATAGTCACTGGAGTGGTCCCCAGGGGTGGGTATTGTATTCCCCATCCACTCATCCAGATTTCTATTGTGGGTGGCCAGTGATGTGCACTGCTTCACATGTATGTGATTTATATTCCATAACATGGACAGTGTTTGGGTTGTGCACTTGTCCCATATGCATGTTCTTTGAAGTGTGGAAGTGTGCTTGAGGTCTCTGGGGCATTTTGTGTAAACAGATTGGTATCTTCAGAAGTAGCATTCCTGACCTCATTTGCAACTGAGGTAGTGATTACACCAACATAGACAGTATGGTACGGGGATTCATTGGAGTTATTGGAGTCTGTCCGTACAGGGCATGTGTATAAGGCATGGTATTCCCTTTGTGGGGTATATTTGCAGATTTTACAGTTGTTGCAGACATCCAGTGGGGAACATGGAAAAATGGCCATGGTACACATTGATTGTGTTACTGATGGGATGGAACAGGGTGCCATGTCCTTTTACTTGCTGAATAACATACACTCAGTCACGAGATGTAACACATCAAAGTAATTTCTGATGTCAGTGGCACTGTTGTGGTCAACAGGCAAGTAGTCCCACACCGTGGGTACTATCTGTGAGGCAATTTGCAGAACTATCGATATAGTGGTTGCTGCCTAGCCAACTGTGTTTTTATATGATTCATTGGTGGAGAGTGGTCTCTGAGTATTAGAAGGGTTGCCTATATTGTTTACTAATCCATACTGTCACATAGTAATTGCACATGGCACTAGACATTTAGGGCTGTGGATTGTCTACACCAACCTCTATGGTGTTTGACAACTGTTGGCCCTGTAATGTAGACATTGGGCCATATACTAGGTACTCAATATAATAATTTAGCAAAACCCACCCCAGTGGCTCCTGTTATGCACAATCATACTAACACCCACACCCACACAGGATACTGATGACAGACACACTTGCCAGTACTGCGTTTTGAACACCTACCTAGCTATGCATTGCTACTACAGTGTTATGCATTTATCATATGCACCACAGAGCTTATATGATGGTTGTTGGCCTAAGGTACTTATAAGATGAGGAACATTACCAGCCCTTGTAAATAATGGCATTGGGTGATGTACTGGGTGAGAGATTTCAGAAAACATTTTACCCTGCACACACATTCAGATTTGCCAGGAGTGAGGTTCAAACCTCTATCTAACTATGTTTGCAGACCATTACATTGCGCATTTACCACACGCACCACTGACCTTACATGGTTTAGGTATGCCAACCGGTACTTCTAAGGTGAATGATACCTGCAGGACTGCTAATTTCAGGCATTGAAAAGTGTACTGTGTGTAAATGGGACCAACATCTTTAAGGTTCATATATATATATATATATATTTATATATATATATATATATATATATATATATATATATATATATATATATATATATCTATGTGTGTGTGTGTGTGTGTGTAGATAGATGTTCACACACACAAACACTAGCCAGGAATGAGATTCAAACCCCTACCTATGTAACTATTGTTACTATATTGTTCAACATTTATCATAGACACCACAGAGATTATAGGTAGAGCATTATCCAAACATACCTGTAAGGTGAGTGACATCAGCAGCAGTGCTAAAGGAGGGGTAATGAAAGTGTAGTAAATGCGAATGACCACAAAATCAGGTTTCTACAAGGATGCATGCACTCTTTCAGACAAACACACATATTTTCACAGTTGCTAGTACCAGGATTAGAATGCCTACCTAATTAGTTTGCTATACCATAGTATTGCACAGTTATCGCAAGTGCCATGGAGAGCTGTCCAAAGATATCTTTGAAGGTGAGTGACATCAGCAGCAGTGCTAAAGGAGGGGTAAGGGAAGTGTAGTAAACGTGAATGACCACAAAATTAGGTCTCTACAAAGGCATACACACTCTCTCACACAAACACACATTTTCACAGTTGCTAGAACCAGGATTGGATCATCTACATAACTAGTTTGCTACACTATAGTATTACACAGTTATTGCAAGTGCCACGGAGCTTTTATGTTCGAAAACTGTCCAAAGGAATCTTTAAAGGTGAGTGACATCAGCAAACGTGCTGAGGGAGGGAAATGGAAGTTTAGTGAGTGTGAATGGCCTCAACCACATTCATCTAGAAACACACAGACACTCACATACAACTTAACATTTGACAGGACTGAGATTACAACTGCTACATGGATACTTATTTGTACTGTAGTGTTACACAGTTATCACAAGCACTACTGACACTATAGGGCTGAGGGCTAACCAAAGGTATTTCTACAGTGAATGACACCAGCACATCAAGTGATATAGGCCAATGGGATGTGTACTGGGTGGGAAAGGCCTCATAATGGGATTCTCTCTCTGTTGCTGTCTGTCTTTCTCTTCCCCACGTCTCTGTGTGTGTATGTTTGACATATTATATTATGTTGGCCTTAGATATGTGTGAGTATTCCTATCCAATGTGTGTGTGTGTGTGTGTGTGTGTGTGTGTGTGTGTGTGTGTGTGTGTGTGTGTGTGTGTGTGTGTGTGTGTGTGTGTGTGTGTGTGTGTGTGAAGTATCAATGGTGTACCATTTGGCGTGTGTGCACAGACATCTGCGAATAACTATCTGTAGTCCACTGTGTTGTCAGACATGGGCTTCATTTCTCTAAGTGTAGCAGCATGTCCAGTATGACTTTCTATATTGAGTGTGTGTATCCATACCAGGTAGGACTGGACTCCAGTTCAGGATTTTGTGTGCTACAGCTACACCTAGTAACCTGTTTCTGCAGGATATCTGTAGATAGGTTGCCAGTATGGAGACACAATAGGCATAACATACGGGGATACTGTAACTATTGCTGTCTGTGCTGCTTGTGTGACATGTTTGGTTGTAGCATAGATTTTCTGACATATGTACTGTTTTACACTGTGATGTATCATGTCATCAACTACTGACAGTTATTATTTCTTGCTCACAGTTATTTAACAGGGAAATACAAGGTGAATGAAGCTGAGACCAATATTCTGAGGCATATAGACTATACATTCTAGTACACACCTGCCATCGTGGAAGGGTAGCTAGAGACAATAGACTGCTGGTTCTGTGTAAATGGTCCAGAACCTGGTTAGTATGCTGGCTGGGGTTCCCCTCCTTGTGCTTTTCTCAACTTTACAGAATGGCCATATCCTGCTGGGGCCAAACCTCTCAACTGTACAGATACACCCAGGTCATCCAGAGGCAGGAGTCATATAGCTGGTCAGTTTACCTACACATTGTTGTTTATAAGCAGTTGTGTGGCTATTCATTCATGGGTTTGCAGTCAGGGAGTAGTATGGACAGACATTAGAGTTTCAAACTTCATACTCTATGACATCCATGCTTCTACACCCCCACTGTTATTTTCTCCTCTTCCTAACATTATGTAAGCAATATCTCAGAGGTATCCCTATAGTTGGGTTTTTATCCCAGTAGTATTTATGGTCTGGTCCACAGTCCTTACAGGAGGACATGGAGAGGCATGCTACTGGCATTTGTCAACATGGCCTTGTATTTGTTTTCTGTTAACTGTGTTAGGTTGTTAGTTGGGACCGCCTGACATTCCGTACATTGGCACTATGGGTGAGGCATGGACCTTTGCCAGAGGACTATAGGCTTGAGAGTGCTGCAGGCCATCTGTTACTGGATTTCTATGTGGGATTGTGGGGGGGGGGTGCACACCTGCAGACTTTAAACATTTGCAATGACTGTACTGGTATTTCGGTTACTCTGTTGGCTTCCATTTCATATTGTATTGTGACCTATCATGCAGAAAGACAACAAAATCAAGCAACCCCAACTGCCAAAAGTGTCTCAAAGTGGTACAACAAAGTAGGAAAGTCTTCAAGGTACACCGCCACAAGCTTGCACTGTGTCACAGTGATAAAAACTCTTTATTCAAAGAAAAACAATACAAATGTTAAAAACACACAAAATTCCCAGCTAAGATAAGCACTTTCAGCTTCTTAAGCCTTCATCAGATCAAAAATAGCAAGTGCTGGGTAAAAACATATATACTGTGTTACAGCCAATCCAGTGGCTTAAAATTATTTTTTATCCTATCAGCAGTCTCTTAGTTCTTGGTCAGAAACAAACTCTGTACAAGATCTAGCTACCAAAGAAAATCCTTTGCTGCTGCTGCAGTGTCCTCAGTCAGGTACATACACTCTCTCTGTTCTTTTCATCTCTGCACTCAGAGAAGGTTAACACCCTGCAATGTCTAAATACCAATCAAATACTTTAAATATTGTTTCCTTCTAATCACTAGTTCAGCCTGTTACAGTGCTTTTACCAAGCCTTCAGCCAACTGTGTAAACACTGCTATTTCTTCATTGTTCACTAGAACTTTTCCATTACTAACCTGCTGCAAAAAGCAGACAACGTTAACCTAATACAGTAGTTTTACCACTTTTTTAACTTAATTTTAATATTCTTATTTTTATTATTCCAGTTCATCTATACTGTCTATTAGCAAAAGCTTCCTAGTGCACAGAGGGAAAAAAAGCCAAAATTAAGCAAAGTTTCCTCATTGCTTCAGACAAGGAATGAAAGCCATACAAAATGGTTCTTATCCTGGTTTTCTGCATATAAGATTTTAGTTCAAGAGAAAATATTCAAGATATTGTCAGAAAAGGACGCACTTAGGGTAACTCCTATTGTGCCCCGAAGTTTACCTTATACTCCAATAAGGAGGTACGGCCATTGCAAGGACTGTCCTTATGGTAATTATAAGTTTATCTTGCCATAACAGGATGCAGCTATAGCTTTTATTATTTATTTTTATTGTTTTATTGTTACAAAGTGCCATCCTCTAGTCACAGCCGAAGGATGTACTAACAGAAACACAACCCATCAGACACTAAACGTCCCAAATAAATCCTGCTGATGAGAAGCTACTAATTAGTTCCACCCCTCAGAATACGAGGGCAGAATCCCTTAGTGAACAAGAAGAAGTGGAACAAAGGGGAAGGGGGAGTTGAATTTTATATATATATTTACTGGCTTGGACAGTCCAAACAATACAAACTCAAAACTATGCGGAGATAAAAATTAACCAATATGAGCTAATATTGGATTGGTGCTGAAACTGCTTCTCACCTCTGTGCCCTCCTGAATATAAAACTCTATCCAATCAGAGGGAAACACAGGTTCCCTCAACTCACATATCATACCAAAGTTCTCACATGCTTAATACAACTTAACTTAAAAGAATGATATCAGTTCAATTAACAGTTAAGCATCTATTCCTTAAAACTGGTTTTGATGGGATCATAATATTAAGACCTGGTGGTCTGTGGGCTTGCAGATCCATAATCCAACCTATTGCACAAATTTCTGTGAGGTTTTGTATGCCTACACTTCTAAGATTACAGTTTCTAAAGCTTTAAATGTAAATGCATGGTTGGGATTATGCACAATGTGGTTTGCTAACGCATTCATCGTGTCTTTATGTCTGATGTTTCTTAGATGTTGTAGTATCCTTTCCTTAAACTTCTTATCTATTTTGCCTATATAAAAACCTAGGCATTTCCCACAAGTTGCTAAGTAAACCAGATGTTTGGTATTATAGGTGACTACTGCTTTTACCGTAAATTATTTTGCAGTTATCAGATGTATAAAGGTTTATTTATTGTCAAAAAAGGACAAGCATTACACCTTCCACAGCTTTGGGTGCACTGGTGTAGGATACTTTTCTTTTTAGGGAGACCACCTTTATTACAAATTAACCATTGTGTGTTCTTCTTGTTCTTGAACACAAACCTAGGCTGTTCACCTACTATATCCTTAATCTTATCATCCTCAGTTAGGACATGCCAGAATGTCTTTACTATTTCACAAATCCCTTTGTTATCAGTACTGTAAGTAAGAAGACAGTTTAATTGCTGATATTCATGATTAATGGCTTCATTGACCTCACCACATGTCTGCTTGGAAAAATATGGGCATCCTGTAGTGCCTCTTATTATTCCAGTCTTCATTCTCATCCCAAGATCTATATCTCAATAACCTCTGTCTTGCAAATGCTGATAAATATGTTGACATTCTTGATCAAAATCATGTTATTCTGTACACAGTCTCGAAATACGAGTGACATGGTTCTCCATGATATTCTTAAAGATGTGTTTAGGATGCATACTACTTCAGTGGAGGTACTGATTCTTCCAAGTGTTTTTTCTGTGAATGGTAGTACTTAAACCAGCTTCTATGTCAAGTCATAAGCAGACATCTAGGAATTCTATTTCCTTTTTGGAGTAATTCATAGTGAACTTTAGAAATTCCGTGGTGGAGTGAGCTATTCCAGAAATGGTACCAACTGTTCTTCCACCCCCTTCCACATGATAAAAATATTTTCTACAAATCAACCATAATAGAAAATATATTTACTCCATGGATTTGGCTCAATAAGTACATTTTCAGACTCCCAGTATGCTGACACCAAGTTGGAATGACTGTTGCCACATGGGGTGCCCATCACTACACCCCATGTTTGCCAATAGTAAATATTTCCATTGGTAAAGATATTATTCTCTAAGATTAGTTCCAATGAAGTGCAGATTAAATCTGCTATGAATCCTATTGATAGGTATAACTCTCTGATGGCTTCTATACCATATGAATGTGGTATGACTGTAAAAAGACTATTCACATCCAGGGTTACTAAAATCAGATCACTTGTTTCCATTAAAGTTTCCATTTTTAGGTATAAATCTGTAAGGAAACTTCCTGTATCTCTTAGGACTGTCTTGACTTCAGATAATTGTGGTTTAAGTTCATTTTCTACATGCATTGATAGAGGTTCTGTTACCCAT
The DNA here is from genome assembly GCF_019279795.1 of Protopterus annectens. NCBI lineage: Eukaryota > Metazoa > Chordata > Ceratodontiformes > Protopteridae > Protopterus > Protopterus annectens. The sequence goes on along the minus strand of NC_056725.1, from coordinate 1,106,550,887 downwards.
CCCCTTCCTGCAACTATAGGGTGTAACGGAGAGTCATTAAGATTTTTATGGATCTTTGGTAGGCCACTGATTGCTGGTATTGTAGGTTTGGATACCTCAAAAAAATTCTTTGTCCTGACTTATGCGTCTTTCCATCAGCATATCCTGAAGGGAGTTACCTAGGCGAGTTACCATTCAACACAATTCATGGTGACTAATAATGCTATATGTACACATATCGCTTAACATCTTGAACATGCTTGCTTTGTACCATGCTGTGTCCATGACCACAGTTGCTCCTCCCTTATCAGCTGGTTTTATTACTATATCATCCCTTGATTGTAGAAGGAATAAAGCTTTTCTTTCTTGTTATGTCACATTAACATAATGTCCTTTATTGGCTCTACCTTCTCGTAATTTGGCAACCTGTCTCTCACAGAGGCATATAAATAGCTCAATGGCTGGATAGTTAACAGGTGTAAAAGTCCTTGGTTTATTATATTGGTTAGATATGTGTCTCCCATCACTGCCAAATATTGTTTTTAAAGTCACATTCCTGCCAAATAATCTGACGTCCGTAACGAATTCATTCAAATCTGATCTAAATGATGGAATAAAAGTCAACTCTTTGTTCAACAGACTAATTGCTTTGTCACTTATTGGAACTTTAGAGATATTAACTACTAAAGCATGGTCATTATGCTTCAGTAATTGAATTTCTTCCTCTTTCTCTCATGACTGGAGAACCTAGGGCATTTGTGTATCTTCTCTTTGACTGGTACTGGAAACTGGTAGAAAAAGGGGGATGCACTGACCTTTTTTTGGCCTAGTACCATTAGATGTACTAGCCACAGAATTTACAACTGCTGCTGGTGAGCCTGATGTTCTGATTGGTATGTCTATAGTTCCTTCTGTATCTGTGACTATCTTGCTTGTGGCTTCTTTCATCCTATTATTATATTCCATACTAGATTTCATATTTGAAACACTAACTTTGTGTTTATTAAAAGTTATCCCATTTCTGTTGGTAACCCTTACTTCCCTCGGCCATTCAAAAATATGGCCTGCTTTGAAGTCTTGGAAGTCACGTGACAACTTCTTAGTCTGTGCTCTCAATTTGTTATCATAAATATTTAAATTAAATTGTAATGTTTCCAGTTTACTTAAACATTCATCCAGTAGCTCCATACATTCTAATTCTGCTTGTTTTGTTTTGATTAATTTGGCTGCTTTTATTTCATCAGGTTTAAAATAATCCAATAGCAAGTGCATGTAACTGAAGCTAGTCTCTAAATTTAATTTATTGCTTGCCATTTGGCTAGCAATTCTGGATGGTTACTACTATAGCTGGGTAGGCATTTGACCCCCATGCCTCTTGGAACAACTTTATGATGTAGACTAAGTTCCAGATGAAACCATTGCCATTGGAGCCTTTTGAGGCAGAAAGCCGCATCCTCTACTTCCTTTTAAATATTCTCAAAACTCTTATTAGCAAAATTATAGTCTATACCAGTCACTTCTTCTTCATCAGGATTTAAGATCAGTAGTGGATTCACTTGGTCTCTTATGAATTCAGTCAGATTTTTGTTCCTTCCAACATCCTTGTTGGTCTTGGAGTTGCTAAATAGCAGTGTGTTGCCTTCAAGCATGTGCAGTTGGTACAAGTAAAAAAGAGAACAACAAAATCAATTGACCCCAACTGCCAAAGGTGTTCTGAAGTGGTACAACAAAGTAGGAAAGTCTTCAAGGTACACTACCACAAACGTGCACTGTGTCACAGTGATAAAAACTCTTTAGTCAAAGAAAATAATAAACACATTAAAAACACATGAAATTCCAAGCTGAGATAAGTGCTTTCAGCTTCTTAAAATTTCTTCAGATCATAAATAACAAGTGCTGGGTAAAAACATATATACTGTGTTACAGCCAATCCAGTGGCTTAAAAGTAGTTTTTATCCTATCAGCAGTGCACCTCTTAACTCTTAGTCCTTGGTCAGAAACAAACTCTGTACAAGATCTAGCTTCCAAAGAAAATCCTTTGCTGTTGCTGCAGTGTCCTCAATCAGGTACATACACTCTCTACTCTTTACATGTCTGCACTCAGAGAAGGTTAACACCCTGCAGTGTATAAGTGCCAATCAAATACTTTAAATATTGTTTCCTTCCCATCACTAGTGCAGCCTATTAGAGTGCTTTTACCAAGCCTTCAGCCAATCTTGTAAATACTGCTATTTCTTCATTGTCCACAAGATCTTTTCCATTACTAACCTGCTGTAAAAAGCAGACAATGTTAACCTAATAAAGTAGTTTTACCACAATTGTAACTTAATTTTAATATTCTTATTTTTACTATTTCTGTTCATCTATGCTGTCTATTAGCAAAAGTTTCCTAGTGAACAGTGGAAAAAAAAATCTCAAATTAAATAAAGTTTCCTCATTGCTTCGGACAAGGAACGAAAACCTTACAAAAGGGTTCTTATCCTGGTTCTCTGCATATAATTTTTTAGTTCAACCGAAAACATTTAAGATATTGGCAGAAAAGGACATATTTAGTGTAACTCTTATTGTGCCCCCAAGTTTACCGTATACTCCAATAATTTATTCTTCGAATAAAGAGCTTTTATCACCGTGGTCACATGAGTTTCCTCCAGGTGCTCCGGTTTCCTCCCACATCCCAAAGACATGCTGTAGGTAGATTGGACACTCTAAATTGGCCCTAGGCGTGAATGTGTGCATGTGTGTGCCTTCTGTTGAAGGTTGGGTGCTGGGCTAGCAACTCAACATCGTAAAACTCCATTGCCAATCATGAGTGGACAGGTGATCCGCTGTGGTGACCCTTAACGGAAAAAGCCGAAAGAAGAAGATCACTGTGACACAGTGCAAGCTCATGGTGGTGTACCTTGAAGACTTTCCTACTATCATGCAGAAAGGAGGCATATCAGTAAAGTACACATGTTAGATCTTAATGGCATACATTTCAATTTCAGACTTCTTACCCTTCAGAGCTAGAGTGCAACTGCCAGACCTGTTGTAGCATGTCTGTGTAGGTCTGGTGGAGGGCTGTTCACCATTGCCATTATTTGGGAGCCTTAGCCTGGCCTTTCTTTATGGTGACCTACACCTGTTCTGCTGTGTGAGACTGATGGTGAGTCTGTGACCCTCATTGACATCCATCTGTGTGACTTATTGACACCCACAATTATTTGGGCCATCACATGTGCTGCGGTGGGGGTATTCACCTTCTGTAGTGCTGCCTAGTATGTTGACACCAGTATTTGTTATGAATTTCCTGCTGTCCCATATAGCTGTCTGCTGCTATCCCATTCAGCCACCCAATTCCCGTGCATGCTTGCATCCATATCATACATACAAGTATGAGAACATACTACTCCATTCAGTAATTGATAGGAAGGGTGACTTACCTTGTTGCTGGGCCAGTATTGAGGGCAGTGCTGGAGGGCTGACTATGTTGGATGCACAGAGTACACTCCCTATACATGGTAAAGCTCAGGTAATGTCATGTTTGGCATTCCTTTTACTGTATGTACGAGCTGGAGAGATGTATCAGTCCCTAGGTCCCTACAGTGTCAGTGTGTATGCTATGAATTGCCTCGTTGCAAATGCCTGGGCATACTGGGCATGCCTCCTTCTGCCTACAGGGGCAGGCTCAAGATGTTCCTCCTCTGAGTCCCTCTGTGCCTGTGCCGGCCTTGGCAATGCTGGGGGGCTGTGTGGCCCTGCCCCATGCTGTTCCTGCTGCAGCTGTTTCTGCAGGATCATATTATGTAGCATGGCATATACTATGAACATTTTTGTACATGTAGCTGGAGAGAAATGCAAGGCTGCACCAGATATGTCAAGGCAGCGGAAGTGTGACTTGAGCATCCCAAACACATGCTCTACAATGATCCTGGTTTGTGAGTGTGCCTCATTATGGTGTTCTTGTTTGGGTGTGTGTGCATTTCTGATGGGTGTCATCAGCCATGGCTGCAGTGCAGAGCCAGCATCCCCCACTAGATGTTCCCCCTGCCAAATGCCTGATACAGCTATGAGCAATGCCAGATGTGAGAGTTGTGATAGTTTCCAGGGCTGCCGGCACACAAATTCATGATAATGCCCTGGGCATCACACATGACCTGGCAGTAGATGGAGGGGAAGCTCTTGTGGTTTATGTAGACCATACTCCACTTGCCAGGTGGTGCTTTGATGTGGATGTCCATGCAGTCTATAGTACCAACTACTTCAGGGTATTCTGCTATATGGTGGAAGAGATGCATATGTGTGGTCAATGCCTCACAGGCTGTGGGAAAATAAATGTGCTCTTTGGCATGTTGTGTCATGGCATCCAGGAACTGGTGGAGTACCCTGGATGCTGATGTCTGTGAGACCCCCAAGATATCCTCAGTTGGTCTTTGGAGGGTACCTGTGGCTAGTATTCTTAAGCCTACACAAACCTTGGTATCCACTGGGATGGGTTACCCTCTATTAGTTCTGTGTGTGAGGCGTTGCCAACACAGCGCAACGATTTGCTGTAGAATGTCCCTGTCCACCCTATAGCACTCTACTATCTCCAGCTTATGTAGGCCATTGTACGTTACCCTGGGTCTGTACATTCTCCTTCTCCTCCTCCTCACTGTGGGTTGATTGTCAGCATTCTCCTCCTCACCACCCTCAGTCTCTAGCACATACTGATGGAGTAAAAGAGCAGCAGCCTCTAACATTTTTTGTTAGTTTTGCCAGTTTAAAAAAAACCTGTCTGTGTACACTGGTTGTGTAGAGTTTGTGGGAAAAAAATCTATAGGGTGTTTGCATAGTTTATAGTAGTGTGCTGGGCTGCTGCATGTGTAATTGGCTGATTCTGATACATTCCACCTGCCATCTATGTTAGTTCTCCTTGATTGCCTTCCTACTGTTGTTTCCACAAACACCAGTCTGAAGGGTGTTTGCCTAGTTTATAGCAGTGTGCTGGGCTGCTGCATGTGTATCTGGCCGATTCTGATACACTCCACATGCCAGCTATGCTAGTTCTCCTGGATTGCCTTCCTACTGCTGTCTCCCCAACATCCAATCTGAAAGGTGTTTGCATAGTTTATAGTAGTGTGCTGGGCTGCGGCATGTGAATTTGGCTGATTCTGATACATTCCACCTGCCAGCTATGCTAGTTCTCCTTGATTGCCTTCCTACTGCTGTTTCCCCGTCCAAGTTCTTCCCTATTTTAGCCCCAAGGTGCTCTGCGCATAGTCAGTGCTCAAATGTCAACAGTGCTGCCATTTTCTCTTTTTTATTCTTGTTTTACATGGTTAAGTACAAGCTGACACTTTGAAGAACTCTGTGATTCAGTATAACTGTCCTCATTTACATACCCCAGTGTGTAAGTCGTTAATTAGTGAACTAACATGGACTCTTTCCCCTTGACAACCAGTGCTCCCTGGTATTGTTTACATTCTGCATGCCATTGACTATAATGGCAAAATGCCGATTTAACTTAAAATTAAGTTTTCCCAGTTTTTTCTTTTTATTTTTGGCACAATCCCATTTGCGTGCCGCTGCCCTATGCTTAAATGGCCGAGATCGGCCAAAAAAAAAAAAAGTTTAATTTTCATAATAATTAATCACTTTTTAATGCCAATGGCCTTATATTTGACCATTGGCATGTCTAATGTACATAATACATTCTTTTCCACGAGCTGTCATGACTCCGTTTTGTCAGTTGCAGAAATGTACTCAGTTATTTTCTGAATACATTTCTGCACTAACACTATTCTAGCATGGAGACCTGGCAGTATGGTGGATCACAAAATCACCTCATTTGCATGATTTTCACCAGCAAATGAGGTGATCTGCATATTCGCTGGTTTTCCATGTTAGAACAGTGTAGGGCCAGTCATGCACGTGAAAACAGCAATTTCCCGGATCGTTCGGTGACCATTTTCCATGCAAGAGTTCCTACACTGTTCCTGCACAGAAAATATGCCTTGCTGAATCCCAGGGACAGCTTTTAACAGTTATAATGCATCTCAAAGTAGTGTCACAGTTTGTGAGAGACAGATTCATAACATTTCAGCACACCAGAGCAAGAGCAGAGAAAGTAGACAGAGGGGTATAAAGGAAGGCTTGATAGGAAAATAATTAATTTTTCCAGTATGGTTTTGTCGGTAGATGATACAGATATATGCCAGAAGCCCAGCAGTAATCAGTGGGGGAAATGTCTGCCGGTTGAAACAAGATAAAATATTTAGGTGACGGGGTATTCCTAAAATCTGAGATAAGTAAGCTTGACAACTCTTTATGGGTACTAAAGCCCAAGGATACTAAGCTGGGGGCTGACAGTGTATGGGTACACATCAGGAAAAGTAAAATGGACTAGTTAGGAAAAGGAGTATGGTAGACACTCGGACCTCCAAAGATAAAGAGTGGGATATAACTAGATGGATTAGGAAATACCAGGCAATGTGCCTGAGTGGTGACATACTCTTTTATGTCACAGAGATCGTGCTCTCTTATCTAATTATCAATCAAAAAAAGCCATAGGGAGGCAGGTTCTTGACAATAAGAAATAAACAGGTATGGATTCTGGGGCATTCTTTCGTGTACCACATGGCCACAGAATTGAGCAAAGCAAGGAGAAACCTGGGTTTTAAAAAAAGAAGAAATATGGGTTTGTTAGCTGGGAAGGAGAGGAATGCAGTGGAGACACCTGCTGGCAGCTTTGACAGAGAATTTTGTATCATTACATGAGCCAAGTGTAATTGTATTGCATACAGGGGGAAATGATGTAACAAGTAATTCATTGCTGTATCTCCAAAATAGAATGTGTCAATAGTTTGTGCGGATCAGACAGAAATGGCCGAACATAAAGCTTGGGTGGTTAGATATAATTCAAAGACCAGTCTTGCAAGAAGCAAATGTAAAAGCAGTAGAAAGGCTTAGGAAGTTGACCAACAGACTATTAAGCAACAAGTAATTGAGCTAGGGGTTTGGGTGGTGCACTGCACTAATATTAATACCATTTCTCCAGTACTTTACAGAGGTGATAGAATTTGCTTATCACATTCAGGAATAAAGTTATTTATAGGAAAACATAAAAAAGGAATTAGAAGGTTGGCAGAAGTGCTTGGGGTGAAAGACAGCTTGTAGGAGAAGCTCTTTTCATGGAGTGGAAGTGCACACTTGGCAGGATAAATTAAAAATGAATGTGCTTGGCCTGAGAATGGATGTAGGTTTGGAGAGTTTTGTCCTTCTCTATGTGGGCCATCCCATGGTATAGCGAGTACTGGAGGCCACAGCTTTGGATACCACAAGTGGCCAATCCCATTCAGCCACTGATATCAAGCTGAATGGTGGCAGGGGACTGTCAGTGTTTGGTTGCAGATTCCTTCAGCCATTGGTGTTGGCTAAGCATTTACAGTGATTGTGGTGATATTTTATGGCCTGATTGATATGACTTCCTTCCAATTATGTGCATTCTTATTTTCATCCAAAGGCAATAGTTTTACACTGAAGTAATTTGTAAGACACTTCCATAATACAGAGGAGCATACAAGAGTTATCCTCACTATCCCTGGATTTCTACACCCCATTATTTATTAGAAGGGAAGTTTACCAACCTATTAGGCATTACCTTCAGTTTCATTCATGCACTGAAGCGACTTTTCTACTGGCAATCAAATAAGATTGAGGTTATATGGCACTTATCTGAAGGTTATCAGCCTAGTGTTGATGAGTTAGCAACACCATTTAAAGCTGGGATGTTGGATTCCAGTACTGATTGCTCCATCTGCAAGAGTTCCAGCAAGGATGGGTCTGGGGAACAAAAGTGATCTGTCTCCTACAGTTCTGTAGCTAGCAGTTCAGTTCTCTTACAGGTATGGATTCCATCGCTACCTGATATCCCTTTCTCTTGCTGCTCAAATGAACCATTCAATGAAACATGCCTCTAATTCCAAGCCCCCTGCTTTTTCTACCAGGGGAATTTTAGGGGGAGAGGAAACTACAGGTCTTTCCCTTTTCTTTTTTCCATGATTGTCACTTCCTTATATAACTGAAAGAGTTACCAGCTTCCTTATTTATAGTATAAAAATATACTTGTTTTATGAGATTAACTGTGAAAGGGACTAAAGATAGCTTCATTACACTCTTTGGCCGATCCTATTGTATTCTGTCTTTTGTCTGGGTGCTACAATTGTGAACAATGCACTTTTAGCAATTGTAAAAGGACAGAGTGGACACATTTCATTTCTCTATGTTATTTGTTCCTGTGCACACAGGCCTATAAAAGCAATAATGTTGGAAATTATATTTTGTGAACACAGAGCTGAATTCACTGCCAACTGAAAACAGAATCATAAGGTTCTGTAGAAACTCATGAATGAATACAGTTTTGCTCATCATTTTTCTCTGTGATTGACAGTTTCACCATTTCAGGTCATTTTGTTTTCATTAGAGATGATGAGTGAAGCTTTGACTTGCAACCAATGAAGTAAATACCTTTTCATAATGTTGTTAACTGCTGATGGAAGGTGATTTTTAGTTCCACGACTAGCCATGAGATTTAGTTTGATAGGCATGAGTTCATTATAGGATATGCATATATTTTGCTCTTGTTCATTCCAGTACCCATGTCATTTCCAGTTTTATACAAAGGAAGACTTCTTCCTTAAGAAGAAAAAGGAGCAATGTCTTTATTCTTATAAAGTACCAAAGAAGATTAAAAAGACTAGGCTTTCCTACATTTTCTACTTATATCTTTAACCTTTTTTCTTTAGTATCTTCCTTTCTTCTGTCCTGGCCATCATATCACCTTTGTAAATCTCCTGAATTTCTCACTTGAAAAACTCCCATCATACAAATGGAGGTATCATTTCTGTCAAGTCGAAGGATTTCTTCCTATGCAGAGTCATAATTCTGTCCCACATTACTGCAAGATACTTAAATAGGTAATATTTAATACAGGACATTTCTTAGGACTTTCTGGTGCAGATAAACCAAATGATATAACCTGAAAAAGCACCAAACCAGTCATTTCTGCTTTCAGCATGTCCGACATATGTTGACAGAAAATGGTTCATTTTTTCTTGCAGTGACAGTCCATTCTTAAAATAGACTGCATTAAGTGATTTGGTGGATCCTCTGCCCGGCCACTAGTATATTTCTTGTAATGCCATCAAGAGTATGCTTTTGTTCATTAAGTTCTTTTCTGTGCTAAGGAATGACCTGTTGAGAAAGGTATTATCTATGGCATTTTAAATTAGGTCTAAAGCTGCTTTGTATCACTAAATACAGATGAAAATAAATGAATTAAAGAAGGTAAGTGGCCAGTACTAGGACTGCATTCCAAGGCATCTAGCAGAGTCCTTACTCAAGTTTTTAAGATCCATTGCATATCTGTCCTTCTTATGTTTGTTCGTTATATGGTTGATAGTGTTGACTTCATTCACTGAGTCCTAATAATACAATGACACTGAAGTCGTCATATGGGCAGCCATCAGGGGGTTTCACAATGCACCCTTAACCCCCCCCCCGGCATTACATAAACACTACAGGTGTGTGTGTGTGTGTGTGTGTGTGTGTGTGTGTGTGTGTGTGTGTGCGTATGCGTGTGTCTGTGCATTTGGTGCAGTATCGGACCTTTACTTGTTTGTATGTGTTGTACTTGAGCATGCACACTACTGCTACCAAATTATCACGTGGCTCTAATACATCTAGTGAACTCCATGACAGAGTTAACTACTAATCCGACTACATTTCAGGAATCAACAAATATTTTGCACCTGAGCTGCCTCTTGATATTCCTCACTTTGAGTCATTAAAACAATTATAATGCACAGATATGAGGAGAAGAGCAGAATGCAAGTTCCGTTTTGGTTACTGTTTGTTTTTTTTTTTTCAGACGAAAAGTGCATCCAGACTTCCCTTGCCTGGTAGAATTGGGTCCCTTCTGAAAATGAGATCTGGCCAGTGTAATTAATCAAATCTGCATCCAATTAAATACATGCATGTATACACTTATGCATACATACATAAATATGGCCAAACTGCTTGTTTGTTTGCTTGTTTTTTTCTTTAGTTGGCTAGATAGATAGATAGATAGATAGATAGATAGATAGATAGATAGATAGATAGATAGATAGATAGATACATAGATAGATGAATAGACAGATAAAACTAAGCAAGCTCTTGGCCAAACACCAGTCATTTTCAGTAAACAGTATCATACTGCTCACATTTACTAAGTCTTGAAAGGTCACAGAAAAGAGGTAATAAAATAGCATAACTCGCCAAGCATTGGTGGTATGCCACCTGAATTTTTTTCATTTACTTGTGTATAAATATTAATGTATCTCTGTCAATTTAGTATAGCATTAAGATAACTTTGCCTTTCAGCTATGAAAAGAGCCGTTCTCCCTCTTCGTGAAGCAGATCCACTTAGGATCACCTGTCTTCCTTCTTCATATACTTACAATACCTGAGTGATGAGTTCACAGCCAAAGGCTACAGCATCTCATCTCAGGTAGCCTGCTGAAACCTATGCAATGTGGATTTAGAACACATCACAGTGTAGTGCAGTGGTACAGCAGTTAGCACTGTCACCTCACAGCAAAAGGTTCTCCGGTTTGATTCTCGGCTGGGATGCCCTCTGTGAGGAGTTTGCATGTACTCTCAGTGTTCACATGGATTTCATCTGGGTACCCAAGTTTCCTCCCACATTTCAAAGACATGCATCTGGAGTGGTGCCTCTGCTGAAAATGGGCTTTCTCCCAGTTGGACTTTCCAGGTAAACGTATAATAAATAAAATACAGTTCTATTAACAGTCAGGAACGTCCATATAAGTAAACTTAAAAAGACCAGAGAGGTCATGGCAGGGATCATACATTTTTTCAAACTCTTTTTGAGGTAGTTAATGACTCATTCCTAATCTGCACACTCTATGGGTTTTGCAGTCACTGCATACATTGATTGGTTTACCAAGTAACTTGCAAATAGAAAAGAAGCTGTTTTCTGTAAGCATGTAAATGACATTTCTAGCAGTAGTATCTCAGTGCATCATGCTAGCATTTCTTCTAGGACCTTAACTATTCTACAAATATCCGAACAACATAACATCTTTCTCCCAGGCTTAAATCCCTACAATATGTAGGTGATTCTGCACTTCTCAATACCTGAACAGCTGTAGTAATGTTCACCTTCAGCTGCAGGTGTCAGTCACCATGCTGGTACTGGGGCTGAGAGACTCTAGCATACTGCTTAGCTTCTGCTAAATAAATACCATGACACTGGCCTACTTGAAAGTCACTCAAGATGAAAGACTTATTTTAACACTCACATAAACAATGTCATTTCCAGATCAAATAAATGTATAGATCTTCTCTACAGAACCAAATACATTCATTTTCACCCAGGATGTTAAGCAGGCTATTTCTACCTCTGCATTTTTTCTGGGTCTTCTGTTTAGGCAACTAGATTTAAATAACCTATCCACTACAGTATTCACTAAGCTCACAGTAGCTTACCAGAGTGCTTCACAATTTACATCTGGTCTTCCCTTTCCATTATTGTCTAGATTTTAACATGCTCAAACAGTTCTCATTCTCAACCAGCCTGGAGCTCTGAAAGCTATCCTCATCTATAAAGTTGTTTACATAAGCAAGAGTCCATTAATAGGATCACTCATTAGGAGAAGCATACCAACTCAGGCATGCAGCTTTTTTTACTCAAGAATTTAAAGACGAAACAAACCCTGGTAACTGTAAAGTACAGTTACGTAAGTTTCACTTATCTGTAACAATAGGTGCTTGAATTCTTCACTGCTGGAGTAGCCTATGGGTCTGTCTTGCCAAGAATAAAGCAACTGACCAGCATCCAAAAGCTTTCACCCCCTCCCACAATCTGGCTGCTTATATTGGAGGGAACAATATAAGCTGCCAGATTGAGCAAAAATCTCAAGACTTTCTTGTCCTAACTAAGAAAGGACAATTCATCCTGAAATTAACAAAGAAATAAAGTGAAAGTCCAAGCTTTATATCCCATGCCAGAACTATATACAACAAAGGGGCGGCAGGTATGGCTACTGCTGCAGTGAAGAATTTGAAAATCTGCTGCTATGGCAAGTGCAAGTTATACAACTGTACCATGTTCAGCTTTCTCGCTGCTGCAGTAGCCTGTGGGTAGAATACTACAGCATATCCACCCTCAGATGATTAGGAAGGATATGGATCCAGGAACTCATGGAGAATGGCCTCAGAAAAGCCTGTTCTGAATGTTGAAAAGGAATCCATTTTGTAGTGCTTTGTAAATATATGAAATTGCTACCTCTAGAATGCTTTTAGATTCCATCTCTTTCTAGTATGCCATCATAAAAGCGAAGGCTCTAGTGGAATGTTACTTTATTTGCCATGATGAGAGTAACAAAACACAATAGCAGAAGATGGCCACCAAGAAATAGTCTGTTTAGACACATGTTAACCTTTCTTAGTCCAAGAATAGGAAATAAATAGCCTGTTTAGCTTTTCTGAAGTACTCACCTTTGTTACGATAGTAACCAAGTTTCTCCCTTGTTTTTACGATCTCAATAGAAGTCAGGGAGACTGATGCATTCATTCAAAGTGAATTTTGAAACAACCTTGGGCATGAATGAGGGGTCTGTGTGCAGAGTGACCCTACCACCTTGGAATACCATATAAGGTTCTCCCACCACAAGTACTGGCAACTCATTTAGTCTTCCTGCAGATGTCAGATCAAGAAGAAGAGCAGTTTTCCAAGTGATGTACCTCAAATCAGGCAACAGACAAATTCAAAAGTGATATAATCAATTTCTACAGCACAGAGTTGAGATCACAAGTAAAAGAAATTTGTTTATGAGGAGATTTTAGGTGTATGACTCCTTTCAGAAACTGTTTCAGTATAAACAGAAAAAAGAGGAGGATCCATGGGGAGACTTACTGAAAAGGCCACAAGATGAATCTTTATAGAGGAATATCAAAGGTCAGAGTATAGTAACTCACACAAATATCTGAGTAGCAGTGGTACAAAATCCCTGATGGTCTCTTGGCTATTGGCTAAGCACCACTTAGAAAATCTCTTTGGCTTGCCATTATAGGATTTTCTAGTAACAGGCTTTCTTGACTCCTTGAGTAGCTGCTGCACATCCTCATGAAAAAGGTGCCTAAAAGGTATACATGCTCAACCATCCAGGCAATCAGTTGAAGTTGTTTGAGGTTGTGGTGTATCAACCCCCCCCCCCCATCTTACGTAAATAGAACCAGTCTGTAAGGAAGCTTTTGGTAATTGCCCCAGACCATTTCCCATTATAACAGAAATCCAATGTTGCCTGGGCCAAAAGAGAGTCAACACAATGACTTTTAAAGAGTCTTTCTGAATCTTAGAATTTCCCTAGAAATTACTAGAAAGGATAGAAATGCATATAGGAACATCCCCAACCATGGGAATGATACAACATCTGCTCCAAAGGCCTGCTTGTAAAGAGTCTGGGAATAGAATTTGCTTAGTTGTCTGTTTCAAAAAGAGGCAAACAGATCTGCCGGAGGTCTTTTTCACATCTGGATTAGTTCCTGGACAATATCTTTATTGATCTTCCACTCATGAGTGTTTGTTCAGGACATGCTCAGCTTGCCTCCCATTGTATTATGCCTGGAGAGCTAACCTAACTGCCAAGCAATCATTGCTGAAAGCTAAGTAATGATGAAGACCTAACTCCCAAGCTATCATTGCTAACCAACATAAAGGGTGCAATCTAGCGCTCCCTATTTGTTTGCGTGCCACATCACTGTGATGTTGTCTGCAATGATCTGTAGAGGACCTGGGTCCAATAGATGATGCAGAGACTTTATGGCATATATCATAGCCAACATGTTTTTGATATTGATGTGCTTTGTTCTGTCTGAACTGTCCCACACACCTTGTACTTTTACCTGCTCCCCCCCCCCCGAAACTGCTCCCCAAACAAAATCTGAGGAGTTGGTCATTACAGATTGTGTTGGTATGGATAGAGAAAAACTTGGATTGTGAGCCATCTGATCTTTCCATGATGCAGTTCTGACTTTATAAAGTCCAAGATAGGAATTTGAAACTGCAGAGGCTGAAAGTGTTGAGTTGACATATTGTTGAAATACTAATGAATCTTTCTAATATGTAGTCTGGCAAAGAGAATCAAATGAATCACAGAAGCCACAAGGTCCAATATCCTGACAAACTATCTGACAGTAGCATGATACTGATGAGAAAAGCAAAGGAAGATTTACAAATGCAAATCCAGCTTCTCTTGAAGAAAGAAAGCCTTCTGTATCACTACGTCTATCAGGCAGACCTGAAACACAATCATGTGTGATTGTGTGAGAGTGAGTTTCTCCACTTTTATCTGGAATTCCAGTGGTCTTAGGAGAGAAGAAACATTTTCTGATGACACTTGACATCTGGAAAACAACTCTGCACAAGTCATCTAAATAAGGAAAATGTGGATGTTCTGCAATCTACAATGGGACACCACTGGACTAGACACATTGTAAACATTCTTGGTGCAGTGGACAACCCAAAGGGCAATGCAGAGAACTAATAAGTTGTCCCAGACACACAAAAACTTAGAAATCTCTTGAAATTGCTCACTATAGGAATATGATGGTAAGCATCTTTGAGGTCTAAGGCTGCCATGACACTCTGAGATGGAACAAAAGCTAACACTATTTGAAGGGTCAACATCCTGAATTTTGAACTCTTACAAAAATATTGAGTAAAGAGAAGTCTAATATTGCTCTCCAAGAGTGCTCTGAACCAGAAACACTATGGATAAAAACATTTGCCTATTTGTTCTGCTGGAATATACTGTATAACTCATGCCTCTAACATGTGTTTGATCACTTGGGGAAACAGCTTTGATTGCCTCTCCTGGATCACCTTCAAAACCATTTGTCTGAGACAATCTGTTGCCACAAAGAAGCAGTGAGGACCAGATTCTGAGAAAGAGGAAGAAATGCTGGGGAAGGAGAGGGAGGGGAGATGACCAGATTTCTGGCATAGTCATTCAGAGGCTATTACCTGGCCCATTTTTTTGGGAAAGCTCCTTGTTTTTCGAGAGTGTTATTTATTCCCTTCTTCCATCTCTTTGTCTGTCTGTCTGTTTGTAGGTGGCACCACCTGTTTGTTTTGCCTTTTGAAGGGAGAAGATTATTTGGAGGGAAAGAACTCTGGAATCTGAGAAACTCTACAAATACCCTGCATTCACTTACCCCTCTCATCCCATTGTTTGAGGATTTGCATTACAGAAGGCCCAAATAAACCTCGTTGTCAAGAGGGGAACTCAACAATTTTGATTTTAAATAATTTGAAACCTTCTGACTTGTCTGAGGTCAGATCTTAAGGCAGTAGCTGAAGGAGAAGACATAGAAACAATAGCAGCACAATCATACACACTTTTCAATGAATTTTCAGATACTTGGGACAGATTGCATACAATCTGTTGTGAATTAGAAAACTTTCTCAAACTGTTTGTGCATTTCAGCATAAATTTGTACATATAACCTTGATAACTGAACATTCTAATGGCAAAGGTATTAGAAGAACAGTGTCTCTTACCAAGTGTATGTAGAAATTTACCTGCATTATCCCCAGAAACTAGTTTATAGGTGACGAGGAACCTGTTTACAGCAAGGGTAGTAAGACAGATGAATGCAGGATCGGCTCTAAGACCACATTTATGAGTTTCTGCCTTCTTTGGGAGTGATGGCTGTGTATCAAGAGAGTTATAGGCAGCGCTGAAAGCATCCTCCAAGGTTGGCAGAATAGGGGGACTAGGGGCAGTATGAGGGGCTTCTTGCCCTAATAAATTGTAGTGTATGTCCATTTCAGGATAAGCATCTACCTGTTCTCATGAAAACACATATTTTAGCTTAGAGGCAGTCTCAGAGAAGGAAAACATTCTCTTTTTCAATATTTTCAGGCACACTTCCCAAAGAGTGAGAGTCCTGGGTTAGTGAACTATCAGGAGGTAAAACGCTATATCTGATCATACCAGAATCATCTAGTATAGCCTAGGTAAGAGCATCATTATTTATGGACAAATGGCATGTCTCTGTTATAGCAATGATTAACTTTCTGTTTCTTTTTGTAGTAAAATTCTTGGAGGAAGACTAACTAGGGAAAGCATATAATCCTGAGGAAGTTTTTTCTTTCAATGGCCACCCCAGGAAGACCCTCATATGGTGTCTCCCTTACCTTAAATGGATGGTTCTCCCATGTCCACATTGGACACTGACACAACAGAAGATGATGTGTCTGACCTGCCCCATAGTGCCCAGCAAAGATACAGCAAAGGGATTCAAGGGAATCAGTAAGTGGTCTGAGGAACCAGTACTGGTCACTGCAGAACCACCCACCATTGGCCAAGGTATTGACTGATCCAGCACTGAAGGCAAGGGCTTGTGCTTTAATTTTCTTTTCTTTTTGGCTATGTTGGGAGAAGGGCATGCGGGATCAGAGTAAGTATCCATGCTGTACTCATGAAAGAAACCTAATTGCCAGAAAGCTGCACTGGAGAGAATTATTCAGAAGATAACTTGTCATTTAGTGCACACAAGCAGCACGCAAACAGGCAAAAAGCCCCAGATTTCCAATACCAATAAAGTACACAAGTAGCATATAAACGTTCAGAAGGGCCATAATTTCTAATAACAATAAAATACACAAGCAGTTCACAAAAAATCCCCGTTGGAAACAGAAATAACTTTCCTGAAGTGAACTGCTAAATAAAAAGTCAGTCAGGCAAGTTGTCATTAAATGTACACAAGTACCAACACAACATGAAGTTTCCTCCCCTAAACATATGTTCTGATATTAAAAGAGAAGAAATACTGCAGCTGAGATTAATAAACCATTGGTGAAATAAATTATGCAGAAAACAAAAATGCCAACAGAATAAAGCAGAGCATGAGGGTACATAAAACGTAGTTTAATGTCAGTAAGCACTTTCACATTTGCTTCATCAGACCATATAGAAGTGAATTAAAACAATCAAGGCATTTATACTCAGTTGACCAAAAATCAGCCAATAGAATGAATCAATCAATGAGTCACCAGCTATTCAATAATAAAAAAAAAAAATCACACTACAAACACATAAAAGTAATCAGCAATATAAATGGTAGTAGTATATAAAGCATATAACCAATTACATCTAAATAAGGACCACAATATAAAAACACATATAAAAAACTAAAAACTAAACAGCTCTAAGCTCATTAATTTCTAAATCCTCTCCCCTCGAAGATGGGTTTCAGTGGAACCTTCTCGTTGAGTCCACTCCCCTGATCCACCCTTAACCTAATCATCCATCTAACTTCTTTGGTTTCTGTCAAATTCCTTACATCCCCGCCTCGAATGCTAAGTGAGGTCTTATCTATAGCCAAAAGTCTAGATGTATGCTGTTGATTAGCTGATGACTCATTGATTGATGCATTCTGTTGGCTGATTTTTGGTCAACTGAGTATAAATGCCTTGATTGTTTTAATTCACTTCTATATGGTCTGATGAAGCAAATGTGAAAGTGCTTACCGACATTAAACTATGTTTTATGTACCCTCATGCTCTGCTTTATTCTGTCAGCATTTTTGTTTTCTGCATATTTCCTGATATTCCAAAATATAATTAGAACAAAATCTAATTATTAAGAGAAGTAAACCTAAAAAGAAAAGCTAAAACTATGTCTAGAACCAAAACAGTGGTCCTGTAATTAATGCCTTCTGTCATTACTAAAATGCTGGTATTCTTAGAGACGCATCACAATTCTGTCAAAAAAATAGACAAAAAATACAAAATATTCAACAAAAATACAAATAAGTGTGGAAGGTTCCCCAAAAGGAACTTATCTGTCAAAAAGGAAACCTTAGGCTGACTGTTGTTTCTGAGATGCCTCAGATCTGCATCTGCATGAGGTGGCAAGAAAGTTCTAAAGATTTTAAATCATTTTGGCTGCATATATAGTTCCCATCAAAAAGGCTTAGTGTATAGACAGCCAGAGTGACAGTATGGTAGTGGGTGAAGGCTTTTGGAACATGGTCAGTTGCTGCATCCTTGGCATAATACCCCATAGGCTACTGCAGCAGTGAGAATGAAGGACATGCTAAATATACATATTTACAATTACCTCCTTATATTAGGAAATGTACATCACACTCTCTCCTTTAATTTAAAACATATAAGAAGACTGTTCATGTCAGCTTAAACAAAGTGCATCTCTTGGCATTATGTAATCTGTCGTAAATTCTCAACAAATAACCTAGTATGTGCTTCCTTTCCCAGTAAACATTTTTGCCCATATCATTCTTATGCAACAACAGCTCTAAGGGACCCCTACCCATAAGAAATTAGTATTATAAATTATATCTATCATTCTCTCTCTAACCCTTTGTGCACTCTGATATCAAGGAAAAAGATAAACATAAAGTCCCTTGGAAGGGACCTGAGCATAACAGCATTTAGGAGTGCTTAACAAAAGTTATTATGATTGAATCTCATGCTAGGGACTTTGCCAGTTGGCAAAGAGTAGAAACAAAAAATAAAACAGCTTTTAAAAGTTGTTAGAATTTTACTCAGCCACTCTTAATAGATTGGCAAAACAAAGTGTCTTAACAGGTTTTATTACACTGTTACCATTTCTGCCTAGTGTCGCTTTGACAGTGCCAAATGATTTACCATCTTGCAAAGGGTTTGGAAGCTTGTAAAATGCTTTCTGTTCCTACTCCTGTTTCTGTAATTAGCAGTACATGGAGCTAATAGCTGATTCTGGTTGGGATCACATGTTGAATGCTGTCTTGTACACTGTTATCCTCTAGAAAGGTTGTCAGTCTTCCCTTCAGGATTTATGCATGATATTCCTTTCAACTGTTGTTAAGCTAGTAGACTTATTGCGTCCTAATTTTTTTCACTGTCTATCCTTGTATATCAAGAGCTCAGTTGTCTTATTGTCACTCATGGTAGAAAATGATCTACTGTAGAGCTCCATCAGGGGTACTTCCACTGGTCAAATGTCTGTGGACTTTGGGAGGAAGCTCATCTGTTTATAGTGGTTTATTCTCCCCTAAATCAGCCAGTTTCAACTGGACCTTCTTCTTCTTCTCTAGTCTGGTGTCTGGTTATTGTTCACTCTATTTTTTTTCCTTCCTTCCACCCAGCAAGGCATTATGCCCTTGCCTCTCTTCAAGAAGGCAGGAAAAATATTCATGTAGAATGTCTGATATTTCCTTTTCTCCCTCTGATCTCCCTCACATTTCTCCCCGGTTTAGCTATTTCTTCCCCACTTTTCCTTCCTTCTGCTCTCTAACAAATTATTGCATCCTTCCTTGATCCCCTCTGCTTAGTCCAACTCAACTTAAGCTTTTGTGTTCCTCAAAATCTTTGTTGCTGTTATGCTAATTTCTTAGTAAGGTACTGCTTCCACCTCTTCATCAACTCCTTTTACCCCTTATATGACATTCTACCCAAATTGTTAGCCTCACATTGCTATGTAGATGAACTGGCCTACTTCTGTAATTGACTTTTTAGCTCTTCCTCAGTGCCTTATCTATTGGCTTGTGTACACTGTTCCTGACCCATCCGTGTTACTCCCTACCCGCCCATCACCTGTTTCATCATTGATAGCCTTTGGCAGCGCATTATAGTTCACGCATGTAAAATGCCAAATCATCATCTTTGCTTTTATTTTACCCCTCTCCTCTACCCTAATTCACACAGTGGAGTGATCATCATTGGCTAATTCTACCTTACATGCATGGCTATGCCATTGTCTACTCTGGATAAGTCCATGTCCAGAATACATTCCTTTCTAGTAATGTCCTACACCAGCTGCCTGAACCTGTCTTGGTCCAAGGCTTCAATCACCCCCCCCCCCATTCTATCTCTGCTTTGAGCTTAGAGTCTTGTAGTCTGTTCCTGGCAAATTCATATATGCAGTGAGTATTGACTGCACCTCCTAACCCACTTCTCTAGTCCTTCCTCCAGCCTTCTATCCTCCTCCTCCTCCTCTCTTGTTGTATCTTGTGGATAATATTCTGTATCAGTCCATAACCCCCCACCCCACCCCCATGTCCTCTTTCTTTACTGAGAGGTAAGTTGACCTAGCTTGTAACACTGGCTGTACCATTGTCCCATCCCTTTTTTGGTGTTCTTCCTTCTCTATAATCTCAGTATTAGGTTATTACTTAAGTAGAACAAGTCACATTTGCATATTGAAAGAACTGCACAAAATCTGCACAAAATCCCTGCTCAGCCAGTGCCATGTTTTATTATGCATATTATTTTATAAGTTTATAATTTGTTTACTGGATTTTTTTTTTCTTCCAAGTACTCCATTGTGAAAATGGGTCACGGCCAGTCAGATCAACTCAGACAACAATAAATGAAGAAAGAAAAAGAAAGAAAGAAAAAAAGAAAGAAAGAAATACATTATATTCTTCAGGGGACTTTGCATAGTAAGTAAAATGCCCCCCCCCCCATATTCAGTGCGGTTAGAAAGTATCAAAATTGCTTCAGTACTAAGATATTTGAAAAAACAAAAATAAAATGAGGTGCAGGCAATACTCATGAAGTCTAGAAGTCTAAATGACAGTGTGAGACATTTTTTAGTCTTCCTATTTCTGAAAAACTTTAAAATCTACATTGCCACAATAATCTGACTGAAGATTCAAGGCCCTCATACTGCTACACATATTACAGTATGTCATGTCTAGCAGTGCAGCGGTTCATGTATGAGTGGGGAGTAGAGTCTCTAGCTTCATAAAAGTTGATCGTATATCCTGTTTAAAAGATGCACTACAGGGTCAGAGTTTATTTGTGTACAGTTAATGTTAAAAATACAGATGTCAGATGAGTAAAGTTCTCCTTCCCAATTCTTACTGAGCATAAGAAGTTAATAAATAAATTGCATTGCATATAATAATTGAAAAAAGGAGTTTTCTAAAGGCTTCAACTACCCAAATACTAACCTGCTCAGTAATTGTTCACATTATATGTATTCTCAAATATAAATATATTTTATATTAATGAAAGTGGAACAAATAATGAGGAAGTCAATAAATGACAATATTTTATGCACTGTACATACTAATATGAGTTCTTTCTCTTCCTTGCCAAGAACTGTTGATTTCAATATAGACTCAGATCATGATGCTTTATATTAATTCATGTCAATTAGCAAGACTAATTCTGACATTTTCAACTTGGAATTATGTTGTAGTAGATTATGTACTAGACAAAAACAGTAGTAGAGATTTTGAATGAATTCTATGACATAATCAATAAAGGCATAATCACATAATTTCTAAAATCAATCAGGTATATTAGGAAATTCAGAAACACCTCCCTTCCCCTTCCTATATGACAACTCGTCATGTTTTCTTTTCTTTTTCCTATTTCTTTTTCCCTCTGTATTGCTTTATTTTCTTTCTTTTTCTTTTTCGCCCCCCCCTCCCCCCCCCCTTTTTGACCTTTCCTGTTCTCCTTTCCTTAACTTTTTCCACCTTTTTTGGACCTTAGTTTTTCTGCAGAGTTCTTTTGGCATACATGAAATATGATGTCAGTTAAATAATGCTACATTGATAAGGCTTCATAAGGATGACAGTTATTGAATGTAGTTTATGATTTATTATACTTTTTACTAAGATACTTTTTTATGAGTCTTAATGTGTGATTAGATATTTTATAACAAGGTTTATGTTAGGTAATGTTATATACATTTTTTGCATGGTGTGACAATGTTGTACACTATACTAATCTTGATACAAAGCCACAATAAGTTGTTCTATAAGTGAGCTTAACTCTTTTAAATCTTTTTAATTGTTTAATTGGATGTGTTTTTACCCGCCATAAAGGCTTATTAATTAGGACGTGATTGTGTATATATACTGGAGTACTTTCTTTAATTGTTACAACCTGATGAAGCGCACTTGTTAGGTGCGTGAAAGCGCTCGTTTTATTTAAAATAAAAGTTTTTTACTATCGTGGTGGCTCCAGTAATTTGTTGGAAATTCAGAAACACCAGACGTTGGAGGAGTTTTGTATACAGCGAAACAGTAAACTATCTAATAGAAAAAAAAGAATGCACTATATAGTCTCCAAAAAAAAAAAAAAATCAACTAAGACTAGATTAAGTATATAAACAATGAACTGTAAACAGTCATCATCATGTCATATGTAACCTGTCAGGTCAGTCATATAAATCATACTACTGATGTGCAGTGTAAGGACTTGTCCAAGAGTGAATGACAATTAAACACTGCTATCTTGGGCTATGACCAGCACCAGTCACACCCAAAAAAAGGTTCAGGCTGTATATCTATAGAGTTACACTGGTTTATGAGGAATTTACCCACTTCAATCTCAGACCAATGCCTTTCAGTGGTATCTAATAAAGTAGTAAATATATCTTAGCTAAAAGTACTTTCCATTCATATACACACCTCTAGACAGGCCTGATACTATAATTTTAAGTCTGACTACCTCTATCTGCTTTTATGGTAATATACTACCACCAATCAGACATATCTTTCAATACAAGGCCCTGTTCATGTACTCTTAAAATGACGACCTTAGGCTAGCTATAGCTAAGCATCCCCTCTCTTCAAAATGCAGTCCAGCAGCAATAATTTACTAGTTTTTATTATTACCATTTTATAAATTAATTGCCAACCAACCACAAGCTTTTGAAATGTAATAATGAAACTTTTTTACTTAAAGAAGTTAGAAAATACAGTTTGAAAATTGAATATACAAGCAATTACTTTCCTGTACAAAATAATGTAAAATAAGATTTGAACACAAAGAAAAAAGCAACACTATAAACTAGCTGTTCCTAACTACAGCCAACTGCAGAGTGTGGGCTACATACTGCTGACATTTGTACCATTTAGAAGTTGCTGAAATCTCACAGGCAAAATATAGATGTGAGGAGCAGAATTCCCAAAACCTTACTGCAGCACAGTAAGTGAATTTGCTCAGTGAGCAATCACATGCATGGCGTGTGCAATTCAGAAAACCAAGAAACACATCATAACCAGCAGAAATATTATGGTAGCTGTGTTATATGCCAATGACTGCATAATGAAGTGTCAGGTGTGATAATAAGGCAAAAAAATGATTGAGTAAATCATAAACATTTAAATGCTACTCAGGGATGCTACTCCCACTTAAGTTCTGTTTATGGACAGAGGCTAATGTTTGGGAAGTGTAAGGTAGTGTACAATGCTAGGGATTGCCACAGTGATTGTAAACTAACCACTGCAAGAGAGTCATATAGCAGCCATCATTGCCAACAGTGGCTAACGCCACCCTAGAGAAACTGGGTGCTGCAACCATGACTAATATTTCATGCTCTCCAAGACAATGACATAGTAGACAGGCACCAAGTGGGCAGGGACACCATACAACAAATAGTGGACATGTGTAGGCCTTTTCTGCAGCCCAGTGGAAGTCATGGAGTACCCACCCCAATAGATACGAAAATATGCATAGTTTTATATAAATTAGCAACAGTGACTTTTCACTGACCCACAAGGACACAGAGGGGCATTGCAGGCATCTGCATTGACAGTACTCCATTGTCTCTTTGATGCCATGCTTCAACATGTGGAAAACATGTGTGGTTCACATGCATCCCACAGGAGAGAACAAACACCATGTGGGACTTCTATGCTTTGGCCCACCTCCATGGGGTCAAAGGCTGTACCCATTTTGAAACTAAGGTCACAGTTATTGCAATGGGAAAAAAGAACATGAACCACAACGGATACCACTCAGTCAACTGTCAGGTGATCTGTAATGCACAGGGTATCATCTGCAATGTTTGTGCAGGCTACCCAGGCAGTTTCTGCAACTCTCACATATGGCACTCCTGTGACCACTAGCCATCGTTTGCAAGGGTTGACTTCCGATAAAGGCATTTTTAGATGATTTTGAATATGCTCTGGAACTTTGGTTCACAGCACCAATTAGAAATATTCATAGTCAAACTGAACATGGTGACAACCATGCTTTATCACAAACAAGAGATGCCAAAGACTATGTGTTTGGGCTGCCAAAATCATGGTTCTGTCACCTGGATATATTTAGTAGTGCTCTACTGTATGACCTTTACATGTGTGTGGAAGTACTTGCCATGTGTGCTATGTTTCACAATATTATAGTTAGGAAGAAGTTGGATGACTTTCTTCATGGACTGCAATTCCCCACACTACATACAGTAGCAGCTGACGCAGATGAGGAGTCAGGGGTAAAGTCCTCAGCAGGGGATGACCATGCCAAATGCAGATGGGTGCAGTATGCCTTGGCACTAGCAAACAGAAGGCAGCTTGCACATAACTTCACAGCTTAACTATATAGGAGCTAAACAGATGCATATGGTTAAAATTAATTAGAATAAAAATGTGAGACTGTAGTTAACCAAACATAAGCTAATCATGCTGTGCATCAGACTTAAGCAACCCAAGTAGCAATGCACAAAGGGCAGGGCACATTCTTCAACATTTGCACAGGTGGAATTTGGAGTAAATAAATATATATGAGCTAAGCAGAAATATACAATAAAAATCTTGCATACAAAAAAAATAGACTGTGCTTACCTATACATAGACTGGCCATACTGTGGCTCAGATATAGGCAACCAAGTAACTATGTGCAAAGGGCAGACCACAGTCTTCTTCATTTGAACAGGGGGGCAAGGGAGTACAATAAAGGGGGGTTGTATTCACAGAGAAGAGTGTGAGGGGGAGCACGGAAATACAGTATATAAAAAAGAAATAAGTGCTGCCAGGGGAAATGTCAAAGCTGCTGTGAGGGGATTAATGCTGGTAAGAGCCAGAGACAGTGGTTATTTGGGATACACTGGGTTCCATGGTAGTAAGTGTGCATTTGCAGGGAAACAGCATTAGCACATTGTGCAGCACTATGCCATGTCCTAATGAGCAGGTCCAGGGCATGCATGGCAGAGAGTTCAGCATTCTGTGCATTCACCAGCCCATGAGAGTGATTTCTACTGGGACTTGCACCAGCTGTCCCATGACCTTGGCTAGATGTTGGTGTGCTACCTGGCTGACATCTCCTGGAGGATGTGATAAAATGAAGATGACCGTAACCACGGGGGTGGCCACTGAGTGTAGATACATAAACAACTAATGCTGAATGGATGTTCTAGCATTGAGGGAGCAGGATTTCACTTGGCCATGGCCAGGTTGACTAACATCACAGGAAGTAGCAGATGACTGTTCGTGATGGTGGCCCCTTGTTCCTGAGATATACCCCAGAGTAGATTCTGCATATTCCAATGTGTGATTCATTCTTTCCAAAAAATCACATATACAGGTCAATGTATGTCAGCATGCACAGACTGTATCATCCTCACAACCTCTGCTAGGGTTCTGGTGGAATTCACCATTGCCTCCATTATAGCCTTGCACATGCATTGGGTATCACCTACTGATACACCAACCTCAGAGAAAGGCTGGTAACCATATGTCTGACAAGAAATAGTACCAACCCACCTGTATGGACCCTTCCACCCCCGTTGACTAAGGGCTGATTCATACATGTATCTACTTTGGGCCAACACACTTTCCAGATCTACAGTGTCACCATCAACCTGTCCATTCTCAGATGGTAGTGTGTCCTGGGTATGTACAGGTATAGATAATATGTCCATACTCTGAGGTGAGGATGTGAGAGACAAGCTCCTTGTATCCAAAATACACTTTGCATCCCCTGACTGTACCTGGTGATCCCCTCCATCATTATTAGAGGCTAAAGATCCTCCAACATCAGGCTGGGGCAGTTCTGCAGTGCTGGTGCCTGTGAGTGATTCACCTGTGAGTACACCAAAAGAAAGCACTTCCAATATAAAAATGACCCAGCACCACAACTACACGTACAATGTATATCATTAACTTTATAAAGAATGGCCCACCCATTGTATTCAACATATTGTACATTGTAAATCCTATGTGTGCCTATGTCCTCTAGTCATATGGTATCACTTCTCTACATGGGTAAATTACCCACCTGTAGTATTCTAATTATTATTGTAAATTATGTATGATGAACTTACTGTACCTTAACATCTTGTTTTATGTACTTTTACAAAGAATAATGCATTGTAAATCATTCTTGTACTTGGAGCTTTTCTCCCCAGGCCTCCGTGGAAAATGGGCTACTAGCCCAGTCAGACTTCCCTGGTAAACAAATGTTAAATAAAATAAAAGGTATGATATTGAGTTATAACCTTGCCCATACCTTATGCAGATGGGTATTACACCTACATGCCAGGTGTACCTATATGAACAGGTGAGATGGGTTTTATAAACTGTAATGGGATTAATTGGTAAAAATAGGATCTGGTGTTGATAGTAGGTCTGCAGACTTGGGGCATCCTCATTGGAAATTCTCTGGGGAATATCCAGCATCCATCACCACGCTGTAGAAACTTGTGGAGGTGGAACTGATGTTCAGGCTAAGAACTCCTCCATCTCCACAAGGGATGATTCAGGAGACAGTACTCCACCTGTTGCCCTCTTTTTCCCAAGGCACAGCCACTGCTACGTGGGAGGCAACATGGTCTTATCAGTAGCTCAACAGTGAGGCATACTGTAATTATGGCAATGGTGACAACTTCCTACAAGACACAGTCATGGAATTCATCATAAAGAGCCATCTACAATGAAGCAAGAGGGCATTTAGTACAACCTCATTTCCTGCCTCTGTAAACCTGGGCTTGCAGATGGATGTGTCTTTCTGTGCCTGTTTCTTAGGCATAGCTCTGTTGGTATGGAAAAGACTAGAACTAAGAGCTGCAGTTTTACATGGGTCTTACAAATCCTTATAGAAATCTGAACAGTCAGACTATATTAATAGTCCATCTGCTACCCTTTAGCATAGACTGGTACTAACATGCATAAATCTACAAACCAATCTTTACCTGAATGTTAATCATTTTTATGTCTTAAGCAAAACCCCCTACCCCCAAAATACAAGCACATGGCTATAAGTTAACAAGCACACAACTGAAGAATCATATAATTATTAGCCACAAGGTTTGTTGAAATTTCTTTATTATAATCACGTTTAAGATATAAAACATTACATTGTTGTAGGGCACACTTACATTACTACAACCTGCAGTAACATGACTGCATGCTACTATATCCAGTACATTTGTACTGTACCTCAGAGAGCTTTGGCCAGTACATGTAGACACTGAAAAACTGAACAGCAATTCTAGGCCTTATAGTAAACAACACACAACAAGCTACCTTTGTTCAAAGAAGTAGGTGTAAAATGTACAGCATACCTTACGTACACAGATAATCTTATGTAGCAAGACACGCTGAGATAATAAGAATCAGGATTTGAACAGAAGTTCATCGTCTGTAAGGCGATACGCTTCTCTTGTTCTTCTCTCGCTTAAATCATCTACATTACCCAGGCATGATGAGTAGTCTAATTAGGACTCAACTTATTACTGTTTCTGATTTGCTCAGTTTGAGAGACTGGCAAACTTGATAAACATTGCGATGAGTTCTGCACAATACTGTGCACATGAATGAGCGCTTGAGGTGACCTCTACCACGAGTGGGAAGCTTAGATTACAGGGGTAGAGAAAATGCCATGCTCATACCTCCTAAATTTCTCATTATGAGGAATGTTCCTCAATTTAAGTTTTACAGAGCTGTGTTCACCACATTTCCACATGGGTGTCAGTAAATTTTTTAACCTTATAGCAATGGCAAACTACAATAAACAATATTTAATTCATAAAAAGAACATTTTAAAATATAACATGATGTTAACCATGCTTTGAGCTTTCTAAGTCAACTTGTTGCTAAGCTGTAAGTATTTCACACTTTGCTCATTTGTTCAGTACTATGACAGGTATGGCGTTCCACAGTCTATAGAAGGAAGGTTAAATATATTGTCATGCGGTAGTTAACCTTCTCTAGATTAACTCGCTGTTGAAAATATATTCCAAATAGCAAAGAGATGGATGGAAGACTGCCATGTTAAAGTATGATTAGAACCATAGTAGCAAAGTGTATTTTATTATATTGGCATCCATTGGGCGAATAAAATTCCTTTCAGTACTCATCACTGCATGAAGAATGGGACATGAAAGAACTGGTGAGAGCACCATTTCCCTGCTATTTTTCCTGACATCTTTGAAGGTGATACAAGTATGGCAGGAGTGGTGAAGAGTAGTGCTCTTTTTAGAGCACAGAGATGAGGTGAGGAGGAATCCAAGACATTTTGGGACATCTTACATAAGCATTACAGCTGCTGGCTCCTGCAGGAGCTTTATATCAGGTCACAGTATTAGGCTGATACCTGAAATAGTTTGGCCAAGACTGTCACCTGTACTACTGGTATCCCATGCATGAGGGAACAGTGCTGTCACCACAACAGTGACTTGAGTCACCACAGCCCAGACCCTATACATATATATATATATATATATATATATATATATATATATATATATATATATATATATATATGTATATATTTATGCCTCTCCATCTCTCTTCCTCTTATGTGAAGCTGATCATCTGGACTGACCATACTGACACAACTTGTAGTCCCCCCCATAGGTGGCAGCAACACTGCCACCACCACCACTATGAGAGGCACCCATCATATCTGGGTCCCAGCCCACCAAAGTTGTGTCCACACCTCCTGCCCTACCAGCACCATGTCAGGTTGCCCTGCACAGGAGGTTGGTACAATGGTACCCACCAGAAGGAATGGATGTAGAGGTGACACTTTGTCACCCATTAGGAGTTGGCAGAGCATGTGGGGGAGATAATAGATAGGATACTGGATTGCTGCATCTGCCATATAGAGACCGCACTTCAGCAACTTGTTGGGTCATAACCCTTCACAGCGTTGTTTACTGCTTCTGAGGCAGGACCCAGTAATGATGGTTCCCAAGGACAGAAATAATTTTCCACTGTTTCTAAGCTGGCAAACACTGCATCTCTGAACAGCCAGTCCTATTCCCAAACATGGTGCTCTCCTCTCTTTTGTGCTTATGATCACTGCTTTATTTTATATGGTCCTCCCTTTACTCTTATCTTCTCTTTGTTTGTCTGATGTCTTCTTCATCATTGTGTTTCCCTTCCCTCCCTCATTGGGTTAGCTCACACCTCCCCCTCTTACCCTACTCTTACTTCCTTACTTCCACCCCCAACTTTTCTTTCTCAATAATACACAGAAAATAATCGCACCCATACCTCTCATCCTCACAGACCTTTAATTAATGTGCAAATGATTGGCTACAGCTGTTCACAATAAAACGTGTATCAGTACAATGATTGTTGTACTTTACACATTATTATTGAGTTAAAATATTAAGATTTTTGGCTCCTATCTAGCTACTATCCTGCTCATTCCTCATTTTTCTCTTTGTGTTCTATCCTTTGCTTCTCTCCCCTTTTCATCTCTGTCCTATGCTCCCATTTCCAAACTTTATTCAAGTAAAAATAGATAAATGCCCCACCCATGCTCATAAAGGTCTTATATATTAAAATCATCTTTCTGTGGTCATATGCTGTGTAACACCTGACTAATGCAATATCCCTGATTATCTGTAACCACAGGGGAAATGTAAGCTCTTGTCCTATGGCAAAAATGAAGAAAACTTCTTCAAACACACTAAGATTTTGAAATTAGCTGTACAAAGAGATACATAGATTGTTACTAGGCTAACAACTCGGGGGAGGGGGAGGCTTTCTAAGCCTAGGCAAGTTTTAACAAAAGAATAATGTCCTGTGTCCACATATGGCATTGAGGCCAAGCATTTATATGCTATCTTTGTCCATAAAGGACATGGGTGCCAGGACTGGTGTAAATTTTCTGTTCCCCATCCACTGGACTAGGTTGAGATTAAATAAGGTAATAGATTAACTCAGCTACCCATGGATAGGAGGGGTAGTCTCTGAGACACATATCTGTCTCTTCAGCATGTTCTGTTCAAGTCACAAACAAAATTCAGGTCCTTCGACTTTGTATTTCTGATACTGTTTGATTTACGATTATGCAGGAGACTCACAAGTGTGGGGTTTGTGGATGCCTTGTCAGCCAGGCATAGATCACCCCTCAGCAATCTGTAGGAGACTGAGTAGAGGTAAAGAGCTTTAAGGCACTCTGCATAAGGTAGATTTGTTACACTTTGTATTCTTTTTGTAAGTAAAGCTCTAGTTACAGCATATGCCTGATAAGGTACATACTGAAGGGAACATTGTACTCTATAATTGGTCTGATAACGACAGAGTACATTGGGTAATGACTCATTTGTACCTAGATACCATGCCTTTACTTATAAGTTGTTCAAAATAAAAGGATTCCCTCATCACTGTGGCCATGTGGCAGTTGAAGGGAGGACTACTGTCTATGTGCGTACCCAGATCCCTGACCACTGGGTCGAATCTTAGGGGAGTATTATCAACATGGTAATTAGCTATGATGGTTGACCTCCCAAAGGGTAAAATTATGCATTCTTAGCAATGCATTTAAGACCATGGCTTTGGCACCATTTGTTAGTCAGAGATAGGCCTACTTGAAGAATGCTAGTGTCTGCAGGGGAGTCAGTGATAACCCCCAGTTTGCAATCACCTGCAAACTTAGTTAGCTATAAACTTTCAGTATTTGCTTCCATATAAGATAAATAGATGCCAAAAAGGACCAGGCCCAGTACCAAGGCCTGAGGGACTCTGCTAGTGACTGGCTTTTTGGTGGAGGTGG
This sequence comes from Protopterus annectens, assembly GCF_019279795.1. Taxonomy (NCBI): domain Eukaryota; kingdom Metazoa; phylum Chordata; order Ceratodontiformes; family Protopteridae; genus Protopterus; species Protopterus annectens. The sequence goes on along the minus strand of NC_056725.1, from coordinate 1,106,520,127 downwards.
CCTCACCTATTTTGACCTTATGGGTCCTATCAGTAAGCCATTTGGCTATCCAATGCAAGATAAAAGGGTTTATACCTATATTAGTGAGCTTGTCTATAATACCTGAGTAGGGTATTGCAATAAAAGAGTTAGCCAGGTCATGATAAGCTGTGCGCACAGTCTTGCCTTCATCCACTCCTTTGTTGACCCTCTCAAAAAATTCATCCAGATTTAATATGCATGACCTTCCTTTAACAAAGTCAAACTGAGATGGGTCCAACATGCATGTACATCACTAAGTGGTAATGAACAATGGTAAAGTTAATCATTTTAAAGTGAAGGCATCTATGGCTCAGTGTATTTATGATGTAATGATTGCATTCTCCATGCACATGCACTTACATAAAATATTTCTACCATCAGTGAGTGCATTCTATCATGGGGTTTTGCACTGTCTAGCAAAATGCAGACATTGAATTGTGTACATTGTTGAGCTAAGAAGTTCTGAGACGTGTTCCTAACCCACCTTCACTCAGCTCAGTCCTTTCAAGCTCACCTAGAGTTGTCTCCACTGTGTTCTCCCTCTTTCCATCTTGAACCTGTATTCCCATTTTCATTCTACAACCTGGACAAAGAATAGACAGATACACACACAGCTATCTGAGGAGTTGCAGCTGATCTGTGATATACAGCAATAAGTAGCCTTTTTTTGCTTATTTGTAGTAGTAATTGCTTATTGTAGATATTTATAGCAATGTTATTGTATACTGCATACTTGTACTGTATTTCATAGCTACTGGCTCACTTGTGATAACATTTCTGTATTGTTTTCTGCCTAAAATAGTTTAGGTTGTAGCTGTAATATTCTCCATATTCCTGATTGTGTTGTGGGCCTAGTTGTTTGTTAGAGGCTGTTTCCTGAGCTCATTGTCCAGGCCATCATAGCAAAGACCATCCCCCACTTTAGTGAGAGTTTAGTGTTTATAGTCATTGTCTAGTTGGGTTGCCAGAGCTATGGCTTGGGGAAAGCACCTCACTAGTTCTTTTGAGCTTTTTTTAAAGTTGTTTCAGGTTTCAACTTTCTGTTAAGAAGTTAACCTGAGTATTTCAGCCATTACACACAGAGCTATCTGAGGAAGGAGCAGCTGATCTGTGATATATAGCAATAAGTAGCCTGTTTTTTTTTTTTTTTTTTTTTTTTGCTTATTTGTAGTAGTTATTGCTTATTCTAGATATGTATGGCAATTTTATTGTATACTGCATACTTGTACTGTATTTTATAGCTATTGGTTCACTTGTTTTAAACATTTCTATAGTATTCACCCACCGTCCCTCCCAATTGGCATCTTGTCTTTATACCTGCTGGCCTTGCAGTTGCTCGCCCCTACTCTAAATTTGATCTTGGACCTCCTCTCAGTCTGGTGTCATTAGCTCATTCTACCTAATACAAAGAGAACATGTGAGAAGGCCAACCCCCTTAGTTTCTTTCCTTCTGTTCTGCCTTTCTTCCTTTCTTAAAAAAAAAAATTGTCTGAATATTCCTGTGTTCTGACTGTGCTTCTCAAACATTTTGGAAATATAGAGTATATTTTAGTTCATTTATTAAAACTGTATTTGCCTTAATATTGCTACAAATCAAGTGCTCTAGGTTGCACTGCATCTGAATTGTTTTAGTGTGTTTCAGCTGCTTTTCTTTATATATAGACTTCTCTGTATATGTAGGCTAGTTACTTATTGTACTGTATTACTGCCTCTTAAATCGTTTTTCAGTTGTGCACTTGCCTTGCTTCATTTAAAAAGTTTTAAATTGCTAATTTTGTAGAGTTCTAATTGTATTTACTGTTTAGTGCTACACACTCAAGTGTATTAGCCTTGGCTGTGTCTAGTTAGTGTATTATTGCATTGTTTAGCCTGTTTTGACCAAAAAAAAAAAAAAAAAACAAATACTATCTTGTTTGCTCGTTTCCCACATTTCCTAGCTAGTATAGTCTAGATCCCAGGCTTTGCTGGTTTCAGGACTTTGTTTTCCGTGTTCAGAGCTATCCAGACCTTGCTGTGGTAGAGGGAATTTCTGCTGCTTACCAGTGGGAGTGGTGAGCATTGTACTGCCTGTCTAACACTACAGGAGTGGTTTCCAGGTCTGAAATTGTAATTTTTAGCCATTTTGGGCTGATTTCTATCCCTTTCAACTTTCTGGCTTAAAAACACACGTGTTTGCGCATTTTCCACATCATGCAGCACCGCGGAGCTATGGTTAAACTATTTCAGGTGCCAGAAAGTCTGCTCTTTAAATTTTCCCTTAGAACAAGCTGGTTTCTCAGTAGTAGCACTAAAATCTGAACCCCTGTGACTAGCACTTGCTCTAGAACCTGCTGGAAAGCACTAAAAAGCCCTAAACTGGTATAAGCACTCAACTCTCCTTGTTAATAAGGAGAAATTAATCGTAAGCACTAAACAGCCTATAATTGCAAAGTACCTTGCAAAGGTAAGGGAAAACAGCTCTTGTACTTTACAAAAAAGCACCTAAACAGGCATGTCCTAGGGTCAGCCTCCAGTGATTTCTCCTGTCCACCTGGTGAATCTGGGCATACTGGGGCAACGCAGCAACTGCCTCATGTACACAGACAACCCTGTCCTCCTACCACCCAACACTACAACCTGCAAGAGATGCACTTACATAGCCAAACTTGAAGCAAAGCTCTCTCCAGCCAAGATTGTGCTAGACACTCAAGAGGAGAAGGTTAACACCTGCACTACACCTCAAGCAACACATAGCCCTTCAAAACCCACACCATCAACACCCACACATAGCAGCACTAAACCCATATATAAGGAGGCCTTTAACATTAACCTGCCAAAGTAACAAGGACCTTAGAAGCTGAAACACAAACAAACACCAGTCACGACCAAAGTGACACATAGCTCACAACATCAGTGTGCCACCCAACAACAGCCCCTAAGGCAAGACAATTTACCCAACACTTTAGTCATAGGTGACTCTATAGTCAGCACACTGATGTCCCACTCACCAGGCTGAACAAGGAGACAATTACAGTCAGCTGCCTGTCGGGTCCCAGGATCCGCCACATAACGCATGCACTCAAGTCACTCCACAACAAGTACATATACAACTCTGTAATTGTCCATGATGGAGTGAATGACTTAAAGACGTACCTCCCTGGACTACATGAAAAGAGACATGGATAAGCTCTCGGATCATGTGGCCCAGGCTGGTATGACCCTAGCACTGAGTAGTATCCTGCCTTTGCCCAGAATGATACCACAGTATAAGGACAAAATGACTGACTTCAACAATTGGCTAAACTTCTGGTGTCATTCAAAGGGGATCCAGTATCTGTCTGCCTGAGACGACCTGATCAACAAACCATGATGCTTTGCCAGAGATGGTCTGCACCTGTCACCCCTGGGATTCAGGTTACTGGCAAAAGCTCTTGCCAGCCCTATAGTGCCTTTTTTAGGCAAGGTTTAAAGGCCACAACCACCACTGTAACAGATACAAGTGTGCAAAATCTGAAGGTAATGCTACTCAATGCTAGAAGTCTAAACCTCAAAATGCACTCTCTCAAGGCAATCCAAAAAATGGAGAACATCGATATCTGTGCAGTAACTGAGAACTGCTTCAAGGCTCCAGAGAGCACCCCTGCAATACCAGGTTACATCTCTTACCACAGTTTTCGGCCACCAAATAAAGACTGAAACACTAAAGGTGGAGGAGTGTCCATATTCAGCAAGGATATTCACACCTCCAGGCTAGTTGCCCAACACAATGCGTCTGAAATTCTCCAAGTACAACTAACAATAGGTAAGACTGCAATCCAAATTGTAGCTTGCTACAGATCACCCACCATGCCCCAATATTCTCACTACACCTTTCTAAACATACTGGAAAATATTAAGACACAACCAAACACCCTAATACTGGGTGATTTCAACTACCCTGCCATTAACTGGGAAAACTACTCGGGTACCAACACCTTTTCCAAAACGGTTCTTGGAATTCATAAATTCCAGTGCCCTGGATCATCTAATCCATTGTCCCACCAGGGACTCCAATATCCTAGACCTGGTCATTACCAACATGGGAGATAGATGCTCCACACCAGTGGTCACCCCCTCATTGGTCAGGTCTGACCATAAGCAAATCACCCTTGACATCCACATCCCAACCCCACCCCTCAGTAAGGAAACCTCCATAAAAAACTTCTCCAAAACCAACTTCATGCTACTCAAGTATGAAGTGACAAACATCATGACACCCATGCATACAGGAGTTGAAAGTTTGACTGCTGAATCCTACACTAAGGCCTGTAAGAGCACATCCACTCGTGCATGAATCGTACCATCCTAAATAGAACCAAGACACTCTCCTCCAAAAAAAGGAAGCCAATCTGGTGGTCCCCTACCATAAACAAACTATACAACAGAAAAAAGAAACTTTTGCAGAAAAGAGGAAAATCCCAGGATGCAAAAAACTCCCTCACCAGCCTCACTGTCCTCATCCCTCATTAGACCCATTATAAAGTACAATGCCCCATTTGGTATGTACCTCACAAGACATCTGCAACAGCTGGAAATGCTGAAGTAATACCTCACTAAAAGAATCACAGGCCTAAAGCAGATGCCCTATGCTGACCGTCTAAAAAAACTCCAGCTATACTTTGCGGCATATCGTCTACTCAGAGGCAATCTCTGCTTAACATACAAGGCCATGTCAAACCCTGAGCTGTTTGACATGCTCCACTTAAAGAAATCCCAATCCCTCAGAGCCACATGCTCCAGGGATCTAAACATTGTCATCACAATGAAGAAAACATGCTGCTGGGCTAGGTTCCTGACCCAGAGACTCCCCATATTCTGGAATAGACTGCCCATACATGTCAATCAGAGTGCCTCCTTGGCCCTCTTCAAAAGGAACCTTGACGATTGGAAATTCACATCAGGGATCACGTCAGTCACCCTGCTAGACAGGGGTCCAGGGAAGTAAATATTGTGTGAAGAAATATCCAGGGTATTGTTATGGCTAAGCTTGCATAGGCCCTAGGGCCGATAGCTTAGTACCAACCTATGAACAAAGGGCTGAAAAAGTCTCTCTGTGGTCATACATTGCATGATGGTTAGCATTGTGCAATGTTGGTGAAATACCTTTCAACTGTACAGATTTTTACATAATATCCAGATTTTTGCTTCTTATTTTTGGTCCATGTTTTATAAAATAGTGGTTTTCTGGCAAATTAGTGGAAAATCATTAAAGACTGAGGTTAGAAAATAATGACAGACAATTGAGATTCAGACTTCATACCCGTCAAACAATTATGCTAAGGCAAAACCTGTTATTCTATCAGCTTTCTAAGTTTGTAAGAGCAATATTTAAAACGTGTCTCTATTTTTGGGCCTTTGTCCCACTTTTATTTATGACTTTGTCCAGATTTCTTGGTCTAAGAGGTTGAGTGGTATGGTCGGTGACCATATGTATAACTGCAGTGTAATGAAAATGTTCATTCTATGGTAAAAATGGAGAAAAACCCTACAAACATGCTACTATCTTGCCATCCTTTGTGCAAGTGAAATGACTGTTGATTTGCATCACAAAATAGTACTAAAATAAGGTGAAGCACATAGCTTCACAGTAACATCTTCCATGGTTCATTGTATTCATGAAGTGTAGGTGAAGTGTTTCATCCCCTGACTGCTATATGTTGCCTTACAAAGTGCAGTTTTCACTCAACAGCACTGTTATTACATACCACTAAAATGTGTTTTTCAGAAACCTTTCCTTTGAGTGCTTTTGTGGCATGCCATGCTAATGTACTGCTCTGGGGAATATCAGTAGCAAAGGAATTTATTCCTTTCCATTCAGGTGTATGTCTCTTTTCTTGCTATCATCTTCCATTCCCCTGACAGCAAACATTCCTATCATCAATGTGTGCACTTCCTAGCCTAATTTATATCTGGATTCCTCTGCCATTATTACCTGCGAAGTTGACACATATAGACGCCAATCCAAACTCCATCCTGCTCATTTCATATCTGCTCATTTTGTGTTGCCCCCAATACTTGTTTCCACTTTTTATCACTGTCCTATGCTACCATTTCCAAAATATAAAATGGTAACATCATAGATAAATGCCACACACATGCCCTCAAAGGTCCTACAAAAACAGTCATCTGTGTGCACTGCTTTAAGATTCCCTTGAGATGTGTATTTTCTCACCCCCTCTCCTCTTACTTCTTCTGTGGCTTTACTTGATAATTTATTGTTCCATCGAAGATCAGTGAGACAGGTAGGGGGTTTAATCCTCTAAGGTCAGCCTTGTATCAGTCTGCCAAAATATCTGTACCATGCATTAATAACTTACATTGCAGGTAAGAAGTAAGGTAGACATAATACGTGTATGACATCTTCCATGGTGAATGGAGTGAATTTTTAATCTCCTGATGGTTGGTATGTGGTTTTCCTGTGTTCAGATTTCAGTCTTCAATACTGTTGTAACATTTCCTTGAAATTTGTGTTTTCTAGCCCCATCCTTCACTTTGAGTTCTTCTGTGGCTTCACTTAATAATACACTGGTCTAGAGAATGTCATTACCAAAGGCAATAGCCTAGCAAGGTGCATGTCTTGCTGTCTTGTGTCCTATTTCCTGAGCTTTGGCTGACTAATGCCCTGAGTAAAACCATAGCAGTATGAGAGGCATTGCTTGAACAGTTGGTATCATTATGTTTCAATCTCCTGACATTTGTTTCCCAGAAACCTTTCCTGTGCAAGTAATTCTCTGAAGAATGTCTCAAAGCACAATTAAATCCACCACAATCGAGAAGCAAAATGCAGACTACAGTTTATTAACGCAATTCCAAAACCAACGCGTTTTCGTCCTATCCTCTGGACTTCATCAGATAATTTCTTACATCATTAAAGTCACTTTTATACACCCTTTCTTTCCATTATTCAATCAAATAACTTCAATTAATTCAAATAAACAAATCAGTATATATCTAAAAACTCATGAATATTATAATACAATTCATTTAATTCACATAAATACATCAAATTTCTAAAAAAAACTTTACCTTATATCTATTAATCACTTTTAAAATCAATTCCATTCATATTAAAGGGGCTAAATATATTTTTCTCCATTATAAATAATACAATACATATTTAAATATATATACATTAGTAAACTTCACTTTAATATAGCAAAAGTTAATACAACAGCACCATAGAATTAATGGATTGGAAAGTGTTGGCGCTAATTTACAACAAGCGGGTGTTGCCATTTCAGGTACTGTTTCTCCTGGTAGACCCGTTATAAAGAAAGACTGGTTAAATAAAGTGTTTGTTTTAAATTTGACTTGAATTGCCCAAAAGGTAAAAGAAATGGTGATTCATACAGCAAAATGATTGATAACTTATCAAAGAATATGTTTAAATATAAAACTTTACTTATTGAAAACACATACCTTACTGAATGTATTAATAAAAATGTTGTTCCTAAAGGTCTTAGAATGTACAAATATCCTGACAATGTACAAATAGGTTCAGCATTTCATAAGGAATTGCTGGAGGTTTTTAATAATAGTGGTTTAGATATTTTAAAATTAATTATTAAAGAGAATAATAGAAATTTAACTGTTTTACAGAATGATATAGAAGTATTGGAGGGGCTTATTAAGGATGATTTGTTTTTTTATATTAAGCAAGAGAGAGATAAATTTTACAAAATAAGAGGTGAAATAGATGAAAAATGTACCGGATTGATTAATAGAAAAATGGAGAAATTAAAACGTGATTTGTTTGATTATGAAAATGATGTAAGTTATCCCAAACCAGCTACCTATGGAAACTTACATAATAGAAAGAATGGATTTAATAGGAATAATAAATATAATAATAAAAATAATTATGAAAAAAGAAATGAAATGGAATTTGATGAAATGGGAGAGAGATGGAGAGATGATTTATATGATAAAGAATTTCCCCCACTAGAAAGGGCCAAGATAAATAGTGAAATAGATAGGTTGCAAAATGAAAATTTTCCTGGGGGGGGGAGAAGGGGGAGGGGGAGATATTAAATGAATGTACCCCGGACCCAGAACTTAAATGTAATATTAATATAAATGAGAATGATATAAATGATGAAAGTATTATTAATACTCTAAATGGTTTTACTATCTATAATTATAGTGATGTTATGCTTCAAGAAGAACATTTTAGTCTATTAGGAAAGGGTTTTAAATTTATTCCACAAGTTAAAGGGGAACTGACATCTACACTCCTTGACTTAAAATTGTTTTTGAGAAAAGTTAACTTAAAATTAATATATGGTAAGAATGATAAACAAATAAATCCATATAATACTAATAAAACTCTAGTGAAATCTTCAGTTTTTAATCCCCCATTGCATCCACAACTTAAAAATTTAGAGAATGTTATGGAAGTAGAAATAAGAAAAACATATAAAAAGATGGGAAATGACATGAATCTTAATAAGGAAGAATATAAAGCATTGAATTAATTAAGAAGTAATTCTAAGATAAGAATAATGAAACCTGATAATGGAGGGGGAGCAGTCATTATGGACACCATTACCTATGAAGGAAAAATGAATCAAATTTTGAGAGATGAAAATAAATATAGGGTGGTGTCCAGAAATGAAATTTGTTTAGCTTATAAGAAGATAGATATGGAACTAGAGGGTATGTATAATAAAATAATTATTGATGGAAATACGTTAACTTATCTAAAAGTGGAAAAACCTAAGATACCGGTTATTTATGGCATCCCTAAAGTCCATAAAAATGTGGTGGACCCACCGCTGAGACCTATTGTCTCAGCGGATGGTTCAAAAACATTACCTTTGGCTAAATTTATAGATAGTAAAACTAAACATATATGGATAAATAAGTTAGCTATATTAAAAGATTCATGGGATTTCTTAAGGATGATAGACAATAGTATGTATACTGAAAATTTATTATTTGTAGCAATAGATATAATAGATTTATTTTCCTCTATTCCCTGTTTAGAAGGTATGAATATGTTTGAAGAAGAAATATTTTTGGATAAAATATTGGCACATAAAGATAAGATAGTGTGCACAGGCTTGATGGACATGGTACTTAAAAATATTTTTTTATTATTTAATGGGGAATTTTTCCAACAAACGCAAGGTGTAGCCATGGGAGCAGCCTATGCACCTACATTTGCAAATATCGACCTGGCTAATTGGGAAGAAAAATATGTGTTTAAATCTGAGTTCCATGTTTGTTGGAGCTTATATAAGAGGTTCCTAGATGATATAGTCATATTCTGGGTAGGAGGGAAAGAAAAATTGGAAGAATTTATAAAATATATTAATCAAACTACTGATTTTCTTAGATTCACTTACAATGTTTCTGATAATGTTTTACAATTTTTAGATACAGAAATATTTAAAAGTGAAGGCACATTTGCATCTGAAGTATATAGAAAAGTAACTTATTGTAATTCTTATCTGCATTATAACAGCGCACATCCAGTACATAGTAAAAGAAACATAATAAAAGGCCAATTTGTGAGGGGGTCATGAATGACAAGTAAGCTGGAAGATTTTAAGGTAGAATGTGACCTATTAGAAGGTATGTTTTTAGATAGAGGATATGATAGAAGTTTGGTTAATAGTATTAGGTTAGAAATAGAAAAAGGAAGAATGGAAAAATGTGAGCCTATTCTAGGCATTAAAGAGATTAAGGACAAACAAGTGGTAAAAAAACAATAGTTCTAGTTTACAAGAAGAGTATAGACTTTCCTTTATATTAGAATATAATGGTTTGAATCAGAATATTAAATCAGTTTTTTATAGGGAATGGGAAAGATTTATGGCCCTTACTGATTTGGAAGAATTACCTAGAGATACCCCTAGGGTAGTGTATAAAAATGCAAATAATATAAAGGAATATTTAGAACATAAGAAAAGGGAAAATAATAATATTAATAAAAGAACTAGTTTTAATAAAAGAGGTATATTTAAATGTGGGAAATGTAGTCAGTGTAAATATATAGCTAATAAGGAGAATATATATGTTGAAAGTAGAGGTAGATTGATTAAGAGCAATGGATTATATAATTGTGATACCAAGGGATTAGTGTATCTTGCCACCTGTGCCAAATGTGGGTCCTTTTACATAGGTAAAACGGAGAGAACTCTAAAAAGAAGAATTTACGAGCATACCTATGATATTATAAAAATGAAAGATACTAATGCATTGTATAAACATACGAAGGTATATGAAGATAGTATATTTTATTTTTTTGTAATTGAACATATAAAGAGCAATATGAGGGGGGGACCATGGGAGGACACCGTAGGATATAAAGAACTATGGTGGCAAATTACACTGGAAGCAAATAAATCCCCAGGTTTAAATGAATATATATAAATTCAACCGCTACTGAAATTAAAGGCAGCTAAAATATAATTTTAAGTGTAATAAAACATTTGGTCAATAGATGGTGCTGTTGTATTAACTTTTGCTATATGAAAGTGAAGTTTATTAATGTATATATATTTAAATATGTATTTTATTATTTATAATGGAGAAAAATATATTTATCCCCTTTAATATGAATGGAATTGATTTTAAAAGTGATTAATAGATATAAGGTAAAGTTTTTTTTTAGAAATTTGATGCATTTATGTGAATTAAATGAATTGTATTTTAATATTCATGAGTTTTTAGATATATACTGATTTGTTTATTTGAATTAATTGAAGTTATTTTATTGGATAATGGAAAGGAAGGGTGTACAAAAGTGACTTTAATGATGTAAGAAATTATCTGATGAAGTCCAGAGGATAGGACGAAAACGCGTTGGTTTTGGAATTGCGTTAATAAACTGTAGTATGCATTTTGCTTCTCGATTGTGGTGGATTTAATTGTGCTTTGAGACATTCTTCAGAGAATTGCCTGTTTTTCTTGGTTTTGGTCGAGAACTGTTTTTGGTTTCCTGTGCAAGTGCACTTGCATCAACTGCTAGGGATGCTTGTGCACTGCCAATGTTTACTGCAGCTAATCAAACTTCAGTGTGGTCTCAAGGTAGTTACCATGATCTGGCTGTGGGTCTGTACTGCAGCCAAGATGAGAAGCTCTTTGTCACATACACTGGTCTAGTCACATGCATAGCTAATAAGTCTTCAGGCTCATTATGCACACAAATTTGGCTTGGCAGTGATTATGGACATGGCATTTATAAATCCCTAGGCTGGTCTTGATAGCAGACTGCTGCCATCAAATCCATTGTCTTTACATTCCATGGAGGTACCACTGACTCACTGTTTAAACTGCTGAGCTGGTTTTCAAATAAAATAGTTCATTTGCTGGAATAAGCTCTACAACAGTATCATAGAATGAATAGATACTGGAAAAGAGTTAGTTAATACTGCCATTTTAGAAAAAAAAATTCATTAGGTAAGGAAGCTCTGACTCTAAAGATACTGCTTTGTTAAAATTATAAATCTAATTAACTTACAGTAAAGCAAAATTGTTTAAGAAAATAGAATGTTCCAACCACAAATATAGTAACATACTGTTTGACAGGTATGAGTTCAAAGCAGTTATAATGTACATGTAGTGGGACTGCAACAGTTTCATTTTACAATGCTCTGCTGCATTTCTACAGAAAAAAACTTTTTGTTCTGACAACATGCCATATTTTCATATCTTTGCTGCATCCAATCATCTGCAACCCCTTTCTTCCATTTTACCATATGGAGTTGGGGTGTTGCATCAACAGCAGCCCATGTTCACATCCCCGGGTGGCTATCATCTTTGCTGAAATATCAATTGCAAGTCTATGCAGCTTTACTGAAAAAACTATGAAATTACCTTAGTTATAAAAGTCAAAAACAATATAAAAAAATGTTTTCAAGTATGTTGCAGAAAATAAAGACTGTATTCGGGAATGTGATGTTCAGTAAAAAATAAAGGAATATTGTAGGATTCAATAGATATTAAATATATATTTTATATAATATATATATAATTATAATATTATTAATCTTAATTATATATAATTATTATAATATTATTAATACATATATTTTTAGAAACATTTAACAACAACTTTATAAAGAGAAAATTGAAAAACTACCTAGAGCACTGGCTCTACATGATCAAGTACTGCTTTTTGGACTTTTTTAATACAAAAATGAAAAATAGCATTATTGGATCTCTGCTGAATGATAGGCAGTCACCATGAGGCAACACACATTGCTTGATCCTGTTCCAAAAAGGCCTACTCATAGCCATTTTCATTGCTGACCTATCATTTAACATACAGACATTATCATTTAATGGAACATGTGATCATAAATCTGCTACTCTTGCTCCTAGATCAACATTAGTATTGAGTATTACATTTTGAAACAAAAGTATAATTACAGTATCTTCGGGTGCTCACAAGCACATGATGCATTGTGCAGTCCTGTTTCTTGGAGGACTGCTTATTATGTTATGAGTAATTCACAGACTAGAGTAGAGTTGCAATGATAGAAAGGATCCAGCATGCTGTGATACAGCAGTCTTACTGTATATGTCTCCAGGCAGATGTGACACCCTCAATGTGTGGCTAATGTCAGTTAGCAATGTGCTCTGCCAAACAGTCAGTGCTATAATTATGTAGAGCAGTAGAGCCACTGCCTTAGAAGCTCTATGCTATTTCATGTAGCACTATGAAGACTGAATGTGGTAGGTATATGGGGTCACTTACTGCTGTCTGTGATTGCAGTGCATCTGTTTGTAGTATGCCATATTAGTACAGCAAGGCTCTGTACATGTGTGTGCGTGCATGCATAGATGCATGACAATATGTGTTTGTGCGTGTGTGCTTGTGTGTGTGTGTGTGTGTGTGTGTGTGTGTGTGTGTGTGTGTGTGTGTGTGTGTGTGTGTGTGTGCATGTGTGTGTGCGTGTGTGTGTGTGTGTGTGTGTGTGTGTGTGTGTGTGTGTGTGTGTGTGTGTGTGTGTGTCTGTGTCTGTGAATGTCTGTAAGTGTCTGTACATAAGCAATGTGTGGGCTGGTGTGGGAACATTTGCTCTATTTGAGTCTTTTGTGTCTCTGAACTGTGTGTTATCACTATAGTAGTAACAGAGCCTGCCAGCATAGCACTAACAGTGCTACCGGGCTGAACTGTCAAATAACCCCTTTCTCTGATATTATACCTCTGGAACATCTTTTTGAAAGAGAGAAAATGGCAGTTCAGTCATCTATAGATAAAGTTTATATCATATGCTCGAATTGTTTATGCAGTAGATTCATATGCAATATGTAACAGTTCTCTCTGTAATCTGTACTATTTAATGCTCCTTTCATTTGTTTTATTTTTGAATTCATATTCTTGCAAATATTCACCTGATAACTCTACTGTAAAACTCTCAATTTATTTAGAATGTCAAGTCACAAGGCCAGTGTTCTGTAACACTTTTAAGATCATAGGATTGTGGATCATAGGAGATTACTAGGCTGTTGACCCCAGTGGCGGCTGGTGACTTCAAATCAAATGGGGGCTGCAGGAGACAGCTGAATGGGTGGGGTCAATGGGAAAGGGTGCGGCCAACTAGAAAGGGGAGGAGCTATGCTCAAAACCACAAAAACTGTAATTTTAATTACATACGCTGCCCTGGGTGCCAAACCATCATTATGAGAGTCCAATCGAGACAAAATTAAGTGTAGAAGAAAAAAAATATTTCAATGCATCAGCTACATGACAGCTTACTTAATATCTAGATGGAAACAAAAAGGTTGTGAGGCATGAAAAAATAAATTACTTTTTAAATATATTACTGGAATGCCAGTCAAAATCAAGTATAAGAAAAACAAGCAGCATTAAACTCAAACCACTTTTCCTTGCACTGCAGTTCTAATTATAATTTATATTCAGCTTTATTAAAGTACCAAGTAACATGCTGAAAGTAGCAATCTCTGTGATACCCCCACTTGTAAAAATGTTTCTTATCCAAAAAAGACCTGCTGCCTGGCAATAACTATTTATTTGTTTCATGGGGAAAACATGATCAAAGAAAAACATGAAAAGGAAACAAGAAACAACCTCAAGATACATTGCTTAAAGGATTACTGCACAGGTTATGGACCACACACGATAGATTGGCATTCTGTTTAGTTTACAGGTAAAGCCTGCAAAGATGACTGCAATTCTCCAACAAATGTAATGAGCTTCTTAAAATAATGTAATCCTGTCGTTTATTACAAATACTGTCATATGTATTTCAATACCCAAGGCTTATACATTATCTAGTTATGTAAGTATTCTCTGTATGGCAACAACAGAAAGGCTTTCAATGTTGGCAATTTTTTAACAGTATGCTTATTAAAGCTTACTTGCAACTTACAATCTCAGACAAGCTTACCTGATGGTCATTAAAGCATTGCTACTTAAACACAGAGCAACAGGCACTTTCTGAATAATAATAAGCATAAATCAACAGTATAAAAATATGACAAAAACCAGAACATTCTGCAAAATCATGGAGAGATGAAAAGCCACTGTAGTACTTGTGTCTACCTTGGATGGGGGGATGCTCTGCACATTTACACTGTATAACTGCTCCTTGCTTTGCTTGAACACATCCAGAGTCACTACATGGGGGAGTGGGGTGCAACAATTATGTCACAATTTAAAATGTCTCTGGCTGACTGTGATGGCCCTGACACATTTGTCATACCTCTCAATCTCAGAGCAAGAAATCTGGACAAAGCCATACATAGAAGTGGGACAAAGGCCCAAAATTAAGGACAATTTTTAAATATTGCTCTTATAAACTTAGAAAGATAATAGAATAGTAGTTCTTGCATTAGTATGAATTTTCTGAAGGGTATGAAATCTGAAACTCAAATGTCTGTCATTATTTTCTAACTTCAGTCTTTAATGATCTGCCACTAATTTGCCAAAAAAACCGACAATTTTATGAAAAACGGACCAAAAATGTGATACAAAAATATAAAATAGCCACACTATACAGCTTGGAACTTGTCAAAGAAGGGACACTTTTTTAATATTAGTACTGCTAACTTGAACAGCTGACAAAATAAAAGAATCTACATGCATTTCTGAAATAAAAGTAATCTATAACTCTGATTATTACAGTTATTTATTAATTGTAAACCCTCCATGTTTTCTTCCAAAATTGCCATTTTTGCGGAAGGATTATTAAGGGAAGAGCAACATTTTGAGGCAAAATCGGGGACAGTGGAAAGGTTTGGATATGCCTAATTCTATAAACATGTTTCTAAGGGAGGATGTGATACAGACCTGGATTTCTTACTTTTTCAACAGTACCAAAAATCATGATCATAATCTGATGATCTATGTTCTACAAAGAGCCCTGATTTAGGAATTCCCTACTTTTAGTTATTTCTATGCGTGTAAATGAACATGGATGAATAATATTGCATTCAATATATTACTTACCTTGTGTTTTGTGAAATAAACTGTAACGTGAGAATATTGCAAATTATTCTCAGTGCTACCATTCTTGTATAATATTTCTACGTGTATATGCTGGTGTGTAGTTACAAGAATTACTGTTCAAGGTCATGTAGTTATATAGACAGAGCATAATTTTTTCCAACACTGTCTGAATAATGATAGTCAGGCTGAAGCTTGTTTTGTGTAGCTGCATTCATACAGTTTTGCTCTGCTTAGATAATGCTGTATGCAATATTTAATTATGTAGATTATAGTACTGTGTTAGTTTTAATCTTGGTGGTTTTGCAGTGTTTATGCTATTTTTCAAAATGCAAATACATTCCCTAAATGTGAGTGAAATAAATATTTTTTTTTTTATGTCCAGTGTGACGACCGTGCCCTGGCCCAGCAATCAAGGAGCCTCAATCCTCACCACTAACACCAGGGAGGTAGTCTCCTAGAGGAGGAAAGGATAACTAATACACACAGTAAAGTACAATTTGCCTTAAGTGCACACAGAGATCAGAGTCAGTCTGGGGCTGGCTGCTCCCTTGCTCACCACGTCCCCAATAAGACTTCCCACTGGCACAGCTATAGGGTCCAGGTCTCAGCCTAACTGGGCAAGCTAAAACCTCCAGTACCCTCTCTGTCCAACCAGTGCTTCATGTCCCTGCCCAAGTAGCTGACACAACACACACACACTTTGAGATAAGTATTTATACAACTTCACAGACACTCCTGGGAAAGGCTAACACAGATTCTCCAGCTGTGCCCCTTTACCCAGACTATACGGTAGTATCTACTACCACCATCCAGTTAATAATATCAGCAACTAAAAGGCCCTTAAAAGGGTGTTCAATTATTACTGTGCAATATTAATATCCAATAGTAATGTTACTATACAGTCCAAGGCTTATCAGAGTGGCCTATTACAATAAATTCTACATAAATATGCAATGTACTCTAGAGCTTCTCTCTACACAAAGCAGCCACAAGTAGAAGGTTTTAAAAATATTTAATAATAAATAATTAAAACACAAGACAAAACTACTACACCACAGAGATATCTAAGAGTTCAGAGATCACACAGAAACGTAAAATAATATTGTAGGAAAGATCTGATTACACAGAAAAATACTTAATCTAACTTTCTAATCTTTATCTAATCTTAAGAGAAAACACAGTGCTACAATCCTACTTACTTAAGAGTGAATTACTTAATAAAGAGTATAAGCAGTGCTGGTAAGTTAGATGTCCAAGATCAAAATGCACAAGGTCTCTTGTGAGACATAGTTTATAAAATATCACTAACAAACATGTCTCTGGGTCCTCCCCAGATTACATAATTTTTGAAACCTAGGTTTTCCCAGTATTCATATTGTATCATCTTAACACCTGGTCTGAATACTCAGGCCACGAACTGCATTATTTAGCAATCTAACACCTGCACAGAAACTTACAATGATACAAGACATTTCACATGTATATGCTAACAGAAACTAAAGCAATAAAAGCACCTTCCACATCTAAATTCTGGTCATAAACTTTAGCCTTAAAACAATGGACATGAAATCTTCATCCAAACGCCCTCGGGCCAAATTCTAACATGAAAGGATACAACATGCTTCACTGGGCCAGTAGAGTGCAATGTTGTCACATATTTTGCAGTTCCACATTTCACTGTGTTTTCTTACATTTAAAAACACAAGCTTGCATTTTACATTTATTTATACAGTTGATAGAATTAGATATCAAATTCTATTTTACTAGGCTGGCAGCCTTCGCCCATCTCTCCCCAATCGTCACATCCAGAATCTCAAGACACAGACTATTTTACAAATGGCAGTATTTGATACTGAAAGAACATGGACACGTACATTCTAACATTCTTTAAAGCTCTTCTTTCTTAACTAAAGAATTAAATTCTCTTTAATTATCTGAAGACCTTAGGCACATTATACTAAACAGATCATTCACAACTGATGAATAATAGAATGTGTTTCACAAGTAATTTAAGTCAGCAAGTGCCTTTTAACATTTTGCATTTTGGAAGAATGTGAAAAGGTCATAATACAATGACTAAGAAAACATACACTAATAAGGTAAATTTTGCAACCAGTAAACTTTAGCTTGTGAGTCAATGACATTCGGTATCATGCTAACAGTTCCATCAGACCTTCACAATTAACATTTTCACACCTTAGATTCCATTAAACTAATTGAATGAAGCTATTACAGGCAGGATCTGCTTCAGTTACTGTCCAAAATGATAACATCTGTGAAGTGTCAGTTAAGATAGTTATGGTGAATAAACAAGATGAACAAACCTCAAACATTTTCTTAGCTGAGGTCTATTATCACTCTAAAAATTATAGTCACAGTGAATGTGGTATGTAAGGCTGACAACAGAATTGTATAGCAGTAAATAAATTGTGTTTGTGCTGTGCTTATATTGGAGTTTGTTAGGGTAACTACTGAGCCATAATTTGCATATATGTGTAAGTAGTTTTCATACTTTCTATGAAGTTTCTGTTATCTTCTGCTCATATTTTTATTCAATGGATATTATTCAATGAAAAAATACTTAGAAACCATTATTTTTCAGTTTTCTACTAGACATTCAATCCCCTATAATATATACATTTGCCAGTGAAAAAAACAATTCCTTTATCATGATGCTGTGGGACTGCCTTAACAGATATAGCTGGCTTTTTAGAATTTCAACAGGTATAGGACAGACTGCTCATACAGTTGCTTTGCTTTTCAACACAGTCATAGAAAGAGATTTGAGAGGCGTGTGGTATGATTTTACTAACCTGAATTTAAACCTGAATTTAAGATTACTCTTTTCATTTTGGTATGGCATACTGACAATATAAATTCCTTTCTTACTCTCTTTGCAGTCATAACTATGGTTAAATTTATGATTACTAACACATCTAAAAAGATTATTACCTAGTTTCAGGCTTTCCCCTTCAGTGGAAGTTACTCAACCAGCACTACCACGAGTCTCTAGTAGACTGATTGAGCTGCGACCCTCCACCCCCACCCTCAAGAACTGTGATTTACAATCCAACTCATAGGGAATTATCAAATTAGATTTCCATGTCAGACCATGAGGTTACTAGTTTTCGCTTTAGTGTGTGAAGAAACATTTGTAGTAACACTGGTGTCATCCCTAAAATTTCCTGGTGCTTAAGAATTATCGCAGCCAGATTTCCGTGGTTGCGAAAAGCGTGACCTGCACAGATATGAGTGCAGGAAACACTTGAAACCATTATTCCAAGCTGTTAGAAGTGGAAAAAATAACTGTACATTACTTTTAGGAGCACAGACAGTTTAAGAAATCCTCTTCCTATTTTCCTGTTTTGCGTGCCTTACAGACTCCTCAAATCTTGCATCCTGCTTTCTGCTGCTGTAAACAGATTGGACTGGTAAGTTAACATTAGTTTTACACACAGCTTATCCTGCCTAACAGGATTTCAGTGTTGTGCTTCTGAAAGTGATCAGAAGTTGTGGAAAACTGTGTGTAAAACTGATGTTAACCTACCAATCTGATTTCTTTACAACAGCAGAAAGCAGGGGTGCGGACTTGAGGCTAATATCTGAAGACTGAGTCGCTCACAACATGGTTGCAAAAAAACAATGCCAGTCATCATGTTCCTCCCCACAAATACAGGCACAGTTAACTTCCTTTTCCTTAACTACAGCTAGGTAACAGTATTCTGTTGTTCATTTCAGTACTACTAAATGGAAATGACCGAGCTTGTTGCAAACCAGAGAATGCATTACACATTACACAAGGCTACATAACTGGTTGCGATAATACGTAAGTTCCAATTTCTCTACAGTAGGTAATAAGAAATTATGTTACTTACTATTTTGTATTTCTTGACTTGCCTGCATACTTTATGTGATTTAGTTATTTAGTTACTCTAGTTTGTTATAAGACTAATGCAGAAATGAATAGTCTTGGCATCACAGAGTATTAGGGTGCAGCTACATATAATGACAGAGGAGAGATAAACCAAACTCTGATATCATATTCCTCAGATTTCAAACTGATGACATTTTCTTCCTTTGCTTCATTCCTTTAGCAAAGATGTTTTGACGTTCAGTGGCAGACGTGGCTTCTCCTGTTTATGCTTATATGGAAATATGAAACTGAGTAAGGATACTAGTTTATATGGTTTGAGGCTGCCTTCCACTCTTTTTGGAGTATTTGGTCAAAATAATCCCTATGAGGTAACGTTTGGCTGTTTAGTGCATTGATGGCTCAATGGAGGAAAAGCAGCCCTGTTGCTTTTAAGCAATATGTTGTCTGTTTCGGTCTTTAGCTTTTGTGTCTTCTTTGCATTGTCTTCATGCTTTAGATGTGTGGCTTTTCTTTGGAAGTTCTAATTTTCTCCCAACACTCAAAGAAATGCAACAGGTAAAATGGCATTCCCCAAACTGCCCATAAGTCTTGATGTAAATTCTGAGTGAGTCTGCTTATATGATTTAATAGAAACACTGACACCCTGTCCAAATATTATTTTCAGTTCCTTCTTCTCACTGCTTTCTGGGTAAGGGTCTGGTGTCTCTGCAGCAAGATAAACCAGGTTATCTAACATAAATCATGTGGTCTGACAAGGATTATGATTGGGTCTAACCAGGTAATTATGTGTTCCACTGCACCTGCCTAACCACATTATATTTTGTGTAATAGAAGGAGATCTGTGTATACAAATGCTGTGTGTGTGTGTGTGTGTGTGTGTGTGTGTGTGTGTGTGTGTGTGTGTGTGTGTGTGTGTGTGTGTGTGTGTGTGACAGGAGCTACTTCTCATCAGTTTCTAAAACATATCAATGTGTGTATATATATATATATATATATATATATATATATATATATATATATATATATATATATATATATATATAAAATAACATTTCAGTCCATTGTCCTTATCATATTGAGTCTACTGATCCTGAGGTAAACCTTCTGGCATGCAAAGAACTTCAAACACTACAGAAGTATTTTGTTTCTGAACTGGAAACAGCATTTTCAGTTTGCAGTTCTCAACTTTGTTATAGCTAATGCAGCCATGACTTTCACTAAATAGCTAACTCCAGCAATTATATCCCCAGACTGTTGGGCATCTCCATGTATGCTTACCACCCCAAACTGAAGGATATCTTTTCAAAGTCTTTGCCTAAATGTATTTGTTTATTTTTCTTAATGTTCAGTATAAGCACTTGAGTTCTTCCGAATTTATTTTCAGAAGTATCCCACCTTTGCTAGATGGCAAAACATTTTTTAAAACAGCTTTTTATTTGATTTTACAACCAAAGCAATTCAAACATGAAGAAAACAACAAAATAATCAACTACTAACTATATACAATCATCCATGACAAAAATCAGTGTAAAAAAAAATATATATAGATATATGTATATATATATATATATATATATATATATATACATATATATACATATATATATATATATATATAGATATATGTATATATATATATATATATATATATATCTATACAAAACTTTAGTATTTATTTAATAAAATTTGCAGTTTCTGCCAGGTTAATCTTTTGTGAGTTATATTAGTTGTTCTAATAAAGCTGTTTTGCATTTCCTTTTTACAAACACATTTAGCTAATCTTATAAAATCAGTGAATATCTTGTTTATTCTTCTAATTTAGTGTTATTATTTTCCTAGAAATGGCCAAAATTGACCAAAGAAGATGTAGCTGGTGTTTAGGAATTGCACTTAGGATAGGCACATTAAATAATAGCAAGGAATCAGCAATTTGACAATTGTCTGACCACAAGACCTTCACAAAATATTTAAAATCATTCCAAAATTGTAAGATAGTTCTACACTTGATGAACATATGAAACCAATTAGCTTCCAAAGATTCACGACATCTACATTTTATTTCTGTACATTTAGTAATGATGGTGACTTTATGTGGAGTAAAAAAAACTTGTATGAAGAAATTTCAAAGTGAACAACTTCCAATATAAAGAAGATGTGCTGTTATTTACAGATTGTAATAACTGCTTCCTATTATCAGCAGATAAGGGTTCTTTATTAACCTTTGTAGAGTAACTTCAAAAGGTTGTCAAAAGATTAAAAATTTTTCATGTAAGATTTTGTATATAGGGGAAATTTGTAATTTTTGTTCAATGTTCATCAAATTACACAACATAAAAAGTTGCAGCAGAGTTGGTATGGAGTCTGCCAATTAGAAATTTCATTTTACATTCAATGAACAGTCATAGACATTGCAAGGATAACCAATTATCTTGCTTAATGTTATATCTAGCTAAAATAAAGTGTATTCATTGAAATTTGTTTTTTATCTATAAATTGATATAAAAAATCTAAATTATTGTCCTTAAGATTTAACATTTTGTTGGTATTAAAAGACTCTAGACAATCTGGAGTGTAAGCAATGGGAAATATAAGAAAAAATAGTTATTTAACACTATAGTTACTTTCTATTATATCTCCAAAAGTACAAAAGATTTGATTTATACTATAGGAATAATTATTAAATTTCTTACAGTAAATACAAAAGCTGTGAAGTATCCAATATATTTTACTAAACCCTAGTGAAGAATTTACATGTGTTTCATCCCTGCTACTGGAAGTTATGTATACTTCATGTAACTGTTTCCAGTTTGAAATGTAGGTAGGGGTAAGCCAATGTAATATTATGTTGATGATAACAGATTTTGAAAACAATTCAATGTCAGGAAATCCAATCCCATTATTATAACAAGCTCTAACATGCCAGTTAAAAGCTATCCTTGGTTTTTGAGGAAAGCAAAAGAATTTAAGTAGTAAGGCATTAATTTGCTTAAAGAATTTTTTTAGGAGTTAAAATTAGGGATTGTATATATAACAACATTTTTGGTAAAATGACCATTTTTATCAATGTAAGTCTATCTTCCATAGAGAAGAACATTTTATTCCAGTTGTTAGATTGGTGATCATGTGTTACTAAGTTAGTATAATTTAGAAGGACAGACTCCTTCCAGGTGGATTTAAAGATAATTCCTAAATATTGTAACAAATTATTTTCCCAGCTGAGATTTTTATAGTCTTGTAGAAGCCTACTAACTTTCTTATTGACTAGTAGAGTTTTAGTTCTGCTTTGGTTAAATTTTAGATCCAATGTTTTTTTTTCAAAAAACTAATTGATTTTATGATGTATTGTAAAGAAAAATCTATATCTCCACTTGTTACAAGAATATCATCTGCAAATAGCTATATTTTAGGGTAGGATTCACTATTTAAGAAAAATCCTTTTATATTATTGTCACTTCTTATATAATTAGTGAATGGTTCTATTGATAAAGCAAAAAAATGGTGAAATTAGGCAACCTTGTTTAGTGCCTTTTAAAATTTTAAATGACGTCAGTAAACATAATCCAATTTCAACATAGGCTTGGGAATCCTTGTATAACTTTAGTATTTGAGTAGCAAATTCTAGGGAAAAATGATGTCCTTTAAACATTTTTTGCAGATAGGACCAGCTAATAGAGTCAAATGATTTATCAATATCTAAGCTAATAATAGCAAGCTTTTTTTTTGGTTTTGTTTGCAGTATCAATCAGGGACAATAATTTCATAATACTGTCATGTACTTTCTGATGTAGAATGAAACCAGTTTGATCATAATTTATTAGACTGGGTAGTATGTTGTTTAATCACGTTGCCAAAATAGACATGAAACTTTTATAATCAATGTTTTGCAAAGAGATATGATGATAAGACAAACATAGCTGCAAATCTTTGCCTTGTTTTGGAATAAGGGAAATGGCAGTATATTTCCAGGAAGGGGGGGCTTTAATTCATTTTTAACAATAGATAATGTATTTAACAAGATTCTAAGTGTTGTATCTGGTTAAATTTGATACATTTCTGGGATTATCCCATCCAAACCTGGGGCTTTATTATTTTTTAGATTTTTAATTTGATCTTTCAATTCTATTAATGTTATTGGTTTGTATAATATCTTATTTTGTTGCTTAGTTAATTTATTAATTATATATTTTTAGGAATGTCTCTATTATATTATCATTCAATGGCAACATATTTGAAGGAGCTGCTAGAAAAGACTATTATGTGAGCATATCAGATTTTTGGGGGAGTAAAGTTCAGTTCAAGTTTATTTTAAAAAATACCTTGTTTTAATCAAAATAGCACTTAATATTATAGCATTCATAGATACATCAAAGTTCATACACTGATTATAATAAATAATATAGCGCATTTATTGCCTATATCAAGTTTCTTCTACTTTACAAGATTATACTGAGTGTGATGGTGATCTTATTAAGATATGACTCTTTATTTATAGAAAAGAAGGGCAACCAGTTCTTTGCTATCTCCTGCTATTATTCCTTCATATAATTGGCTCCAAACAATGTAATATAACACTTTTTTCCTTAATTTATCATATACTCAACACTCAGCAACCATATGTTAAAATATTTTCCTTTATACATTGTAACAAATGCATTTTACCCTTTTGCTGTTCCCTTCTCTGCTCAGCCATTGCTTTCCAAACGATGTATCAAATTTATAGCACAAAGAAGTATTCATAATTCTAGCAAAGATACATCAAGGATTTCTCTCTCTCTCTCTCTATATATATATATATATATATATATATATATATATATATATATATATATATATATATATATATATATATATATAATTTTTATTAATCTTCATGTTTTAACATACCCAATAAAATATATGCGTACCTGGATTTGATAAATTATTTATTTATTTATATTTATTGGCATTTAGTGACCAGGTAAGTCTGACTGGATAGAAAAGTTACTCTTTTTTCAGTTTTGTTGTTAACATAAGTTATCTTATTTAGCAGTTATTGTAAAAGTCTACAAAAACTATTACTATTATTTTTTAAATACAATGGTGTATACACAGCTTAAACACAAATAGTGAGAAATTACCATCAGCAAGTATAATTCATAATAGTAGTATACAACGTTATAAGAGTTGCTAATTTATGGAAAAAAATAATGAAAACAAGGATAAGGAGATTTAATGGGGCAGGGAGAGAAGGTAGAAATAATGTAATTAAGAAAGATAGTAAGCAGAGAATATCATTGCAGGTGTGAGCAAAGCATGTTTTTAGGGTAGAGCACATGAAGGAATCTAGTCTTCAATCAGGGGAGGATTACGACATAGCTATTTGTTACTGAGATAGATCCTGAGTTGTTTTACTTTTTGTCGATTTCTTTAATTTGAGGTAGTAATAGTTTCCAAAGCTTAGAGATATATTAAGAGAGATAGTCACTGCAGTGGTTATTGGATTTAGTTGTTAGAAGTAGGAGTTTATTAGAGCATTGTAGACATATATTAGGACAGTATCATTGTAGGGAGTTTTTTAAGGTGGGATAGTCAGTTGTGTTGCAGATACGGATGTGAGCTGCGACAAGCTGGGGTAGAGTTAGATGGTGTGGTAACCCAAGCCATGATAGTTCATATACTACAAAGCAGTGAAGCCTTTTGTAATGCTTGTTAGTGACAAATGTTCTGATTGTATTATAACACTGTTGTAGCAGGCTAGTCTGGGCAGCATGTGCAGTTGTTAGAATGGGAGCAGCATTGAATATGGTGGGGGAGAAGATACATTGTTACATCATGTTTCTTGGTGTAAGTAGTAAGACAGTGAACAGCTCCACAGAGGGCCCCCATTTTTTGGTATGGTTTGTTGACAACCTCATTAATATTTATGCTGAATTTCAAGTTTTTTGCCAATGGTTATCCCAATTACCTTGGTGGATAATATCAGTACAATTTTTATGTTATTTGCTGAGGTGATTTTGAATACATTTTGGCAGAAGCTGTTTGCTTGGGACTAAGTAGCATTAGTTTAGTTTTTTAAGGTTAACAAAGATTTGAAAGTTTGCTAACCAGGATTCAATAGAAGAAACTCTTAGGTTATTTTTTGAAGTATGGTGAGGTTGGTGGCACTGCAAATCAGTGTTGAGTTGTCAGCATACTTAACTTGATTTACATGTTTTTAACTGGGTGGAGATAATTTATAAAGATTTTGAAGAGTGGGGGTCCAAGTACTGAGCCTTGAGGATCCTCACACATGACAGAAAGAAAGGTAGAGTAGTTATTAAGCCATTTTCAGCTTGGGATCTTTTGGAGAGGTGGTCATGGAACCAAGTAAAAGGGAATGTACCAAGACCCAGATCAGAGACTCTTACCTGGAGTATAGGATGGGAAACAATTTCAAATGCTTTTGAGAGGTGAAAGAAAAAAACAGAGATGATTTTTCTGCCATTTTTATTTTAGTTTATGATGATAGTGAAGTTCAAGAGAGCTGAAATAGTGCTGTGGTGAGAACGAAAGCCATGTTATGAGAGTGGTAGTGGATTATTTGCATTAGTGTGCTTAATGAGCTGAGCTTAAATACATTTCTTTGGAAAGGATGCAGGATGATAATGGGCCTACAGTTAGAGTAATCTGTGGAGTGTGAGTTTAAATGATTTTTTTCCATAGGAAGAGCACATAGGTTCATAAGTAAGTACTAGGCTAGCTGCCCTTCTGAATCATTTAAGTCTGTTAAATTTCCTTTAGTGAGAAAAAACTTGTGCTTCTTGACTGAGAGGTAAATATTTTAACCATTATTCCAGTTCCACCCCATTATTTTTTTCTTTTTCTGTTTTCAGTGATTAATAAGAATGGATATTGGATATGCCAGGGCATCAGAGGCATGTTTTAGGTGTTTGTATGGTAGATTATCTTAAGAGAGGGTAGTAGATTTTAACATGGAGAGTTTTTTTTTTATGTAAGAGACAGGTACTGGTGTGAATTTATGGTATGATGTGGAGTTGGGACAGGTTTCAGTGGATAGGTTAATAGGAGAGTTGAAGCTTTGAGAAGAGGCGATACAGTCTATATGAAATGAGAGTTAACCTGAGTGTCTATATTTAAAGTGTCAGGGGTAGTTAGCAGTACTAGGCTGGGAGGTTTACAATGATGTAAGAGCCTATTGATTAGTATTTTACTTATTTTATAATGTGTGTGTGTGTGTGTGTGTGTGTGTGTGTGTGTGTGTGTGTGTGTGTGTGTGTATATATATATATATATATATATATATAGAGAGAGAGAGAGAGAGGGAGAGCTGCAAACTGCATTATAAACTATGCCTTCAGATAGGCAATTAAACACCCCAGTTATTGCAATAGTGCTATCTAAATGTTTCAAATATATAAAATGACCTTCTGCGTACTCTACACATGTAGTTGTTCTTAAAAACAAACTTAGGATTCAGTCCAATAACCTTACTTAATTCCGTATTTCCCTCTAAAACCTCCCAATTTTTCCTTAATAATAGAACAAATATCAGTATTATTATTGGACATATCTAAAGTACATCCTGTAGTAAAATTGATAGTCTTCTCTGTATACTGTGTCTGATAGTTACCATTAGTTAAGAGGTGCAAAATGATAACTTCTTTTAGATTTAATTTCATTAGCTACACCTTGTAAAAAATCTTTATCATAACCTCAATCTATAAACATGGTAATAATAAAATGTATCTCCTTTTCAAATTCTAAATCATCACTAATCATCCTGGATGCACATATAAACTGTCCTCTAGGGATATTCTTTTTTATAAAGAGAGGATGATTGCCACTAAAATGTAAGTAATGATTCACCAAAGTATGACAGATGGGCTGTCAGGCCGGCAGGTTAGTTTGTCTGGAACTTGGAAGTTGAGTGTTTTGTCATCAACGGCAGGTAGAAGGGGCATAAAAGTCCCGACAAAGGTGTTGGTGGTATCGTGGATGGGAGGATCACAAGTGTGGAGGTTATAGGTCACAAGGTTGCCATTTTCTCACTGTGGGCCTTTGCTTGGTTTGGATCTTTGATTGTGATGGATTGCCTCTGTTTGTCTTTGCATGGTGTTGTGCCTGGTTCAGGT
The DNA here is from genome assembly GCF_019279795.1 of Protopterus annectens. NCBI lineage: Eukaryota > Metazoa > Chordata > Ceratodontiformes > Protopteridae > Protopterus > Protopterus annectens. The sequence goes on along the minus strand of NC_056725.1, from coordinate 1,106,492,679 downwards.
GTGCTTCTGGTGACTCGGCTTTTTATGCATGGGGGAGACAGCTGCTTGGACATTCATATTTCATGCTGATTGTGCTTGGAAAGGTGGTAATGGCAGCTTTTGGTGGTGTGTTCCATTTCATTGAGTAGGATCATTGCTTTGGTGGAATACTATTGAACGGGACAGTTACTGTGAACTTTTGTGGTGAGACGATTTGAGACTTTGAGCATTTACATCATTAAAAGTTGAAAAGTGTTTCTCCTTCACAGAAAATCGCTAATTGACTTAATATTTCACGAACTATCAAAGTGTTCATTATGACCGCTATTTTATGGCTTGTAATTTTATGGGCAGGATTATTATCTTAGCTAAATATTATTGAATGGGATCCATACTGTGGATTGGGGTGCTGAAACTTGAATTGAATAACAGCTTATGTCGTAAAGTGGGTTTTGTACTTTACTGTGTTAAGTAATCCAAACAATATTGGCAATATTTAGTAGACCGCTGTTTAGCAGCAGGTCTTGGTATCACAGTGTTGGTTTGATTAAAGTTGTACATCAAGCTTTTTGCTTTACTGAATGCTGTTCGCTTGCCCTTTTTTTTCATGCAAGTATTTATAAGTGTGGGTGGTGTAGATATCATATTGAGACCTAATCTAACAGTATTTATGCTGATTTTATACTGTGTAAAAGACATGCATTTATATTTTGTATGTTGTTCCTAGGTTTTGGTATCTACATCACTTTGGGATTCAGCAGCACTGGCAGCTCACAGTAGGCCTCCCCAACTAATCCTTTAGCTAAATTCAAGGAATATTGTTGAACAAAGTCATTATAGAAAATCCCTGGCCATTATCGTCCCTGAAAAATGAAATCTGATTGTTTCTGCAATCTTGTGGCTTGGTCTGGCACCACATCACCTGACCTTCACTTGCACCTATCACCTGCTCAACATCATATACTAATTGACAATCTATGTACCATTCCCAACCTCATCTTACACACAATATCTACTAGCCACACCCCCACACTACTTCAAATACCTTACAGCCTCATCACCTCAATCACCTAACAGCCATCATCCTAGCATCTCTTCCCTACAGCATGCAAACTACACTAGCATCTCTATCATTAGCCCTCACAACACTAGCCTATATCACATCCATACAAACTAACTTACCTCTAGACAACACCAAATTCCATACAACACATATTTCCACACCCACAAAAACTCACACAAACTTCTCTATCAGCCCCACAATTCTTTATCTTAATTCTACATTTTATATTCACAATTTTAGCATATCAAGATGCAACACTAGAAAAACCTCACATAGATTCAGCATTGAAATAGCACACATAATCAAACACATGCTATCAGCCATAAAGAGGCTACTAATCTCTGGTGACATACACCCAAATCCAGGTCCATTCAAAACCAAACAGATATCTGACCTACTAATTATTAATATTAACTTAAGAAGTATTGCTAATAAGACACCTGAACTGAATACATTTATAACCCATTACGCACCTGACATACTGACCATCACAGAGATATTGCTAAAGCCTAGCATCCAAAATGAAGAATTTCTCCCCTGAGGATATAATACCCTAAGACTGGATAGAGTAGGTAGAAAAAGTGGTGGGGTAGCCATTTTCTTTAAAAACGTGTTAAACCATAAACTCCTTCAAACCCCTCTACCTAAATTTCATAACACCAAAACCCTTTTTTCAGTCCTATGCTAAAACAAGGCAAAAAAGTCAGCATTCTCTGCTGCTACATTCCTCCAGGAAATAACTCTCCCATAATAGAGGAAATTTTACAGTGGACAAAAGATAACCTACCACAAGAAACTATCCTACTAGGTGACCTAAATACTGACTGGACAACCTGTAAGTCCAATAACCCCACTAATCACATTAATCTCTATGGGTTCTCTCAACTCATTCAAGAACCCACTAGAACAGATAAAAGATCACCAAAACAATCCATACCGGATTAGATACTGGTCAATTGCCCCAAACAAAACTACCAGATAGGTTGCCTACCAGATGGTCTCAGTGACCACCTCCCCACATTTCTGCTATGCAAACGCACTAACTTACCCAAGCCCATAGTTTATAGACTAATATGAGATGTTTGCAACCTAAAGCCTTATGATCTCAACACTGTTCTAAGCCATTGTAACTGGGAACCACTTCAAACCCTTGGATTAGACCAGGCAGTTGACAACTTTAATACTACTTTTCCTCAACATCCTTAACAGACTCGCCCCTACTAGGAAAGTTAAAGTGAAAGCCAACTATGCTCCTTGGCTAAGTAGGGACACTAGAGCTCTACTAAAATGCAGAGATAAAGCCTGGAAAATCTGTAAAAAGGAAAATACCACCTGTTCCAAACAAAACTACCAACAGCTTAGAAATCAGGCTAAGGAACAAATCAAACAGGATAAACAGAACTACGTCCAAGAGGCCCAAAGCAAATACTCAAAAAATCCGCAACATGTCTTGGCAGTCTATCAACTCCTTACTATAACCAGGAAAAAACACTACTCCAGCCCCAAACTCTGCCAACAATACCATGGACATAGCCATTCAATTTAATCACCACTTTACAGAATCCATCCTTGCATTATCCAGCCAATTATCCAAAAATAGCCCTTCATGCACTTCAACCAATTATCCAGAAAGCATTCCCTTCTGTACTCTATCATCAGTCACCACCTCTACAATTAAAAAGCTCCTTCTAAAACTGAAACCCACCACCCTTGCAACCAATAACTTACCTGCTAACTTCCTAAAACTGGCTGCTGAATCTATATCTTAACCTGTCTCCATCCTTATCAACCACTCCGTACAGGAATTCCATATTCCAAACCTCTGGAAAGTCTCATATATCATTCATCTTCATAAAGGCGGGAACTCTTATGATTTTTCCAACTACCGATCCATCGCCATTCTATCCTCCCTATCTAAATTTCTAGAGAAGTGTATCCACTTCCAAGTCATTAAATTCCTAAACACACATCAACTCCTGCCCACTACACAACATGGCTTACGCCCACATCATAGCACAAGCACTGCTCTTCTCTCTTTCACTAATCTAGTTAACCAACACAGGAACAACAATAACTTTACATCTGCCATTATTTTGGATCTCTCTAAAGTATTTGACATGGTCTCACACACCATTTCCTAGATTCTCTAGCCTTGCTATCCATTGCCCCATCTACAATAACCTGGTTTAGAAACTACCTATCTGACAGGCAACAATCTGTCCAATGGCAAGGTGTACTGTTTCTCTCAACTTCCTACCATGATAGGTCTCCCACAAGGCTCAATACTGGCCCCACTTCTCTTTTCTATCTTTACCAATAATCTACATAGTTCAACCCAGCATGCTACACTTATTCAAAATGCAGAAGATTCAACTTTAATCTGCACAGCCCCATCTCCAGCCATTCAGCAACAACTCACCCAGGAAACCTTTAACTCTGTAGAAAAATGGATTTCTGATATCCAACCCATCCTAAACCCCAATAAAACTAATTGACAAGCATTTACCCCTAACAAATCAAAAACTGGTCCCCTCTCCTCTTTCACCATCATCTCTAAAAATGGCACTGCCATTTCCCCTTCTGACCGTAAAAAACTGCTCAGTATTGACATTGATAATAATCTTCACTTCAATGTCCACATCTCACAAACCATCAAAACGTTTCACAAAAAATTGGCACATTATATAGGCTCAAAAACTTTCTTTCAGACCAAGCAAGAGTCACTCTAGCCAAGACTCACCTATTGTCCACACTAATGTATGCAGCACCAATTTTCACCCACATCAGAAAAATAGATCTAGGCAAACTAGAATCATGTTACAATAAGATCACCAAGTTTGCTAAAAACACCAGCGTCAGAATCCGTCACTGTGTTGCTCTAAGGGACCTAAATTGGCTAGAACTACCTCAACTACGTAATTACCACCAGCTAGATACTGTCTACAATATTCTTAAATACCCTGATTAAACCCCATCATTAACCCAACTACTTACCCACTACACAGCAAATCGCCCTCTCCGATCTAGTGACAAATATCTCCTCTGTATCACTAGAGCAAACAATACTGCAGGAAAAACGCTATATTCCCACATCATTGCTAGACACTGGAATTGCCTTTCACCTTCACTGACCACTGCCTCCACCACCTCACACCTCACACTTCAAAACCTCCCTCAGATCACATATGATGAATACCTGGCTATGTCCTTGCAATACTTAAACTTAAATCACATCTGATGAATACCTGGCTATGTCCTTGTATTACTTAAACTTAAATCACATCTGATGAATATTCCGCTATGTCCTTGTGTTACTTAAACTTAAATCACAACTGATGAATACCTGGCTATGTCCTTGTATTACTTAAACTTAAATCACATGTGATGAATACCTGGCTATGTCCTTGTATTACTTAAACTTAAATCACATGTGATGAATACCTGGCTATGTCCTTGTATTACTTAAACTTAAATCACATGTGATGAATACCTGGCTATGTCCTTGTATTACTTAAACTTAAATCACATGTGATGAATACCTGGCTATGTCCTTGTATTACTTAAACTTAAATCACATGTGATGAATACCTGGCTATGTCCTTGTATTACTTAAACTTAAATCACATCTGATGAATACCTGGCTATGTCCTTGTATTACTTAAACTTAAATCACATGTGATGAATACCTGGCTATGTCCTTGTATTACTTAAACTTAAATCACATGTGATGAATACCTGGCTATGTCCTTGTATTACTTAAACTTAAATCACATGTGATGAATACCTGGCTATGTCCTTGTATTACTTAAACTTAAATCACATCTGATGAATACCTGGCTATGTCCTTGAATTACTTAAACTTAAATCACATCTGATGAATACCTGGCTATGTCCTTGTATTACTTAAACTTAAATCACATCTGATGAATACCTGGATATGTCCTTGCATTACTTAAACTCACATCTGATGAATACCTGGCTATGTCCTTGTATTACTTAAACTTAAATCACATGATGAATACCTGGCTATGTCCTTGTACTTAAACTTAAATCACATGTGATGAATACCTGACTATGTCCTTGTATTACTTAAACTTAAATCACATGTGATGAATACCTGGCTATGTCCTTGTATTACTTAAACTTAAATCACATCTGATGAATACCTGGCTATGTCCTTGTATTACTTAAACTTAAATCACATCTGATGAATACCTGACTATGTCCTTGTATTACTTAAACTTAAATCACATGTGATGAATACCTGTCTATGTCCTTGTAGTACTTAAACTTAAATCATTTGTGATAAATACCGGGCTATGTCCTTGTAGTACTTAAACTTAAATCACATCTGATGAATACCTGGCTATGTCCTTGTATTACTTTAATGTAAATCACATGTGATGAATACCTGGCTATGTCCTTGTATTACTTAAACTTCAATCACATGTGATGAACACCTGGCTATGTCCTTGTATTACTTAAACTTAAATCACATCTGATGAATACCTGGCTATGTCCTTGTATTACTTAAACTTAAATCACATGTGATGGATAACTGGCTATGTCCTTGTATTACTTAAACTTAAATCACATGTGATGAATACCTGGCTATGTCCTTGTATTACTTAAACTTAAATCACATGTGATGAATACTTGGCAATGTCCTTGTATTACTTAAACTTAAATCACATCCGATGAATACCTGGCTATGTCCATGTTTTACTTAAACTTAAATCACATCTGATGAATACATGGCTATGTCCTTGTATTACTTAAACCTAAATCACATCTGATGAATACCTGGCTATGTCCTTGTATTACTTAAACTTAAATCACATCTGATGAATACCTGGCTATGTCCTTGTATTACTTAAACTTAAATCACATGATGAATACTGGCACATGTCCTTGTAGTACTTAAACTTAAATCATTTGTGATAAATACCTGGCTATGTCCTTGTATTACTTAAACTTAAATCACATCTGATGAATACCTGACTATGTCCTTGTATTACTTAAACTTAAATCACATCTGATGAATACCTGTCTATGTCCTTGTAGTACTTAAACTTAAATCATTTGTGATAAATACCGGGCTATGTCCTTGTAGTACTTAAACTTAAATCACATCTGATGAATACATGGCTATGTCCTTGTATTACTTTAATGTAAATCACATCTGATGAATACCTGGCTATGTCCTTGTATTACTTAAACTTAAATCACATGTGATGAATACCTGGCTATGTCCTTGTAGTACTTAAACTTAAATCATTTGTGATAAATACCTGGCTATGTCCTTGTATTACTTAAACTTAAATCACATCTGATGAATACCTGACTATGTCGTTGTATTACTTAAACTTAAATCACATATGATAAATACCTGTCTATGTCCTTGTAGTACTTAAACTTAAATCATTTGTGATAAATACCGGGCTATGTCCTTGTAGTACTTAAACTTAAATCACATCTGATGAATACCTGGCTATGTCCTTGTATTACTTTAATGTAAATCACATGTGATGAATACCTGGCTATGTCCTTGTAGTACTTAAACTTAAATCACATCTGATGAATACCTGACTATGTCCTTGTAGTACTTAAACTTAAATCACATCTGATGAATACCTGGCTATGTCCTTGTATTACTTTAATGTAAATCACATGTGATGAATACCTGGCTATGTCCTTGTATTACTTAAACTTCAATCACATGTGATGAACACCTGGCTATGTCCTTGTATTACTTAAACTGAAATCACATCTGATGAATGCCTGGCTATGTCCTTGTATTACTTAAACTTAAATCACATGTGATGAATACCTGGCTATGTCCTTGTATTACTTAAACTTAAATCACATCTGATGAATACCTGGCTATGTCCTTGTATTACGTTAACTTAAATCACATGTGATGAATACCTGGCTATGTCCTTGTATTACTTAAACTTCAATCACATGTGATGAATACCTGGCTATGTCCTTCTATTACTTAAACGTAAGCTTTCCTACCTTTTCCTCCTCATATGCATTCACCAATACCAAGTTAGTCACTGTAATCCTCTCTGGGACTAAAACTCTAACAGCCATTAGTCGAGCCTTTAAGTAGCTTCCAATCCCTACTGTTTGTAACTTCTCTCACTGCTGAGAAGTGTCTTGTCTGCTTGCATTTTTAATGTGAATATCTGATTGCTTTATTGCATAATGTACGTTTGTTGTACTACTCTGTATAAAAATATTCTCTCATTTAACTTGTACTACTCTGTATAAAAATATTTATTTCTTGTTTAACAATGTGCAGCTTTTCTCCCCAGCCTCTGCTGTAAATGGAACTAGTCCAGTCGGAATTTACCGGTTAACAAATGTAAAATATAAGTAAAATAAATAAAATATTACTATCAAACTTTTGCATACATTCGTCCCAATAAATATGTACATCTAAAAAATGTACTGGTGCACCTAAATCACCTAAGGTAAATTATAAAAAATTTGTCAGCTCATACAAAAAAGTATAAACTTTTTCTTGCGTCCCCATGCATCCCAAATCTTTGACAAATTCTGATACCCTTGATAAGTGTTTACCATGGCCCTGGGAGATGAACCATTTACAGGTTATCTGTTTGCATTACAGACATAGGTGTCAAACCAGGGATGAATTTCCGGTTTCCCATCCAATTGTCCAAGTTGCACTTGAATTCTATTAGGGAGGAACTTTGCTTCACATGGTTGGGGAACCTGTTCCATAGATGGGATAGTCTCTGGGATACATACCTATCTCTCAAGCAGGTCCTATTTATATAACAGGCAAGGTTTATGTTTTTAGAAAAGGTAATTCTGATACTGGGCCAGATTCAGGAAGCCTCCGTGTAAGAGTTATAACTCTTACACGGAGGCTGCAGTTAAACGGTGTGATGTCAGCATGCCATGCATATACATGAGGTGCATGAGGCATGCTGAGTCACACTGTAACTCTTACACAGACCGTGTAAGACAGTAGGGGGCGTGTCCGTTGGCTAAGCCCTGCAAGCTGACACGCCCCCGGAAGTCTATAATAGCTGAAAGTAAACAGCCACGAGAAAGGCCATTGAACTGTGAATAAACACACTACACAACACATGCCCCCACAGACCAGCAATGTAAAGAGTGAACAGATGTTATAAAATGAAAATAAAAACTGTTTTATTTTTTTTAAACCCTGTAAATGTTTGCTACTGTGTGCGCTCATGTGCGCGGGTGTGCTACTAGCACAACTGCAGTTAGCAATCAGTGGAAAAGGATATAAGAACTAAATATGCAAAGTAAGCCAAGAAGTAATAGCAGAGCGGTAGAGTTGTCGGCTTGAGAGCATGCAGGCAAGGTTCGAGCCCACACAACACCTTTTTTTTTTTTGTAAATAAGCACTAAAAAGGCCCCTGACAGTATTGCACAAATGTAAAAGTATTTCCTTTTGTAAAATAGAATGAAATGGAGCATATATTTCCAAGTAATACAAGAATAAAAATTGTTAGAAATGTACTGATAGTTAAACTGCAGTGAGACAGAGTGCCCGTAGCTAAGTAGTGTTTCACAAACTGCAAATTGCTTGCTCAGAGCTAAGCACTGGTTTAACAGGCTCAAACTGTGTGCAACTAGCTGTGCTCAGCTTAACATGTGTGTTACTAGCCAATTAAGGTGTAACCCAGTGCACACAGTATGCGCGACGCGCCCACAAGCTAACGGTGCATGCGTGAGCTCAGCAAAAAGCGCAGACCTGGTTTTAAGTGCTTAAAAGTGCTTTTGGCATGTTTGATTGACAGGTCCTGAAGTCATTTCCAGACAGTCATAAAAATTAAAATTCAGTGGTCAGATTCGAACCCGGGATACCATGCACGAGAGTCCAGGTACTAAACCACCAAGCCATGACAGCAGTACTTAGAAATGCAGAAATAGCATATATATAGGATGTAATCCAAAATGGAGCATGATAAAGCAGTTTCTGTGAAGTAGATACAATTCTAAACCGGCCAATCATAGAAATGTGCGGGAAAATCGGCATATATAAGCCCCATAGGTGAGAATACACAGCATAAACGATTGTAGAATACACCTGCAGGCAGAATGAGTGGAGTAGGGGAGGGACGTTGCTTTCGAGCACAGCGGTGGGGCGTTGAGGAGTCCAGATACATGGTCTGGCTCCTTGTTCACCATCATGAGGCCCAACTCATGCAGGGCCAGGTCTTATGGGGAGAGTACAGGGCGGAGGCATGGGACCAGTTGGCTCATGATCTTACTAGTGCTACTGGGATTCCAAGCACTGGTGAGCAGGTCCGTCACCACCATGCAGACCTGAAGTGACGTAAGCAAGACCAGTTGACCCAATGGATCCAGGAGGCCCGGGATATGCCCAACGCCCCACTACTGAGTAAGTTACATTTTACTTATGTATGTAAGGAATTCAACTAGCTGATACCATGGAGATGTGTATCCCAATATTACTTGTTTTGTATTACAATTGCAGGTGTCCGGTCTATGAATCGAGAGACACATGACCGCAGACTGGTGCGGCTGCGCCACCATGCAGGTTAGTAACCCCACCTAGTACTTGTAAATAAATATTATAGTGTAGCATGTAGCCGAACACTGCAGTGTATTGCTTAAAAGTAATAGAATGTGCAAGCAGCAAGTAAAAGTCTGCAGGTATGGCTGTAACAAGTTCATCAGTATGCAAGTGAAATTGGAAATATAAGTGATAGAAATAAATAGTGCTGTAATACAGATGTCCCACCATTAATTAAATGTAGTATAACCTGCAGTAGTCTCAAGAGTACAGCTTCAGAATCTGAGGTAATCACATGTGAGATATATCCCCTGTTGAAATGCTGAATCATGACAGAAGTGAGGCTGCTGGAAAGTGTTGGAATCCCCACAGGTCTAATATGTGAACAAAGCCTAGAAGTACCAACCTGAACTGTGAAATTGCAGGATGTGTGAGAGCGACAGAAAGGGTCATGTATCAATGAATAAAGTAGCAATAACACCTGACTATATAAGATTCAGTGTGGTTCTACAGAACTAAATGCATGTGGGAATTAAAACTTAACATCCCAAACTGATTTCAGTGTGTCTGACTCTTGAATGTTCAGGCCAAAATCTGTATATGGTGATCACAGTCAGCAATTTGCAGATAGAATGAATGATTGTCTGACAGACTAAACATCCATAGTTGTCCCCTGCCCTGTCATCAAAGTGTAGCAGGATGATGTATCTGATCAAATTCAAAATAACTAGGATAGTGATGTATCTGTAACAGGTCTAGCATGACAGTTAAGTAAAAATCATTTGGAAACTTTTTTTTACAAATGTATATCAATGTATAATTTATGAATGTGTCATCATTTTCTTTCTCCACCCCACCCTATAATTGCAAATTAAAAAACCCACCAAATATCGGTATGTGAACATTTCATTAACCATGGACATTTGTCCTGTTCCAAAAATATATGCATGTCTGTTGTTGCATGTGCCCTGGTCATACATGCAAACCTGCAAACCTGATGGCCTGTTGCCATTAATCAACCCTGCATGTTGTTTGATTGTGTATTTCCGTTCAAATAATGCATGTGATATTGATATGCCCGTTGTTCAATGGTGTTAATATCTGGGTGTTTGTTTAATGGGAATACCAATGCATGCTGTTACAACTAATTTGAATGGAATAATATGCCACTAACCTAAACTAACATAACATACGCACAAACCTAGAACGCTTGGGAAGGCAGGTCCCAGCGGACCCACCTCTCTCACCTCAGCTGGCGACTGCACCTGGCACTAGTGCCCAGGCCGGACCCTCCTCCGGTGGCCCTGTGCCACCTTCAGGTGGAAGCGCTGCAGGGGATGGGGCCCGTCCCCCCTCTGCAAGCGTGGCTGGAGGAGCACGTCCACTCACCCTCCAAGGTGTCCGGTCTGTGGTGCGAAGGGAGATCCAAGACTCTGTTCTTGGGCCCCTATGCCAGCTTGAGGACCGGGTGGCCCAGCTTACGGGCTTGCCCGTTGTCCCGCCTGCACAGCCCCCAGCACAGCCCCGTCCTGGGCTGTGAAGGAACAGTGGCAACTGCCTATGGGTGGGGATATCAGTTCCACTGTTGCCATCTGTGGGCTCATGTGTCTTGGATATCCCAACCTCTGTCCCCGTCAGTTGTGTAACCCCCCCACATGTGTCATACACCGCCCCTGTATGCATCTTGTCTGTCTTGTCTATTAACCTACCCAACCTACCTCCCCAGCTATACCGACTACCTCACCTGACATACCACTCTCATCTGATTAAAAAAAAAAAAAAAAGGGCACTCTGTACCCACAAAAAAATTACGCCCCATACATAGCTGTCCATGTTGCACACATGTCCGCTGGACATTGAAACTGTTAATTACAATTGGCTGTACAACAGGTATTAATGTTGTCCTGACACCTCTCTCAGGGGTGGAAGGTTCAAAATTTCACACCAAATTGCATACAAATGCACAGCTGTTGCTGAGAAAGACATGGGCAGCTATGGGCCTCACCTACATCCTTCCTGCAAATTCCAAGCTTGTTTCCCTACTGTCTTATCCTCTTTGTGACCCCTTTTTCACCACTTTCCTGTCACCCCTTTTTCTTTTCTTTCAAAGAAAATAGCGTGGGTGTGCGCTTGTGTGCGCGGAGCTCAATGCCAGTGCGCATGCATGAGCTCTGCACAAATGAGCGCAGACCTGGTTTTAAATGCTTAAAAGTGCCTTTGGCACTTTTGATTGACAGGTCCTGTACTCATTTCGAAAGAAAAATAAATATCCACTGTCAGTCTCGAACCCAGGACTTTGGTAACACTAGTCTGTATGACCTACCACTAAGCCATGACTCTCATACAAGAACATAGTGCTAAAATACATATAACATGTAATAGTAGGAATCAATATAAAGGCAATATAGGATGTGTACTACCCAAAGCATGTCAGGTAGATTTTTAATGCCTGAATTACTGGCTTCCCATACTAGTTTAGTGTTCACGGAAACAGCTCTGCTAATTGTTAGCTTGTACATAATAATGTAAGGTAATGTACATATATGAAAGTATTATATGTACATATATATATATATATATATATATATATATATATATATATATATATATATAAATATATTAATACATGTGAAATATAGTGGTAGGTGTCAGTATTCACATACACTCACTACAGGAAACAGTGAAAATAAATGCAGCAACCACAATCTACAACACAGCCTGGCCCCTGTGAGACTTAATAACCCTTTTAACTGCATAAAGGTGCCTTCAGCACTTTGATTGACAGGTCCTATACTCAGTTTGAAAGAAAAATAAATTCCTACTGTCAGTCTCGAACCCTGGTAATACTAGTCTGTATGACCAACCACTAAGCCATGACTCTCATACAAGAGCATAGTGCTAAAATATATATAACATATAATAGTAGGAATCAAAATAAAGGCAATATAGGATGTGTACTACCCAAAGCATGTCAGGTAGATTTTTAATGCCTGAATTACTGGATTCCCATACTAGTTTAGTGTTCACGGAAACAGCCCTGCTAATTGTTAGCTTGTACATAATAATGTAAGGTAATGTACATATATGAAGGTATGTATATGTACACATACATATATATATATATATATATCTATCTATATATATATATATATATATATATATATATATATATATATATATATATATATATACATATATTAATACATATGAAATATAGTGGTAGGTGTCAGTATCCATACACACTCACTACAGGAAACAGTGAAGATAAATGCAGCAACCAGAATCTGCAACACAGCCTGACTCCTGTGAGACCTACTAACCCCTTAACTGCTTAAAGGTGCCTCCAGCACTTTGATTGATAGGCCCTATACTCAATTTGAAAGCAAAATATAAGCATACTAGTAGGCCCTACCACAAGACCATTGTAACACTAGTCTGTATGACCTACCAGTAAGCCATGACTCTCATACAGGAATATAGTGCTAAAATAAGTATAACATGTAATAGTAGGAATGAAGATAAAGGCAATATAGGATGTGTACTACCCAAAGCATGTCAGGCAGACTTTTACTGTCCCAATTACTGGATTCCCATACTAGTATAGTGTTAACAGAAACAGCCCTGCTAATTGTTAGCTTGTACCCAATAATGTCAGCTAATGTACATATATGAAAGTATGTATATGTACACATATATATATATATATATATATATATATATATATATATATATATATATATATATATAGCAATACATATGAAATATAGTTGTAGGTGTCAGTATGCATACACACTCACTACAGGGAACAGGTGAGAGAAATGCAGCAACCTGAATTTACAACACAGCATGAAGCATGAGAGATGTACTAACATTCACACTCACAGAACACTGTCAACAGCATACCAGCATGGTCCATGCCCTTACAATCTGAAAGGGCAATGCCTATCTCACATACCCTTTTATAGCACTGTCCTGAAATCACAGTGAGACATGCAATCAGTAGACAACTGGCTGCATGCAATTAGCAAATGCTGCCTTACAATTGGTGCAGAGGCCATCACATGGACCTATGCAGATACCTACAAAAGCATCCAGTACCCACACTCCACACATGCAATATATTCATTGCACAAAATTGACAGAGAAAGAGAGAGAGAGACAGAGAGAGAACAAAACAGAAATAAAGACAGCCAGCAGCAAAACCAGCAGCAGCAGCAAACAGCAAGCAGCACCACTGACACAGCAACAGCTGCCACAAACACAGGTAATGCAAAGTAGCAGGTTAATACTGTGTTTACTGTGACACCTCCAAATGTATCATAGTTCACTATCTATAGGTATGTCCATGAGATAGGTTGTGTGTACACAGGGACGTCGGGAGGCATACGCACTCTACTGATTTCAGTACAACTTATGTAGAAGGGGGGGTAGCATTTTAAATTTTCTTTTTTTCGCGCTTTACTGCCAATGACGTCAGCGCTCTTTAGACAGCCAGTCAGAATGGAGCTCACCGCACATGTGCGCTTTGGGCAGGAGGTCGGAATGGAGCTCCATGCTTTCCGAGCGGGAGGAGGATTCGTTATGTTGGTCCGAGCGGTTATGTTGGTCTCACTTCATGGGAATGGAGCTCCAAATGCTTTCCGAGCGGGAGGATTTGTTATGTTGGTCCGAGCGGGAGGAGGATTCCCGAGCTGGTCTCACTTCATGGAGGGTTGGTGAGTAATATGATGAAGTGTGTGTTGGTCCGAGCTGGTCTCACTTCATGGTGTGTGTGTGTGTGTGTGTGTGTGTGTGTGTGTGTGTGTGTGTGTGTGTGTGTGTGTGTGTGTGTGTGTGTGTGTGTTTTTTAGGAACTCTGTTTCACTTGACTAAATGTAACTATTTTGACATCAACAGTACCAAATGGGGCACTATTCCTCAACTAACAAAATACTTGCTTATTATTGTGGTGGGCACTAATGAAGTGTGATGCAAACAGAGGTAGAAATTAAGTAATTTTGGGGGAAAATACTTTACGATCAAGAGCTGTACCTCCAACAAGACCTATTTATGTTACAATATAGATTTCGGCTCCTTGTTCTTGTAATTGCATTGCTACCAATCTTGCAGATATGCAATAGATCAAGTAGGACTGGGTTATATGCATCTTTATAACCCAGGCATAGAAGACCCCACAGGAATCTATAGGAGACAGAAAAGGGATATGGGGTTTGTAAATGCTCTGATTATCACAGAAAACCCATGACTTGATATTTTATTGGTGAGCCATTGCAGAGGCTTTTCATGTTGGTTTACATGTGTGGACAGGTGTATACTGAAGGGTGCATTATATTCTAGTGTGGACCTGATGAAACCTGACTAGAAGAGCATGATGACCACATTAGAAAAGATGCCACTTATAATCAGTTATGTCAGACAGAAGGCTTTTATAATGACAGTGAATATTTGGTGGTCAGAGAATAGATTGTTATCCATGAAGGTGTCTAGGTCTGTAATAGTGGTGCCTATGTTAAGAGGGAAGTTATTTACATGCAGGTGCGTGAGTTCCTGTTTGCCAAACTGTATGATAATACATTTTTTGGAATTCAGCTTTATGTCATGATGCTGACACCAAGAGTTTCTTCAAGTTATACTCACTTGGAGGATCTGAGTGTCTTCAAAAGATTTTAATAAGAGCTCCAATCATGTAGTCTTCCATAAAACTGGTTACCCAGAAGCTTTTAATATCATGCCATGCTGGACATCATAGAAGTGGATGCCAGAGCCCTGGGGTACACCACTTCTTGCAAGTCTCTTGTAAGGGTATTGTGCCATTAGTGCTAACAGAACATAATCTGTCAGTGAGCCATTTGGTAAGTCAGATGATTAGATATGGATTTATACTGAGTTTTATCAGTTTTCAATAATGGCAGAGTAGGGTATAATGTTAAAAGGATTAGCTTATCCTGACATCCCAGCCCCAAGTGCCCTACATCCACCCTTGGTCTACTGGTCATCTTCTTATCCAACTGGACTACTCTGGTATTGCTGGGGCCAGTCATAGATCCTAAGGCAACCTATGGGTTCAGCCATCTGTACTTCCAACCCCTGAGTATTTTCTTTTAATATACAGTACTTACTCCATTTCTGTACCCCATCCTCTACATTTGAGGGTAACTCCCTCTTTGGACTATGTCTCTCCTTAGGGAGTGTTATTGATGAGCACTGCCTCACACAGGATATGCACACCCATCCCTCCTTCACTCCCTGCTACTTTGTAAGTTGTCCAAGCCACTAATCAAACCCTGATCAACTGGGCAGTACTCAGAAGTAACATTTATCTAAAGCTAGGTATTTGTCTATTCAAAGCAATGAACTAGACCAAATAACTATATAACCTTAACAGGTATAAATATGGTTCCATTCTGTTTATAGTGCTTTATGAGATTCATGCTGTAGATTGCAATTGAAGTGAGAGAGCTAAAATACTAATCCTTTGGATTTACTGATACTGCAGACTAGTTACTGACAAGCTACTTAAAGATAACTAAAAGCTGTCACTGGAGCTCTGAGAGATCAGAATCACCAACTTAAACACATTTACTTATCCACAGTCCTTGACAGGATGTTAGACATTATCTGTTAAATGAGACATAACTGGAAGACAGTTGGAGTCTGCCCACTCAGGAACCCCCTCCTTTAGCTGTTATTTTTTGGTGGAGCCTCTTTTGTCAATACTACAGAATTTTTGTCTTGTGACGGGACACTTCTGTGTGTTTAAAAGTCTATATCTCATAATTTATGATTAATTAATTTAAACAGCATGAATCTGAATAACACTAGAGGTTTTACATGTCACAACTATGTATTTAAGATTGAAAAACATTTTAAAGACGCAGACACTGGATTAAATCTGATGCATTTGTTTTGCATTATAGTTACCGCTGCTGGAAATTGTGTACTGGGACTCCTGAGTTCAGACATATGAATCTGATGACTGAAATTTCTAGAAAATAAGAACTCCTGTCACAACTGATTATAGATGAAATTCCACACACTTAAGATATGTGCTAAGAGAAATATATTTTCTGACAATACTTTGCATTATATTCTCCAAAGCATACTCCTGCGTAGGAAGTAATCCCAGTATACCAGCTGTCTTCACCTTTAAGTTAAATGATAAAAAGAAGCTAACATTTGTTCTGGCTTAAGCAGTGCACCCCATCCCTAATCTTCTACAGTAACCCCCCCCCCCACTGAGTGATGAGTATTAATGACCAGTATGGTGGGTCTAATGCTGTTTGTCCTCTGTGGCTGATTACCATTTTTTGGGCACGTTCCAGTAACATAATACCAATTGCAGATTTTTGCCTCATATTTGATCTGATCAATATATGTATGTATCTGTGGTTTTTAAATATTGCAATGCTTGAAATTTGATGGTGCAGTGGTAGCAACGTAGCATTGATGCCTCACAGCTGTAGGTTCTTGGGTTTGGTTTTTGGCTGGGGTGCCTTCTTTGTG
This sequence comes from Protopterus annectens, assembly GCF_019279795.1. Lineage (NCBI taxonomy): Eukaryota > Metazoa > Chordata > Ceratodontiformes > Protopteridae > Protopterus > Protopterus annectens. Next base: position 1,106,475,592 of record NC_056725.1, on the reverse strand, counting down.
TGGGGGGGGGGGTCTGTATCTTCTCCCTGGGTTTGATTTTGTGTCCTCCCATGTTACAAAGACATGTCTGCATTATTTTTTCCTGGGCCTCTGCTGAGAATTGTGTTTTTTTTTGTTCCAAGTCAGACTGTCCTGATTAACAAATTGACAGGCATTTAAATTTCAGACTTCAGGTTTCTGAATGTTTACTTCCTTACATATTTGATGGTGCAGTGGCAGTATTGTTGCCTCACAGCTGTAGGTTTTCTGGTTTGATTCTTGGCTGGGGTGCCTTCTGTGTGGAGTCTGCATCTTATCCCTGTGTTTGTGACATAGTAAAACAACTTTTATTCTAGCAATAAATATATACTAACACAACCTTTTTATAGCAATTTTTAAGTTTATGACTATTTGAAATTTGTCCTTATTTTTGGGACTGTAATACCCTGTTATTGGCTTTGTCCAGGTTTTTGTGCTAAGGTTGACAGCTATGGCAAGAACTGAATTCACTGAATATGTTTGAGGGCTGTATTCCCTCATTACTGGGTTTGTCCAGGTGTTTTGTGCTAAGAGGTTGACAGCTATGGTGAGAACTGAATTCATTAAATGATAGCCATTTAAGTTTCAGTCTTCCTCTCTTTCACAAAGCAGGTGATTTGGCATAGTGGTATGTTGTTCTGACTATTTTGCACAGTGACCTTGGCAGTAAAATGTATGATGGTAACACAGCATTTTATTCTAGCAGCTTTCCAAGATTATACAAGCAATGTTTAATGTGTTCCTGTTTTTTGCCCTTTTGACCCACCCCAATAAATTTGGCTTTTTCCAGACTTCTTGTGCTGCGAAGTTGAGATGTAGTTGAGTATTGCGTAGATTTTACAAGGAACAGGGGAAGAGAAGTTTAGTGCTGATTATGCTAAGTCGGCTCACGTTGCTAGTAGCACAAAATGTATACTTGCTTTTAATGCAGAAGGTTGTTGGTTCTACTCCCATAAGGGGTGAATGTTGCTGTACTGAAAGTTAAGACACTAACTATGAGCCTGTTATCAGTTTGCCATCCATTTTCTATTGCAATATTACTAGCTTATTATTAATGTAATTTAGGCAATTTATTCCTCAGGGGCATCAGACACTATTTTTCGGTGAAGTCATGAAATATAAAGGTGATTGCTAGCAGCAACCTCTTCATTAGTTAGATTTATTTAACGTGGAATTATTTAGATGACTTTTTTTACTACTTCAGAGATTGTGCATATTATTTACTGATAATGGTGGACTGTAGAAGTTTGACTAGACTTTTATGATGGAAACGTTCTGAATTGGGCAGTTTTGTTTCATTGTTTACTGGAAAAATGTTCAAAGCAATAGGAAGGTGTATCAAAGAGCACATGTATGTTTCATATGCAAGGGGCCTGTGATTTAAAAGCAGCCCAGAATTAATTTTTATCTGCCACGGGTAAAATGTATTTTCTTTGAATGTGGGTTTTAATGTTGTTTCAATGAATGTGAGTTTCAAGGGCAGAGAAGTTTTAATGCCAAGTTTGTTTAGCAGATGTCTTAGTGTTTGTGCTGTAAAATGCAAAATAAAACTTTCAAATGAAGTTCAAATCATCATAGAAGTAAATCAGTATGCACATTAGTGTTTATGGTAAATGGAGTGAAATAGCAAAGTAATGGATCATTGGAATGGCTGCAGGGGAGGCTCCATTCGACCATGGTTTTGTGAGCGGGAAGGGCGGCAAACTTAGACAGCCCCAGCTGAACTATACCTCCCAACTGTCCAGATTTTCAAAGAATGAATCGATTTTTTGCTTCTTATTTTTGGTTTGTTCCTCAATTTGTGGTTTTCTGGCAAATGGTTTAGGAATTAAGTCACTAAATAATGACACACTAGTTTCAGACTTTATAACCTTCAGAAAAATGCATGCTAAAATAAGACCTGTTCTATCAACTGTCCCAGTTTATACAAGAGCAATTTTTAGTACTGTTTATATGTTCCCTCAATATATTTGGCCTTGTCCAGATTTATTGCATTAACAGGTTGAGAGGTACATGCAAATTGCTTTATAGAATTAGGCATAGCCAAACCTCAACTGTCCCTGATTTTGGCTCAAAATGTTGCTCTTCCCCTAATGATCCCTCCACAAAATATCAATTTTGGAAGAAAACTTTACTTTTATAAATAACTGTAATGATCAGAGTTATACATTACTTTTATTTCAGAAATGCATGTAGATTCTCTAATTTTGTCAGCTGCTCTAAGTTAACTGTGCTCATATTAAAATGGTGTCCCTCCTTTGACAGGTTCCCAGCTGTATTGTCTGGCAATTTTATATTTTTGCATCACATTTTTGGTCCGTTTTTCATAAAATTGCAGTTTTCTGGCAAATTAGTGGCAAATTGTTAAAGACTGAAGTTAGAAAATAATGCAGACATTTCAGTTTCAGATTTCATACCTTTCAGAAAATTCGTACTGATGCAAGACCTACTACTATTCTATTATCTTTCTAAGTTTATACGAGCAATATTTAAAAAAAATGTCCTTTGGGCCTTTGCCTCAGTTTTATTTATGGGTTTGTTGCTGTAAGAGGTTGAGAGGGTGTGTGTGTGTGTGTGTGTGTGTGTGTGTGTGTGTGTGTGTGTGTGTGTGTGTGTGTGTGTGTGTGTGTGGTAGGTAGCATACCTCTCAACTGTCCAAATTTTGCAGAATGTCCAGATTTTTGCCCCATATTTTTTGTCTGTTCCTCATAAATTTTGTGATTTTCTAGAAAATCATTGAAGGCTGAAATTGCTAAATAATGACAGACATTTGAGCTTCAGACTTCATGTCCTTTAGAAAAATTCATACTAACACAAATCCTGTTATTCTAGCAACTTTCTAAGTTCACGAGAACATTATTTAATATCTGTCCCTGTTTATTTTAGGCTTTGTCCATATTTCTTGCACTAAGAGGTAGGTAGGGGTATGTGTGTGAATGAAACATCCTAGTTAGTGGTAGCAGGTGGTTAGTAATTTACTCAAGCTCAAAACCTGTAACTTAGTTACAGAAAACAAAAGCATAAAGTCTCTACCCCAACTATCATGCTGCATTTTTCAAAGAACTGACATTTCAGGTTAATTTTCAATTCAAGGAACTGAGTTTGAGTGAATTTATATTATATTACTGAAGAGGCATTACAGCGAATGCCTCTTCATCGACACTAAAAGAGCGAACCGTGAATTACGAGAATGGCCGTAGCTTGGCTGGGAGGGGGGTAGCAGTTTGAGAGCTGTCAGTACAAATTTGAAAATCCTAGCTACACCCCTGTGTGTACATAGTCCTGAAATATATACATATGTAATATTGCTGTACATATTGTCCATACTTAAAACTTCCATAGCTTAGAACACAAGGCCAGTTATGCATATGATGCAGTAGTTCCCATGGTCAGTAGAGGTTCCTACTCATTGGTGTGGGACCACTGTGTATGTATGGCACTGTTCAGGTACATATCCTGTAGTATGGCCAGGGATTAATATCAGTCTGTAATGTGGTGCTATGTCCTCTAGGGGTGAATGTATCACACATCCAGGGATACAATTTTGTAACAGTGATGCTATGTGTTCTGCAATGTTGAGGGTGGCCCTCACCTGGACATGTGAGATGATAGGGAGGTTACAGTCATCTGTGATAACTAATTCCACTTGTGTAGGAGAATGGGGGGGGGGGTACCTGCACCTAAACTGTCTGCAACAATGTTGCCAATATCTGTGCATGTGGTGAATGTGAAGCATCTTAACACTGCTGACCACAGATGCCTTGCCTTCATGTGAATCTGCCCTGTGCTGCAGTAGCCTCCTGCTATTGTTATACACTGTGCCTGTATCTGTAGTCCACTGGACAGGATAAATAAGTGGTGTGCATATGGTCTGGGTTAGATATGTGTGTGCACAGTACATGCACTATGTGGGGTGTCTGTGGTAAGCTTATGTAAAGGGGCCAGCAGTGTGTGTTGTGGCGTCCACTGGCCCAGTGGGCTGCATGGATAGCATCACAGTCCTAACTAGTGAATTACTGTGTAATTACATGCATACATAGCAAGGTAGTGTACTGTGCTTGTGTTGTTGTTGGGATATGTATATCCAGGCTGAGTAATGTGTGCCCACATCACAGGGTTGGATGGCAACACACATACAGTATGTAGGGATGAACACCCAGAGTGTTTCAGACGTGTTGCCTGTGCAGAAATATCTGGCCATTACCTGTGCATCCCCCACAACACACACACATGCAACATATGACAGCAGTACTATAGCAGTACACATAGGTTCATAGGTTCATACTAGGCTATTTGCCCTAGGGCATTGATAAGCCTAGTGGAATGTGTTTGTCTTTTGCCACCCAATTAAATTTCATGCTGTTATGCCCTTTTCTGAGGTTAGTATACTGTGCTTCTGTCTAACAGTGACATAGAAGTGATACCCGGGGTACAACTATGATCTCCATCCACTCATCCAGATTCCTATGGAAGAGAGTCAATGAGGGACTCTGCCTAACCTGTACTGTGAGTTCATTACAGAGTGAAGGGAGCCTCTGGGTTAGGAATATGCCCCTCCAGCATGTCCTATTTATGTCAGTGCTAAGGTTCAGGTCTCCTGAGCGTGTGGCTGTATGGGACTTTGATTTCCTGAGGTGCAGCATGTTCATTACTTCTGGGTTGGACATGGCTATATATGGCAGGCACAGATTGCCTCTGAACAGGCAGTATGCCACTGAGTCCAGCTGGATTTTCTTTAACTGGGCAGCATATGGCATCTGTTTGAGCCCTTTGATCCTCTTGATGAGGTACTGTTGGGCTTTACCAGTTGCTGTAGGTGTCTGGTTAGGTACATCCCAAAAGGTGCATTGTACTCAATTATAGGCCTGATGATGGATGAGTAAAGAGGCACAATGACCTCCCCTGCTGTACATGTGAATCCCTTCATGATTAGCTGGGCTATATAACATGTCTTTCAATCCACATTGGCCATGTGGTTGACAAATGACAAATTGCTATCAAGTTTGTTCCCCAGGTCCCCAATTACGTCTTCTGTACTCAATGGCTTAACACCTATGTGGTACTTTGCCACCAATGTGGAGGTGTGGGAATCTGCGATGAATATTGATACTCCCCCTCCTTTGTTGTCTGGTCCAAGTGTTGGGGCCGACAAGAATGGTAACAGGTATAACTTGTTAGTGCTGGTGTGCTCCTGGGAAACCTGAAACAGGTTTTTGTTACTGCACAGATATCGATGTCCATAATGCTAAGTAGAGTTTTGAGTGCGTGTATCCTGAGGTCCAGACTTCTGGTGTTGAGTAGCATCACTCTTAGTTCCACATCCTTTGTGATACGTATGGATGTGGGTTTGCCTTATGAGCCTTGCCTAATAAAGGCACTACGGGTGTAGCAAGAGCCTCTGCCAAAATCCAAAAGGCCAGGGGTGACAGGTGCAAGCTGTCCCTAGCAAAGCATCGTGGCTTGTACAGCATATCACCCCAAGATGACAGGCATTGGCTCACCTGTGAATGGCACCAGTACTTCAATCAATTGTTGAAAGGGATCATCTTGCCTTGATATTGTGGCATCATTCTTGGTGAGGGTAAGATGCTACTCAAGGTCAGGGTCATACTGTCATGGGCTACATGCTCAGAGAGCTCCTTTCTGTCTCATGTCATGTAGTCCAGGGAGGTATGTATCAGGTCATTCACACCAGCATGGACATTGAGTGAGTCATACCTGTACTTGCCTTTGAGTTACTTGAGTGTTTGTGTTATGTGGCGGGTCGTAGTGCCCGACAGGCTGCACAGTGTGACCCTCTCCTCGCTAAGCCTGGTGAACATGATGTCAGTGTGCCTGATGATAGAGGCACCTATTACAGGTGTATGAGGTGTGTTGTTTACTGTTAAGGGCTGTGAGTGTTCAGCACATTGGCTTTGTGAGATATGTGTTGCACGTGTTTGTTTCTGTGGTAGTGGTTGCTTGGGTGTCCGCTTTGGAGGTCTCTGCTGCATAGGCAGATCTGTAGTCTGAGCCTCCGAGTATGTTGTTGTGTGATTATGTGTTAGTTTTGCTGTCGTGGTAGGTCTATGTGAGACTGGAAGTGTAGTGAGTGTGGTTTCCTTCTCCACCTGACTGGTTATGGCAGTATTGAGTAGAGAGCCTAGCCTCCAGTTTGCTATATGGTTGCATCACTCACATGTGTTTGAATTTGTTGTTAGGAGGAGGGGGTTGTCTGTGTACATGCAGCTGTTATAACATTGCCTCTGGATTACCACACTCACCAGCTGGACTGGAGAGGAGACTGACAACTGACCTTTGGACATGCTAGAATACTATTGTGAATTCCGTAATAATTGAAAACAAGGTCCAGTGGGGAGTGAGGGTGTACTGATATTACTTACTACTGCTGACTGATATAATAGCTTCAGTGAGCAAGTGCCAGGTAACTTAAGTGCAATGTGTTACAATTAAGTAAATGCAAAAATTACAAGCAGTCACTTGCTGTCATGTGTAACAAGGAAATACGTACAGTAAGCAATGCAGATATCAGTAGTGAGTCACAGAAGTGCTGAGAAGCTGTGTATTATATGGAAGTAGCATACCAGTGAAATAACAAGCTAACAGATAACAAGCATATAAACAAAGCTAGATTCAGGAGGCTTGGATGTAGTGTTTGCTACAGCAAACAAGGTATACCAATGTCAGTAAGATACAGCTCAAATATGCAGGCACTATAAACCTGAAACCATAAGTTCCCAGCTATGAATGGCAGAGTACAGCCTATTCTCACACAAGAGTGCAGACCACAAACCTTGTTAATGTTAAATACCTAGCCTGAAGGCCAACTGCTTATACCAGAACTAATACACTTGGATACTGGGCTCTCAATCAGCAGTTCACAACTTAGAAGGATGAAAGCTCTGTGTCCTGCCACCACAGTGCTTGCCACAAACCTCCCTAATGTAAAACAACTGGTCTGAAGGCCGAGTGCTTAATCCAAAAGACTTAGAATGATAGCTACACTTTAATCAAGTTACAACCAAGCAGTAATAAGTACAATTTAATACTCCCTGTATAGGATGTGTACCATATATTGCTGAGATACTATGCTGATAACCTGTTTGTGTACTTTTCCAGGTGAATATGGCTCCGAAAAGGAACCCCGCCTACTCTGCTGCAGAGGATGACGTGATCCACCAGAGCCTGGTGCGTGACTATGCCATCCTGTTTTCACGCACCACCCAGAATCAGCAGGAGAGGTCTGCACTGTGGCAAAACCTTGTTAGCAGGATAAATGATATTGGCATGCATGAGAGGACATATGAGCAGGTGAGACATCACTGCAGTGATTTGATTAGAAATGTCCACCAGCGTGCTGCAGATATCCGCAGGCAACAGGTTGCCACAGGTGGGGGCTGGCCACACATCCCCCACTCACCAGACAGGAGGGGCTACTGCTAAGTGTTGTGGATCCAGCCCCAGAACAACAAGAGCATCAGTCGTGCATCATGATGGAGGTTGGATCCACACAGCAGCAAGACATCGAGCGTGCAGGTAAGATGCCATATTTATTTATTGTTATTAATTATACATTTGTTGACTGGGCTAGTCTAGCTGGATATATGTCCATTGTCAGTAGAGGCCTGGGGAGAAAAGCTCCACACATAACATAATAAAGGCAGACAGACAAGTTGTTAATAAAGACATACAAAAGAATAGAAATATAAGTCAGCTTGTTAATAAAATCAACATACATTTAAGGAACTCAAACAGTTTAAACTCATACACAATGTTCTGTTGGTTTCAAAGCAATTCTACCTAAAACATAACGGTTATGAAATAAGGCAAAAGCCATATAGATAATAGTTAAAGCTCAGAAGGGTAGAGACGTAGAAGGAGTATGAAAGATAAAATAATAGGGAAGAGGCAGGAGTCAAGAAGGGAAGTGAGGAAAAGAAGGAAGACAGTCAAGAGGAGGTGGGAGGGATGGGAGAAGTAGGTCAGAGCATAGAAGGACAGCAAGGGAAAAGAAACAGGGTAGAAGCTAGTTTTACGCGCAATGTGGGGTTAAAGGTAAAGAGAGGGTGGGGAGAGGGACGTTAGCCTGGAGTACTACAAGAACAAAGCCAGTGGTTTTGGAAGTACAGTTTGATTTGTTGTTTGAAGAGAGGTAAGGGTGAGATTAGAGTTAACTCCTTGTATGTACATATGACTGTTCTGTACACTGTTACTTCATGCACGCATAAGGTGTGCACGTGGTATGTATCTGTCATCATGATATGTAATTGTGCATGTGTGATACAGACATTATGAGCAGCTGATGTGTATAAGGGAACTAGTGTACCACTGTACTGTATCATATGCAAAACAAATGGCACACTTGTGCCCACTGACATTACTTTCTTCACATTTCCAGGTCCCTCCCATCTATCAACGAGGCAGGCCATACATGCTGGTGAGTGTGTTTAACATTACCTGAAAAACAATTTATAATACTAGTAAGAGTAGTGTAACTCTGTAGTATACATGCTGGTGAGTGTGTTTAATAATACATGCAATACCCAGTATAACAATATTAAGAGTAGTGTAACTCAGTACTGATGTTTGTGTTTACTGTGGGGTGTGCATGTGTGCAAGTGTGCCTGTGCCCATGTGTGCATGTGTGTGTGTGTCCATGAGTGCATGTGTCCATTTCTGAATGTGTGCATTAGTATTGAAGTGCATCTCTGTCAAATATGTGTTGAGACTGTAATCTGTGTTCCCTGTTTTCCTCCCGTAGGTTCTGGTGCTGCTCTGGTGACCTGCAGCAGGGAACCTGAATCTTGTGCCCCGGGTACTGATGATGATGAAATGTCTATAATGGTGCAGGAAGGTGTGTCTGGGTCCATCGGTCAGCCAATTGACAGTACACAGCTGTCAACCCCTTCAATCGCAGTCATCCTGCCATTACATCCTTTGTCACCATTGTCCCTAGGTGATGGACAGTATGCAGTGGGCATAGATCAGGGTAATGTGGTACCTGTGGTACATGCATCCCCACAAAGCAGCCATGAGCAGGGTCCTCCAATGGTACCACGCAGACAGTCACCCATGGGTTCTCGTGGGGGCATCCGTGGCCGTACTGCCTCTGGCCGACATGCCCAAGGAGGTATGTCAACCTCCACTATGTTTCGGACTGTTCTGCAGGCACAGGCACGTATGAAAAGGTACACCAGACAGGGTCTGAGGGAGCTGAGAACATGTCGCACAGCCATGACAGACGGCATGCGTGACGTTGCGAATGCTATTCGTAACTTCACAGATGTCGTTGACAGACGTTGTGGGGACATACAACGGCTGCTCCACAACCAGATGTCCATGGGCCAGGGTGATGGTGTGCGTTTGCGACATCGATGTGGCCGTATGCCGGCAACAGCACCAGCTGGCAGTGGCCGCAGATGACAACAGGCCCACTCACGCACCTCAAGTGCCAGCACCAGCCCCAGCAATGCTGGGTCTGTGCTGTCATCAGGACGCCCCAGGAGACCACGTGCACGTGGCTCTGGACAGTCCCAACAGGGAACTGTGTCCAGTCAATACCCCCCCGCTTCTGATGACAGTACCCAGTCTGGGTTAGTACTGGATATTTTCCATAGCACCCCTGCCAGGCACAGGTACCGTGTCCGTGCCCACAGACACTGATCTGGATGACCTGACAGGTGCAGTCTGTGGCTGTCCACAAAACCCTGTACATGGCAGCCATTATGTGGGACTGTGTGCGTGCTTACACACATGCAGAAATTTAACACCTAGGGCAAACACATACACACACACACTGCACCAACACTGGTCCACCCTGTACTGCTGCCCCTCACAAACACACATACACACACATGTCAATTGGTGTTACCAGTGGCTGGCTTGGGCATACCTAAAAAGCAAAAATGAGCCAGCAGCAAGTAGACTGAGTTTAAACAAAAAGTAGTTTAATAAAAACTACTCAAACAGCATAGTAGCATCCAAAACAAACCGGAAAATTCCCTCAGTAAAATACGATTCTCCACGCATCCAGCTTTCATCCAAAACACATTGCAAAGAACATTCCTAAATCACAATTTATCAGGATTAGGCGTAATTGTTCTGATAATAATACTTTTGTCAATCATGCTCAGGATTTGCATAATAGATTTATTGAGAGGGGCTATAATTCAGGATATGTGACTATGGCTCAGAATCATGCATCTGGTCTACATAGACCTAATCTATTAACATATCAAAAGAAGCTCATCAAGTCTAATAAATTAAGATTTACCACCACATTTGGTAGAAATACTAACAACTTTATTAAGATCATCAGGGACAACTGGAATATACTGGAGGCGATGTTAGAACTTAAAACATTATTCCTGACAAATGCCTATTCTCTTTTAAAGGCAAGAATTTGGCTGGCCATTTCAATCACTACAAACATCATTATGAATCTACCCTACATGGTGAATCAAACCACTATTTTGGGTGACAAGCTCATAGGTTCCTTTCCATGTGGCCACTGTGTCAATTGTAAGCACATGTTGAAAATCAAGGAGTTTACTAGCAGGAATACCAACACAGTCTTTGACATTACATTTTTTGCCAATTGTAACACGGATTGGGCCATTTATTTGGCTTGTTGCACCTGCCACTCATTTTATGTTGGGCAGACGTCACGACCAGTCAAACTACGTATCTCTGAGCATCTCAGTGACATTAGATGTAAGAAAATAACCAACGCACTATACAAACATACTCTCACCCATGGCACTGCAAAATTTCATTTTACCATTATTGATAAAATTATTGGTGATAGAACCAATAAAAGTGGTTGGCATAACAAACTTAACTTAAAAGAAAAGAAATGGATAACCAAATTGGGTGCATTATTCAATCCTGGGCTAAATGAATGTTTATAAACAAAGACTTGCATATATGATACATCTTTGTTGGATATTGGATTATGTATAATTGGTGTTTCAATATCCACAATACATACATATGTATAATTAATATATATACATAGATATAGTTTATTTCAGTCTTACTGAATGTATTCTGGTCCATAATGTATTTTGTATGTATTAATTCTCACTATTTATGCTGATTGTTCATCAGCATATGTTTAAAAACCTTGTAACCAATCAGTATGGCTCTACTTGTTTAAATACAGCAATTTTGATAAGCCTCCTTGCTGTACACTGAAGAAGGCTAGGTTTATAACCGTGGCCGAAACCGGTTTGTTTTGGATGCTACTATGCTGTTTGAGTAGTTTTTATTAAACTACTTTTTGTTTAAACTCAGTCTACTTGCTGCTGGCTCATTTTTGCTTTTTGGGTTCATTCACGGAGAGCCGTGCAGCTCCTTACGTGCAGGGGGACATTTTTGCATATTCGCCTCTTTCTTTCTCCTGCTGGGGAAACATGGTGGACTGTGTCAAATGCATTATGCCAGGCGTTTGGTTTACCTATTTGGATTTAATTTCGAATTACTCTTGGACCGCTTTGTATCCTATTTTTAAAGGGGCCTTTGTGATCCTGTTTTGCACGCATATTGCCACATATCACCAGAAGAACATCAGTCGTTCTTCATTTATACCAACTGCAGTACAAGGGAGATTATCTCCGGTAATGTTTGTGTGTACCATTGGGTGAGTGGTTTACTTATACACAGACTGGGCAAATTACGATCTCGTTTTGGGCTCTTTGAAGTATCTATTTGACATGATACTAAGGAAACAAAATTTTTTCAACTAATGATGTTTATATGTGCGTGGTTTAATTTTCAACATGGCGAACTAGAATTTAAGTTTTGGATGTTTCCAGTGAATAACGTTTGAATATTGGCTGACAACTGCTTATACAATTGGGGAATTTCATCAAACCAATTGATATATTTCTTTTTAAAAAAGGCAGAAGTTATATTTTTCACTTTGTTATGGTTGGTCTTCAGTGGACACCATCGGAACACTGGTTAAACAACCCCCTTTTTACATCTGGGGATTGTGATTTAACTGTTGGAGCTATCGGGTCCATATTCTGTTCTATGACTCAACAGACCGCAACTTACATACTTGTGGAACTTTATGAAAGTAGTTGATATATATTTTTCTGAAGGGTGGAATCTATATTTTTCCATTTTTTGGCTGATTTTCAGTGTGTGTATATATATTATTGGAACATTGGTTAACAACTTTTTTACATCTAGGGGTTGTGAATTACTGTGACTATTTTGGTTTCATGATGCAACTTTATACTAACATTTGATTTTCTTTATGGATATGATTTACATTTTCTTGTATAATTTCGTCACGGCTATTTCAGGGTCAGCGCCATTTGCATTTTGCTGCAATTAGGATTGGATTACATCTCCCGTCACTTGACAGTTATCATCAGAAAATGTCTAAAAGGGACTGCATCTTTATGATTTTTTATAATACAGGTGGACATTTTTTCTAGTTTTCATTTGGAGTCATTTTGCTGGACTCTATACTGTGCTTCATTTCTATTTTGTTAACAACAATAATTATGTCTCTTTGTCTATACTGTGATCTATTTCAGAAATTTAGATAATTATTGATATACATACATAACTATTGTTAACATCTATGATCTCTAGTTAGCCTTCTGTTGTGCATTTATTTTTTATGCTCTTGGTTGTGGGGGCCTATGCATATGCTGGGCAACATTACTTCATTGATTTTTTCAACTTTGAAAAAGATTTATCCTGAGCAATTTTATATGCTATCGAAGGGTCAATACTAACAAATTTTGAAATAACATAGTTGATTTATGACAGTTTTCCCTACAGTATATTAGAGACATTGATGATTTATGAAGCTTATTATTTTTACAGTCAGGAATTAAGTCATATGAGTCTATATAATATTACCATCTTGGAGACCCTATGACTGATTTAACTATAGTATAAGCTAACTATCTGTTAAGTGTGGCCTACTGAGTCAGTATCTGCCCATGACTTGCTTTATATAATTTGAACAATACCAGTGTATTTTGGCAAACAGCTACATCTAAATGTATTTTTCACTCCATTGAGCTAACGTACAGAATTACCTTCTGAGTCTTATATTTTTTTCACTACTGGGACTATCCTTTTTTTAATTTTAATAAAAATTAGATATTTGTATGCCAAACTACAGACCTTTGATTGTCTTCACAAGTAATTATCTAAGTACCATTGTTGTCCTGTACCAGACGTGGCTACAACGAACTAACTTTTAGTATTATTGTGTACTGCCATTATTGTCTGTTTATTGTTGGATCATTTGATCTTTCTATACAGGCCGTGGTTTTATTTAAGAACAATTTTGGTTACATTATGGATCTCAAAAAGTTACTTTTGGATCTATCATCGGATAAAGATGATATTGCAGCATTTGGCATTGGTGATGACACCACTGCTTCAGGGAATATGATCTCTCTAAAACCTGAACAAAAATGTGAACAACAATTTGCTGCATTAAATAAAAATATGAAGGCACTGAGATCTTGTGTTTGGCATCATAAATTATTAAAAGCATATTTGGTAAAGGGCATTTGCCCTAGGGGTCTCAGAGTGAAAATACAGCCCTTGGTGGCTAGCCCCGATGATAATTTACTTACGGAATGGAACTCTATCCAACAGGAATGCTCAATGAAGTTTGTGAAATCTTTATCTGATTATTACACTAGAATCATTGAGAGTGAAACCACTTTAGTTCTTAAGTCTATTGAGGAATGCAATCATTATCAAAATGAAACTTTTTTTCCCACTTTATTAACAAAATTGAGTACTGAACTGTTGAGTTTTGATACTATTCTGAAAGAAAGAAAACTTAAAAAGTTTTCTCGTGACCTTTCAGATTATGATAAGGGACAACCGTTCAAGAATATTAGGCATGTCCGATTCCAAGAAGGACATAATGTTAACAAACAATTTTCTAAACCCAAAAGGAAACGTCCACGCTCCATATTAAAAGGGCATAGTAATAATATTGAGTCCACTGACTTTGAAACCTCGTCTGGCACAGATACTGACATACAGTCCACTATGGATTCCCCCACCCCCAAACGTAAAAACTATGTATCCCCTTTAGGGAACACAGAGGGAGGAGGAGGGGGGGCAGGAAGCATAGAAAAAGTCACCAGTCTTCAGAATTTGTTGGAGATATTGACCAAAAAGTAAACAATGTATGTAACATATCCAGTACTACACTAACAGATGAACAGATATCTTTACTAAATAAAGGTCTATCCTTCATTCCTGGCTTTTTTGTTCCAGAAGACTTATTCACTAATGATTTATTTGCATTTTGCAGACTCATCAACCTAAAATTGTTTTACCAGGATCAAGGTGATCCAGAATACTCACAAATGGAATCTTTCAAATATCACACTTCCAAGTTTACTCCCCCCATGCATCCAACTGTTAATCTCTTTTTGCGAAGTGTGCTTAATGAGTTACATTTTAAGCATAATTATGAGATACCTATGTCCAATAATATTACTGATGGTGAAAAATCTTGCCTAGAGGAACTTGTACGTAATAAAGATTTGGTAATTATCAACATGACAAAGGAGGGGCAGTGGTAGTGCTAGATTGGTGTGATTATGACATTGAAGCACATAAACAACTTAATGATGTTAAGTATTATACAAAAATGCCACTGGACCCCACCTCAGTTTTTAAAAAGGATATTGATGATTTTCTGAACTCTGCTGTTGACAATGGTATTATCAATAAAAAAACACTCTATCATTTAACTATTACTGATCCTACTAGACAATATATTTATTTTCTACCAAAAATACATAAGGATCTCTTACATCCACCTGGAAGGCCCATTGTGTCAGGTATGGGGTCGATTACTGAACCTCTTTCTGAATTCCTAACTATGCATTTAAAGCCTTTGTTAACACATGTTAGATCACGAATACAAGACACTACTCAATTTTTGAGTATTGTAAATGACATGCAGTTGGATTCAGACTGGTTGCTTTGTACCTTTGACGTAAGTTCACTTTACACTAACATTCCACATTGGGGAGGACTTGATGCTATTGAATTTTGGCTCAATGAATCCAAATTATACCAACCTGGATTTAATACTCTTGTTAAATTTGACTGAGCATGTTTTGACTAAAAATGTTTTTTTCTACAACCAGGAATGTTACCTACAGATCAGAGGTACAGCTATGGGGCATCTTTGCCCCCATATATCAGAATCTGTTTATGGCATATATTGAACAAATTATGATCTATGATGACACTCATAATTTGTTTTTGCCAGAAATTGATATCTGGCGTAGATACTTGGATGATTGCTGGATGGTGTGGAGATCGGATGTTCCATATCTCCAGGAATTTATGGAATATCTGAATGATAATATATGGGGAATACAATTTACAATTACCTATGACCAAAAATCTATTACATTTTTGAATGTTTTGGTAACTAGAAACAACGACAATACCTTAACAACTGAAACTCATAGAAAATTCCCTCAGTACAATACGATTCTCCACGCATCCAGCTTTCATCCAAAACACATTGCAAAGAACATTCCTAAATCACAATTTATCAGGATTAGGCGTAATTGTTCTGATAATAATACTTTTGTCAATCATGCTCAGGATTTGCATAATAGATTTATTGAGAGGGGCTATAATTCAGGATATGTGACTATGGCTCAGAATCATGCATCTGGTCTACATAGACCTAATCTATTAACATATCAAAAGAAGCTCATCAAGTCTAATAAATTAAGATTTACCACCACATTTGGTAGAAATACTAACAACTTTATTAAGATCATCAGGGACAACTGGAATATACTGGAGGCCGATGTTAGAACTTAAAACATTATTCCTGACAAATGCCTATTCTCTTTTCGTAAAGGCAAGAATTTGGCTGGCCATTTCAATCACTACAAACATCATTATGAATCTACCCTACCGCAGGTGTATCAAACCACTATTTTGGGTGACAAGCTCATAGGTTCCTTTCCATGTGGCCACTGTGTCAATTGTAAGCACATGTTGAAAATCAAGGAGTTTACTAGCAGGAATACCAACACAGTCTTTGACATTACATTTTTTGCCAATTGTAACACGGATTGGGCCATTTATTTGGCTTGTTGCACCTGCCACTCATTTTATGTTGGGCAGACGTCACGACCAGTCAAACTACGTATCTCTGAGCATCTCAGTGACATTAGATGTAAGGAAATAACCAACGCACTATACAAACATACTCTCACCCATGGCACTGCAAAATTTCATTTTACCATTATTGATAAAATTATTGGTGATAGAACCAATAAAAGTGGTTGGCATAACAAACTTAACTTAAAAGAAAAGAAATGGATAACCAAATTGGGTGCATTATTCAATCCTGGGCTAAATGAATGTTTATAAACAAAGACTTGCATATATGATACATCTTTGTTGGATATTGGATTATGTATAATTGGTGTTTCAATATCCACAATACATACATATGTATAATTAATATATATACATAGATATAGTTTATTTCAGTCTTACTGAATGTATTCTGGTCCATAATGTATTTTGAATGTATTAATTCTCACTATTTATGCTGATTGTTCATCAGCATATGTTTAAAAACCTTGTAACCAATCAGTATGGCTCTACTTGTTTAAATACAGCAATTTTGATAAGCCTCCTTGCTGTACACTGAAGAAGGCTAGGTTTATAACCGTGGCCGAAACCGGTTTGTTTTGGATGCTACTATGCTGTTTGAGTAGTTTTTATTAAACTACTTTTTGTTTAAACTCAGTCTACTTGCTGCTGGCTCATTTTTGCTTTTTGGGTTCATTCACGGAGAGCCGTGCAGCTCCTTACGTGCAGGGGGACATTTTTGCATGTTGGGCATACCTAACCCACACCCTGTGCATATGATGACACTGTGCCACCTCCTGCATACTACAACATTGGTGCAGGAAAAGGTAAACACGTTGCTGATGCACAGGGTGACTACATAGATGTGTATTAGTAGTAACATGTTGGTAACTGTTCACTGTTCAACTATGATTGTGTGTATATCCCAGCATTCCTGCTGCAGTAACTGTATGAATGTCCTGAATTGTTATCTGCACCCATACTACTTACCAATGTGTACCACCTGCACACCATCACATGCTACCATTGACTATGGGAATGTGCATCATGTGCTGTTATGTAGATTCAGCTATATGTATCTGTTCTGTCACACATGCATTTACACACACCCTGCTACCCTCACACATGCACACGCTCACCTGCCATTCCCATTATTTATTACCCTACATGAGTAGCTGTCTATACATGACAGGTACACACTTGAAAAGTGCACTATGTGGATTACTACCGATTTCCTCCTCTCTACCTGTACTCACAGGGTGCAGGCAACCTCATTAGTTTAAAAGTGTTATGTGCATCAGGTACTGTGGTACCCTGATTGCCACATCAAACATGTTTCCCATATGGAAATGCACACACAGAAACATCCCACATCCACACACTTGCCACATTCAGGCTTTAAAACACTATCTAGGTATATTCTGGTACATGTGCGTGTTACAGTAGCATGTAGCACTATACTGAGTACTGGCAGTTGTCTGTTGTCATGTTGTTTGTATAGAGTAAAAGGATTGTTCGTTTATCCTACTTCGTTTTGTGGACATTACTTGAAGAAGTGTTACCTTACATGCGTTATTGGTACCAACACCTTCTCTTTTGTTGTTTTGTTTGTATAGGGTGCTGTCAACATCACTGTTTGTTAAGGGAAATGTGCACCCTGTAGTGCATAGCCCCATTTGGCAAAAGCCACATCCCACCCCCACCATTGTGCACACACACTAACCCCACCCACAGTAAAACGCATACTTTCCATTTGCAAGATTCAAACCCCTACCTAATTGCGTTATGACACTAGAGGCAGACACATTAACAGAGTGTGCTATTTGCATTAGTGGGAGAAATTCTTTCTAATGCTGTACTTAGAGGGTGCTGACATCATCTGTGTTTAGAAAGAGGGATGTGCACCCTGTAGTGTGTTCTCCCAGTTGGCAAAAGGCACTTTTCCCTCACAGCATTATGCACACACTCAAACCCCACACATACATTCCCTTTGCAGGATTCACATCCCTACCTAACTATGCTATGACACCAGAGAAAGACGCATTAGCAGAGTGCACTATACGAACTACTGGAGAACTTTAAGTCAGGTAATATAGTTATAGAGTGCTGACATCATCAGTGTTTCAAAAAGGGAATCTGCATCCTGTAGTGTACTGTCACAGTTGCTAATAGGGGCATTTCCCACACGCACATCAATGTGTTTGAGGTTTGCATATGTGGGGGATCCAGTACTCCAGTGTGATTAGTATATGGTTCGATTGCAGCAATGAGGGATATACTTCAAGTGGTGAGCATTTTGTACTCATGTTTGTGATGATCAGGTCTAGTATATCTGCCCCTCTTGTGGGAAAGTTGACTACCTGGTCCATAGCTAAAGAGTGTCTGAACTATGGGAACCCTAGAGCTTGGGTATTGTGGCTTGAGTAATGTTCACAGTCTATGTTTGGGTAGCTGACATCACCCAGTATGATGGTGTTTGCAGAGAAATATATACTCTCCTGTGTCAGCATGAAGGCTGTGTGGGAGTCCTGAGTTTGAGAGGGTGCTGTAAGAGCTCCTCTGTGTCTCTTTCCATGTGGCCCAGGGAGGTACATCTCAGGTTGTTCACACCAGCATGGACAATGACTGCCTCATACTTGTACTTGCTGTGGAGTGACCTGTGTGCTTGTGTTATGTGGCACATTCTATCAACCGACAGGTAGCTATATGTGACCCTCACCTTGCTCAGTCTGGAGGGCGGGACGTCAGTCAACAGCTCATGTCAAGCATGTTCACACTCCTCATAAATGATGTGGAAACCTTCAAAGCCCCAGGCCTGTTGAAAATATGGACCAGACTGCAGATACCTGTATAAAGGCATTCTATGGACACATTCAGGAATGCATGGATCATGCAATCACATATGAAAGCAAGACCCAATCCTCCAAAGGCAGACGTCCTGTGTGCTGGACACCAGCCATAAACAAACTATACAATAGAAGGATGAAGCCACTACATGATACAACAAACTCCCAAAATGTGAAGGCATCACTGATGAGTATTAGAAGACAACTACAGGCACTCATAAGATTGTCTAAGGCCATCTTTGAGAAAAGATTCCACAAGACACTGAGGATAATCACAAGGCTTTCTGTAGTTATGTTAGGAACCTGGGTGGTAATACCCAGATATGCTCAGAGGTAGTCCAAGATGTCACACGAAATACCAAACACACAGACATTGCCATCATCCTAGTGGACAGGTTCACTGCTACCTTCTCCCCCCACCACACCAAAAGGGCAAATATGTCCTCCAGCAGAGTGCTGCCCCCCCCCCCCTGACATCCCAGATGCTCAGGTAAGAGCTGCCCTCTCCAAAGCAATAAACACTGCATCAGTGGGACCAGACAGTGTCCCAGGCTGTGTCCTACATGAACCCCAAGAAGAGCTACACCCAGACATAACACTACTGTTCAATCCCAGCCTCACTACACGATATGTGGCCAAAGAGTGGCGTACAGCAACAGTGGTCCCTCTACATTCAGGTGGTGCCTTATCGGATCCTGGACACTATTTGCCCCATACGTCTGAATAGCTTGGTCTGCAAAGCTATGGCAAGGATCATCATGAACCTCATATATATAGATATTGGGGACCTACAGACATGTCACCATACACAGTTTGGCTTTGTTAATGGCAGATCCTGCCTCTCAAACCTGTTTGATTTCTTTGAAACAGTCATCAAGGCCACTGTCAAGGGGAAGGTGGTCTACACAGCCTACCTGGACCTTGCATAAGCCTTTGATACAATACCCCACTTGTGCATTCTAGGGAAGCTCACCAGTGTACATATTAACCCCTATGTCACTACGGATATTGCACAGTGTCTCAAGGGCAGAACACACATGGTCAGAATCGCAGGAGCCATGTCAGCCTCCAAACCAGTTACAAGTGGTGTCCCACAAGGCTCAACCCTGGGATCTGTCATGTTCATTATATATTTATCAGAGGTACAGGCCAACATGGAAGTACTGTGGCTGAGCAAGTCGCAGATGACTGCAAACCGGACGTCATAATCAAATCTCCAGCTAACACAAGCATCCTCCAAAAGGGCCTCTTGCAAACACACGACTTGTGCCACAGCCATGGCCTCAAGCTGAATGCCAAAAAGCGTATAGTCATCCCCTTTGTCAAACACAAAGTGACCACAAAGTACCACATATGTATTAATCCATTAAGTGCAGATGAAGGAATTATGGGCCTTGGGGTACACAGGTTGATACCATTCTACCATTTGACAACAACATGGACAAAGTGGTTAAGAAAACATTTTATATGGGCCACATCATCATGATGGGATTCACATGTAGCTCAGGGGAGGACATTGTGCCTCTTTACTCATCCCTCATCATGCCCATAATTGACTACAATGACCCTGTCAGCATGCACCTTACCAGACACCTGCAGCAACTGGAAAGACCACATACGTCCCTCAACAAGAGGATCAAAGGGCTCAAACAGATGCCACATACTGACTGGTTAAAGAAACAGCAGCTCTACTCAGTGGCATACTGCCTCTTCATAGGCAATCTGTGCCTGACATATAAAGCCATGTCAAACCCTGACTTAATGGCCATGCTGCACCTCAGAATATCCAGATCCCATCAGGATACACGCTGGAAAGACTTGAACCTCAGGAGTGATATACATAGCACATGCTGGAGGGACACATTCATAACTCAGAGGCTCCCTTCATTCTGGAATATTATCCCAATAGAGGTTAGGCAGAGTCACTCAGTGACTATCTTCAAGAGTGATATTAATGACTGGATGTGACATTGTAGGTTTACCCTGGGTATCACTTATGTGTCACTGTTAGGCAGAGGCACAGTATACTAACCTTGGAAAAGGGCATAGCAAGATAGATTTACAATGCATGGTGAAAGCCACACACATTCTGGCTAGGTGTATAAATGCCCTAGGGCAGATATCCTTGTATGAACCTATGGACCTATGTATCTTGTTCACCATTGGCCCTATGTGCTGTTAATCACCAATGCAATCTCAATACTATGGTAGCATGTGCAAGGTCAGTTGTCAGCCACCTCTATGGTACAGTTGTGGAATATGTGAGTCATGTAGTAATGTCACAGCTGCCACATGTACACAGTCAACCCTATCCCCTACCCATGGATGTACAACACATGTATGAGATGGAAACACATGGCCAAACTGTGGACTAGGCACTCTGAACCCAGTACGGGCATAACCTGTCAGGTGGCATGAAATACTACAGTGACTGCAATACCAGTCTGATGTGGACCTACACTGACAGCAATACAAGCACAGAAACACCGGGCCATTCGTGGAGCCTAAGGATAGCATCCTGCATGACTGGCAGACACCTCTGCAGCTGGCACACAGGCATACGTTAGGCCTGCACACAGCACGCATAACACATAGCACACAAATCCTGTGTGCCAAACAAGCACAGTCTGTACAGCTATACAACACTACTGCTGCAGTTGTGTTAGGTACTTTAATTGTCCAGTACAGTGAGGACATGCTCACCAGGCTGGACAAGGTGAAGGTCACAGTGATATGCTCATGGGGCACTATGGTCCACCACATAACACAAGCATACAGGTCAGTCAGATGCATGGACACATATGACTCAGTCATTGTCCATGCTACTACAGCTGATGTGTGATGTCCCTCACTGGGATACATGATAGGGAACATGGAAGGGATCACTGAGCAAGTGACACAGGCTGGTAGAACCCTGACCTTGGTTGGCATCAGACCCTCACCAGGGATGCTGACATATTACTGAATGCTAATGAATTACTGTAGCTACAACACCCTAGCTGAACGGTTCTTAGCATGCAGTCACTGCATTGCTATGGAACAACGTCTTATCACTCCCACAACAGGTGAAAACATGCAGCACCTGTTCATCAACAACATGTAGACTATATGCCCCAGACCAGGTGTGTATCCCTCACTACTAGGCTGATAGCATCTACATCTCACACTGTATATACACATCCCACATGCAGCACCTGCACAGAAGACCACAGTCATAATGTTACCCTGTGCAAATACCATGTATTCACATGTGGCAGGCATCACATATGGTAACTATTGAAGGTCACAGGTACATATGTGTATTTGGCACACACATACATCATGTGTGCATTGCCATAACTTGTTTAATCAATGTCATGCATTATTGTGAGACAACCCGCACACATGGGCATTCTGTGTGGGCAAAACACACGTGACATGTCTGTAATCAAAAGCCATAAATAATTGTGATATCATTTAGAAAGGGGTATGTGCATCCTGTAGTGTGTTTTGACAGTTGCCAAAAGGGATATTTCTTTCATACACACTTACCCCACTTCACACACACTTGCCACCCGCTGGATTCAAAACCATCCCTAACTATGCTATGACACTAGAGACAGACGCATTAGCAGAGCGCGCTATTTGCATTACTGGGAGATTTTCTTTCTCCTGATATACTTATAGGGTGCTGACATCATCAGAGTTTAGAAAGGGGAATGAGCATCCTGTGGTATGTTTTCACAGTTGCCAAAAAGGATGCTCCTTTCATACACACTTACCCCCCTTCACACACACTTGCCACATTCAAACCCCTACCTAACTATGTTATGACACTAGAGACGGACGCATTAGCAGAGCACACTATGCACATTACTGGGAGATTTCCTTTCCCCTGATATACTTATAGGGTGCTGACATCATCAGAGTTTAGAAAGGGGAATGAGCATCCTGTGGTGTGTTTACACAGTTGCCAAAAGGGATGTTCTTTTTATACACACACACTTACCCCCCTTTACACACACTTGTCACTTGCTGGATTAAACCCCTCCCCAACTTTGTTATGACACTAGAGACGGACGCATTAGCGGAGCGCGCTATTCGGATTACTGGGAGATTCCTTTTCTCCTGATATACTTATAGGGTGCTGACATGATCAGTGTCTAGAAAGGGGAATGAGCATCCTGTGGTGTGTTTTCACAGTTGCCAAAAGGGATGTTCCTTTCATACACACTTGCCCTCCTTCACACACACTTGCTGGATTCAAACCCCTACCTAACTATGTTATGGCACTAGAGACGGACACATTAGCAGAGCGCGCTATTCAGATTACTGGGAGATTCCTTTTCTCCTGATATACTTATAGGGTGCTGACATGATCAATGTCTAGAAAGGGGAATGAGCATCCTCTGGTGTGTTTTCACAGTTGCTAAGAGTAACATTTGGACTAAGTGTGTGAGCATGCCCAGTTCAGCCTTCCCATGGCATGTTGTGTGAAAGATGTCTCATTTATCTAAGTGTGTGAGCATGCCCAGTGTGAGCTTTCCATATGTTGAACTCTGCAGCCCATCACATTTGTGGATGAGTGTGACCTTCAACAAATATCTCCAGTTTATGGTTGTGTGTTCTGTGCCATGTTGTGTAGTTACTGTCCAAATGCTTTTTGTGTGAACACAACAGGGATTATACTGTGCCTGCAGGTTTTGCATGGGATACTTTGTATACAATTGTCAACATCTGTTCATACTGACCTAACACTGTAGTACTGTATAGTGTAGTGGTTCAGTACTTTCACTGTGGTGGACAGTATCCTGGGCTTTAGTCCTATCACTGCTTTACATTTCCATAGTGTGCACAACAGCCTGGTTAGGGTCCAGTTGTGCACATCTGCACAAAGGCGGTGCCTCTACGGACCCTGGTAATTACCGCCCCATAAGCTTAACAAGTCTAGTCTGCAAAGCTATGGAGAGGATCATAATGGAGCTCATAAACAAAGATATAGGGGACATGCAGACATTGGACCCGTCCCAGTCTGGCTTGGTCAAGGGCAGATCATGCCTTTTGAACTTGGTTGACTTCTTCAAAACAGTCACTAAGGCCATTGCTGAGGGAAGGGCCGTCCATACAGCCTACCTTGACCTTGCAAAGGCTTTCAACACAATACCCCACTCTGGTATTGTAGAAAAACCTACCAACCTAAATGTAAACCCATATGTCACAAGTTGGGTTGCAAACTGGCTTAAGGACAGGACCCACAGGGTTAGAGTTGCTGGCGCTATGTCAGACTCCAAGCCGGTCACAAGTGGTGTCCCACAGGGCTCAGTCCTTGGCCCCCTATTGTTCGTCATCTGCTTCTCAGAGGTACAGGCCAACATGGGAGGACTTTGGCTGACAAGGTTTGCAGATGACTGCAAACTGGGCGCCATACTGGACAGTGCATCAGACACAGATATCCTTTAGAAGGGACTCACGGACACTGATAGCTGGTGCCAGAGCCATGGCCTGACGGTAAATGCCAAAACATGTATAGTCATACCCTTCGGGAAAAGCAAGGTAACCCCAAGCTACCATATAGGTGGCAATCCTGTAAGCACAGAGGAGGTTATCATGGACCTGGGGAACCAGGTTGACAGTGGCCTTTCTCCTGACACTCACATTGCTAACGTGGCTAGAAAGACCTTCTACATTGCCCACCTGATCAGGAAGGGATTCACATCCAGATCTAGTGAGGTCATTGTTCCCCTGTACTCTTCATTTATCAGACCAATGATCAAGTACAATGCCCCATTCTGGATGTATCTCACCCAACATCTGCAGCAATTGGAGAGACCCCAAAAGTCCCACACCAAAAGGATAAAGGGTCTCCAACATCTGTCATATGCTGCCAGATTGAAGACACTCCAGCTCTATTCAGTCACATACCGTCTGCTCAGAGGTGACATGTGCCTGACATGCAAGGCCATGTCCAACCAGGAAGTAATGGACATGCTCCCCCTCAAAACTGCCAAATCCACCAGAACCACTAGGGCAAGTGACTTAAACCTTAGCAGGGATATAAGTAGGACATATTGGAGGGATAGATGTACCACTCAGAAACTCCCTATGCTGTGGAATACAGTCCCGGTCCATGTGAGGCAGAGCACCTCACTGGCTCTGTTCAAGGGGAAACTTTACCTGTGGATGGGAGATCATAGGTTTACCCCGGGGATCATCTCTGTGTCACTGCTGGACAGAGGCATGACAAACTAATGGGCACAGTATTGTTTCCATATAAGGGGTGGCGTATGCCACAAAACTCTGGGCTGGGCTTATAACCGCCTTAGGGCAGATAGCCTAGTATAAACCTATGAACCTATGAACCTATCTGACCATGTTGCATTATGTTCGGATATGAACTACTTACAACAGCCTCATCCAACATCAGTAGTGTATTCCACAACACAGGTGTACATTGGCAAACACTACTGATGTGCCCTAGGCCATTTCTAATGCTAGTCAGGGAGTGTGTTTGTCCTTCCATCTCCCATCCACTCATTAAGATTCCTGTTGAGGAGAATCAATGAGTGACTCTATGGATACCCTGTACTGGTAGTTTACACATGCGTGGGGGTGGCTTCTGTGTTATGGATAATGCAGTACAGCTTGTCCTATGTATGTCAGTGCTGGGGTTCGGGTCCCTCATGTGCATAGCTCACTGCCATTCAGATTGTACAAGGTGCAGCATGTTCATTGATTCCAGCTTGGACATGGCTTTCTACATCAGGCACAGCTTGCGTCTGGGTGGCCAGCATGGCAGTGTGTGGAGTTGCACTCTGTTTAATCAGGCGACACATTACATGTGTTCCAGCTCTTTGATACTCCTGGTGAGGTACTGTTGTGGACTTTACAGTTGATGGAGGTGTCTGCTGAGGTACACCTCACAGGGGCTGTTGTGGTCATTTGTAACGCTGATGAAGGATAACTGCAGAACCACAATGACCTCCCCTTATCTAGATGTCATAACCTTCATGATTAGGCTGGTATATGGATTGTTTCTGTTAACACTACAGCCACATGTTTGTCCTATGCAGGATATATATCACCTTGTGTACCCAGGTCCGTCATTACATGTGAAGTATGTAATGGGTTAACACCTATGTGGTAATTGGTGGTCACTTACTGTATATCCACAGAGGTTGACTATACAGTTTTCTCCATTTCACATGCTGAAATGGCTATGGCACCAGTTGTCTGTTTCTATGTGGCCCTTTTGTGGGATGCTTGTGTCAGCTGGAGTGTCAGATATGTTAGGCGGTTTGTAGTCCTCTGCAAACATGTTCAGGCACAGTCCTTACATGTTGGCCTGTACCTATGGGGCATATATACCAGACAGGGAAGGTCCCAGGACCAAGCTTTGTGGGATACCTGTTATATGTGGTTTGTAGTCTGACATGGCTGCAGCATGTCTGGCCATGTCAGTTCTGTCGTTGGTCTGGTTTGCAACCCCTCTAGTGACATTGGGGTGTATATATAAGCTGGTGAGCATATCTATATTGAACACGTAGGGTATTGTATGGAAGGCTTTGCAAGGTCCAGCTACACTGTGTGGAAAACATTGTCCTCATCAGTGACCTCAATCACTGTTTCAACTGAGTCACACATGTTTAGGGACGGGGTCTGCACGTCATAAACCCACACTGGGTAGGGTCGGGTGTCAATAGATTCCCAATATCGTTATGTCTGCAGTACATGCTGTTCCTTTCCATAGCTGTGCAGACCAAGCTTCTCAGGATTCTGTGGTGGTTGTTTTTAGTATCCATTCAGGCAACACCTTTCTTGAGAACACCCACTGTTGTTGTACACTGCTCTTTGGGTACATATTCTGTGGTAAGGCTGACATAATGTCAGGGAGGCAGCAGTCTGCTGGGAAAGATATTTGGCATTATGAGGGGGGGGGGTTGCACTACACCTGTCAGGATGTATGTTGGCAATACGTGTGTGTGTTTGGTATGTTTGTAATATTTGTGTGATCCAGAGCATATCCAGGAATTCACAACACGCTTACTCCCATCAGTTGCAGCAGCCTTGGGGTTATCCTTAGTGTCCTGTACAATTTGTATCATAATAGGTTCATAGGTTCATACTAGGCTATCCACCCTAGGGCATTTGTAAGCCTAGCCACAGTGCATGTGGCTTTTGCCACCCCTTGCTATGTGAATATTATGGCCACTTATGATTTACTTAGCTGTGCCTCTGTCTGGACATGACACAGTAAAGACCCCCAGTGTACACCTACAATTATCCATCCATTTTGCTAACTTCCTGTTGAAGAGTGTCAGTGAGGGTCTCTGCCTAACATGTAGTGGTATTCTGTTCCAGGGTGTGGAGAGACTCAGGGTTAGGTATCTGTCCCTCCAGCACATCCTATTTGATTATGTGTTAAGGTTGACATCTCTGACTCACACAGCTCCGATGGCTTTGATTTTTCTGGGGTGGAGCATGTCCATTACTTCTGTGTAGGACATGGACTTGTACAACAGACATACAATGCCTCTGTGTTGGCAGTATGTGACTGCATTTGGCTGTGGTGTCTACAGCCAGGCAGCATATGAGATATACTTGAGACCCTTTCTGACTCTTGCTGGGGTACCTTTGAGGTCTTTCTAACTGCTGCAGGTGCCAGGTAATGTACATCCCACATGAGGCATTGTATTACAATATGGTCTGATAGGGGAACAGTATAGGGGCACAATGACCTTTGTTGACTTAGATGTGAATCCTTTCATGATACAGTGTCCAATATAGACAGTCTTCCTAGACAAATTGGCGATGTGGCTGTCACATAACAGGTGACTGTCCACTTGTGTCACTAGGTCCCTGATTACTCCTTCCACACATAATGGTTTACCACCTATGTGGTAATTTGTGTGTACCTTGTTTTGTATTTGGTGGTACATTCATACTGTCCACTGTCTTCAGGACAGTGGGGTGGGGTTCCTGTGTGTGAGAGTGTGGTCTGTAGCATGCTACAGACTGTACAGCAGTCTTGCCTACAGTTAGTTGCACATGGGTGGACTGCAATGACATAAGCATTGTCAGTTAACTGGACGTATGGCTGTCTGTGCTGAATATAGATACTCACCCTCCTTTTATGTTTTGTGGCCATAACACATGATATGTGGTATTACCTGGTAGTGCTGGTGTGCTGTCACGAGGCTTGCAGCAGGTTTGTATCACTGGACAGACATCAATGTTCTCCATATTGGGGAGGGCCTCAGGAGCATGCATATTGAGGTTTACACATCTGGCATTGATCAGCATTACACTTCTGTTTCTTTCCAGTTTTGTGTTCTATGGTGGTGGGTTGCTCTTTTCGGCCTTGACTACGGGAGAATCTCTGTAGTTTGCAAAAGCCTTAGGCAATATCCAGACGCTCATGGGTAACAGGTGCAAGCCATCCCTGGGACAGCAGCATGTCTCACTATGGAGTCACCTATTACAACTGTACCAGGCATGTTGTTTCTCCTTCTGTCCTGTGACTGTTTGGCACACCAGCTTTGTGTACTATGTGTTACATGTGCTATGTCTGGGGTTTGTTTTATTGGGTGTCTGCTTTGGAGGCTTGTGTTGGTGTTGTGTGTTTGTAATTAGGGCCTCTGGGAATGTTTTTGTGTTTATGTGTTTGGTTTATAGTCGTTGTAGGTCTATGTGGGACTGGGTTTGTGGTGTATGTGGTTACCTTGTCCTCCTGACTACTTTTGACAGTACTGATTTTTTGGCTACCTGGTTGCGTCTATCACATACATTTGTATTTATTGGGGTGAGTTGTTGTTGTGTGTGTACTTGGGACAGGTGTCACATTGCCACTGGATTCACAGATTATACTTGTTTTACCTGGCCTTAGTGGATTGTATGTGTGGACACATTTTATTGCCATACTAATGATCACTGATTACTTCACTTTTCATGTTTGATCTATCATGTGGTAGCTTCCTCATTCTCTTCAATGGTTTAGTAATTTATGGTGTACAGCATGCCAGATGCCTGGGTGTATGGCATTGTGTCTTGTTGTTTGTGATTGCAGACTCAAAGCACTCTTGGCTGTGTTCATGGTATGCCTGTATAACATGTTCTGCAGTGTGTCCCATATTCTGGACCTGCACAGGGCTTTTCATGGATTCCACATTGGTTTGTAGGGGTGCAAGTTATGCTTTATACATTTGTTTCACTGTGGTAGTCTGGCCAGGGACTGGGGTCGTGATGTGTAACTACAGTGTGAGTACTCTATGGTCTGGTCTTACCAGTGAGGGATACACTTCTCATCTTGACATCCGGTACACATATTTCTGATTATCACATCCAGTATGCTTACCCCTCTTGTGGAAGTGTTACATTTTGCATGTCCATTTTGTTTGATGGAATCTGGGAAATTGTCTACACTTGTGTCAGTGCTAGTATAATACAAAGAGTGTAGTGACACACACCTCATAAGCTGACTTCACACTTCTTTGGACTGAGATGGTATCCGTTAAGCCCACTGGGCCAGTGGAAACCACAACACACAATGGTGACTCCTTCACAGACACTTTCTACGGACATCTCCGAGATAGCATGGACCATGCAATCGCAAATAATAACATGACCCTCTCCACCAAGGGAAAGTGGCCTGTCTGGTGGACCCCAGCCATAAACAAACTGTATAACAGATGAAGGATACTAATGCAAGACAGAGCTACATCTCCTAAAGGGAAGGCTGTGAGCAGCACTAGTAAAAAGCTACATTCTCTCATAAAGGCATCCAAGGTCAACTTTGAGACATAAACACCAAAGACGATAAAGATAACCACACTGCCTTCTTCACTTATGTCAGACACCTGGGTGGGAACCCTCAGATATGCTCTGAGTTGGTACACAACAACATATATTTCAGTGACCTGACAGATATTGGCAACATTCTGGCAGAAAGGTTCAGTGCAATTTTCCCCCTCCCTCACCCCCAACAGAAGATAGTTATCACAGATGAATGTAACCTCACTGTCATCTCAGATGTCCATGTGAGAGCCGCACTCAGCAAAGACAAGAACACAGCATCAATGGGACCTGATGATATCCCCAGTTGCATGCTATGTGAACTCCAGAAGGAGCTAAACCCGTATATACAAATGCTATATAACCAATGCCTTGCTACAGGATATGTACCTGAACACTGGCATACAGCAACAGTGGTCCGACTCCACAAAGGAGATGCCTCCACAGACCCTGGGAACTACCACCACACAAGCTTAACCAGCCTTGTCTGCAAAGCTATGGAAAGAGTCATTATGGAGCTCTTAAACAGAGACATTGGTGACCTACAGACCCTTGATCCCACCCAGTTCAGCTTTGTACAGGGCAGATCCTGCCTTTTGCACCTAGTTGACTGTTTTGATACTGTCAGTAGGGCCATTGATGAGGGCTACGGTCCACACAGCCTACCTGCACTTGGCTAGGGCCTTTGACACAATACCCCACGCAGGCATCATAGACAAGCTCAACAGCTGAAATATAACATCATATGTCACAGGATAGTTTGCAAAATGGCTAAGAAACAGAACCCATAAAGTCGACATTGCAGGTGCCTTGTCAGATTCAAAGCCAGTCACAACTGGTGTCCCACAAAGATCTGCCCTGGGACCCCTCTTATTTGGCATTTACTTTTCAGATGTGAAAGCAAACATAGGAGGGTTGTGGCTGACAAAGTTTGCAGCTGACTGCAACCTAGGCACCATAAGTGAATACATCAACCGGCACACACATCCTACAGAATGCCGTCACAAAGACAGATAGCTGGTGCCGGAATCATGGCCTGAAACTGACTGCAACTGATGTGTAGTCATCCCCTTTGGGAGGAACAAAGTACCCACAAATCAATACATAGACAGCAACCCACTGAGCACAGAATACAAATCAGACACCTGGGGATACATGTAGATAGTGACATCTCGTTTGACACCCATGTTGCCAAAGTGGTTAGAAAGACTTTCTATCTTGCCCACCTTATCATGAAGGGTTTTCCATCCAGATCACAGGAGGTCATTGTACCACTATACTTCTCCCTTATCAGGCCCATGATTGAATACAAAGCCCCATTCGGTATGTACCTCACCCAGCACTTGCAACAGCTGGAGAGACCCTAAAAGTACCTTACCAAGGAGATCAGGGGTCTACAACACATGTCATATGCTTCCAGACTAAAGGAAATCCAGCTTCATTCAGTGGCATACCGCATACTTACAGGTGACCTATGCCTGACATACAAGACCATGTCCAATCAGGATGTGGTGGACATGCTCCACTGCAAGCAATCCAACTCCACCAGAACCATGGGAGCTGAAGATTTGAACCTCAGCACATACATGTATAGGACATGCTGGAGGGGCAGAGTCATAACTCAGAGGCTTCTCACACTCTAGCAGAGTATCCCAGTTCATCTTAGACAGAGTCCCACACTGACTCTCTTCAAGAGAAGTCTGGACAACTGGATGTGGGATTGTAGTTTTACCCCAGGGGTCCTCCCTGTGTCACTACTGGACAGAGGCACAGTCAAGGTATTCACTTATGTACGGGGGTCATAATGTGTCACTACTAAGGCACGATATTCGGAATCTATTCTGTACACTTATTACCACTATAAGGGGTGGCAATAGCCACATCACTATGGCTAGGCTTATAAATGCACTAGGGCAGATAGCCTAGTAGTAAACTATGAAACTATGAAACTATGGTGTATGTGTAGGTATTGTCAGTCAAGCAATATAATGTGGTTTGGGGGGCTTGATATCTTCCTGTCTTCCAACAGTTTTTTGTCTATTCCTTCTAGCATGTCACGGGATCAGTTGCTAGGGTCCTCTCCTGCTCAGCTGGTGAACCTGGGAATATTGAGGCAATGTTACAATTGACTCATGTACACAGACAACCCTGTCCTTCTCCCACAAAACACAAATGCATGCAAGAGATGCAACTATATAGCCAAACTGGAGGCTGAGCTCTCTCAACATAGGACTGGCAGGAACAGAGAGGAGGAGAAGGTGACCACACACACTACAGACCCAGTCTCACATAGCACTATCACAACTTCAAATCATACACATAAACACACAAAGACATACTCGGAGCCTCTGATCACAGATCTACCATAACAGCAGAGGCCACCAAAGCAGACACCCAAACAACTGCCTCCACAGGGCACAGCACATGCAACACATAGACCACAGAGTCAGTGTGCCAAACATTCACAGCCCTTAAGGCCAAACACAATGCCAGACACACCCGTCATAGGTGACTCCATCGTCAGACACACTGATGTCCCACTCACCAGATTGAGTAAGGAGAAGGTCACAGTAAGCTGCCTATTGGGTGCTGGAATCCACCACATAATGCAAGCACTCAGGTCACTCAACTGCAAGTACAAGTATGACTCAGTCATTGTCCATGCTGGTGTGAACGACCTAAGATGTACCTCCCTGGACTACATGAATAGAGACATAGAGGAGCTCTCTGATTATGTAGCCCAGGCAGGTATGACCCTGACCTTGAGCAGTATCCTACCTTCACCAAGAATGATGCCACAATACAGAGACAAGATGACCAGCTGTTATAATTGGCTTAATCTATGGTGTCATTCAAAGGGGATCCAATGTCCATCTGCCTGGGATGACATGCTGGACAAGCCACGCTGATTCGCAGGGGACGGCTTGCACCTGTCACCCCTGGGCTTCCAGAATTTGGCTAGGGCTCTTGCCACCCCCATTGTGCCTTTTTTAGGCAAGGCTCAGATTCTAACCCTACCACCCTAGAACACAAAGAAGGAAATAAACTAAGGGTAATGCTGCTCAATGCCAGACGTCTCAACCTCAAGATGCACGCACTTGAAGCCCTTCTCAGTATGGAGAACATCGATGTCTGTGCTGTGATGGTAACCTGGTTCAGGGCTCCTGACAGCACCCCGGCAGTATCAGGTGTTACCTCATATCATGTGTTCCGGCCCCAAAATCCAGACGACACCAGGGAAGGAGGGTGGGTGTCCATATTCATCAAGGACACCCTCACCTCAAGGTTGGTGGCAACACACGATGCATCTGAGGCCATCCAGGTGCAATTAACTGTAGGCAAGGCTGCTCGGCAGTTTGCAGCAGGTTACAGGCCACCCTCTCAAACTCAGGAACCTCACACAGCTTTCCTGAAAACACTGGAGGGGATAAATGTATCTCCAAACACCATCATACTGGGTGATTTCAACTATCCAAATATAGACTGGGATCACTACTCAAGCCCCAACACTCTAGCCCAAAGGTTCCTAGAGTTCATAACCTCATATGCCATGGAACAACTAGTCACCATCCCCACAAGAGGAGACAACATACTAGATCACATCATCATGTACATGGGGTCACAATGTTCAACACCAGAAGTATACCCATCATTGGTGAGATCAGATCATAAACTAATCTCACTGGAAGTCCACATCCCGCCCCCACCCCAGATAAAAAAGACCACCGTGAAGAACTTCTCAAAAGCCGACTTCACACTTCTAAAGACTGGTGTGGTCTCTTTCAAGGTCACCAAGCCAGCAGAAACCATTACCCAAGCCACTGAATCACTTACAAATGCCTTCTACCAGCACCTCCAGGACTGCATGGATCAGGCAATCCCACACAAAACAGAGACTCTTTGTACCAAAGGCATGCGTGCTGTCTGGTGGACCCCAGCCATAAATAAGCTCTACATCAGAAGGAAGGAGCTACTACAAGATAGGGCAAAATCCTTAGAAGGGAAGACACCCCTGCTCATTATAAGTAAAGAACTGAGATCTCCCATAAAATCATCCAGGGCATATTTTGAGAAAAAACTCGATGGGGACTCAGAAGACAATCATGAGGCCTTTTTTACCTATGTTGGAAACCTGGGAGGTGACTCCCAGATATGCTCAGAATTAGTTCATAATGATGTAAAAATCACTCAACCTACAGACATTGCCAACATACTGGCTGACAGGTTCAGTGCAGATTTCTCCCCCCCCTCCCCCCCAAAGGGAGAGATATCTATACCAGGGGATTGTAGCCCCCCAAACATCTCAAATGCTCAGGTGAGAACTGCTCTAGCCAAGGCGAGAAACAGCATCCATGGGACCAGATGGTGTCCCCGGTTGTGTGCTTCACGAACTCAATGAGGAATTAAACCCGCAGTTAGGGCAGCTGTTTAATCTTAGCCTCACCTCAGGATACATACCCAAGGAGTGGTGTATGGTAACGGTGGTCCCACTTCACAAAGGAGGTGCCTCCACTGACCCCGGACACTACCGTCCCATCAGCTTGACCAGCCTGGTCTGCAAAGCTATGGAGAGGATCATAATGGAACTCATAAATGAAGACATAGGGGACTTGCAGACTTTGGATCCAACCCAGTTTGGCTTTGTCAAGAGCGATCATGCCTTTTAAACTTGGTTGACTTTTTCAGAACGGTCACCAAGGCCATTGACAAGGGCAAGGCAGTCCACACAGCCTACCTTGACCTGGCAAAGGCTTTTGATACAATACCCCACTCGGGTATCATTGACAAACTCACCAGCTTAAATGTAGACCCATACGTCACAAGATGGGTTACAAACTGATAAGTGACAGAACCCACAGGGTCAAGGTTGCTGGCACCATGTCACACTCCAAGCCTGTCACAAGTGGTGTCCCACAGGGCTCAGTCCTGGGCCCACTTTTGTTCGGCATCTACTTTTCAGTAGTACAAGCAAACACAGGAGGATTATGGCTGACAAACTTTGCAGATGACTGCTAACTGGGAACCATAGTTGAAAACCCATCTGACGCAGACATCCTTCAGACGGGTCTCATAGAAACGGATAACTGGTGCCAGAGCCATGGCCTACAGTTAAACGCTAAACAATGCATAGTCATACCCTTCGGGAAGAATAAGGTTACCCCTAGTTCCCATATAGGTGTTACTCCTCTAAGCACAGGAGAGGTTATCAGGGATCTGGGCACCCAGGTTGACAGTAACCTTTCGTTTGACACTCACGTTGCCAAAGTAGTTAGGAAGACCTTCTACATTGCCCACCTGATCATGCAGGGATTCACATCTGGATCAAGGGAGGTCATTGTTCCCCTGTACTCATCACTCATCAGACCAATGATTGAGTACAATGCCCCATTCGGAATGTATCTGACCCGACACCTGCAGCAATTGGACAGGCCCCAAACATTCCTCACCAGAAGGATAAAAGGTCTCAAATGTATGTCTTATGCTGCCCGACTGAAGGAACCCCAGCTTTATTCAGTCACCTACCGTCTGCTCAGAGGTGGCCTGTGCCTGACATACTAGGCCATGTCCAACCCGGAATTAATGAACATGCTTCACCTCCAAACCTCTAAATCCATCAGAGCTACAAGGGCAATAGACTTAAACCTCAACACGGCTATTAATTGGGCGTGCTGGAGGGACAGATTCATCACCCAGAGAATCCCTATGCTGTGGAACATCATCCTGGTACATGTGAGGCTGGGCACCTCGATGGCTTTGTTCGAGAGAAATCATGACCAATGGATGGGAGATCGTAGGTATATCCCAGGGATAACATTAGTGTCACTGCTTGACAGAGGCACAGCAAAATAATGGGCATATTATCCTTAGAACTGAAGGGGTGGCGGAAGCCACAAAACTCTGGGCTAGGCTTATATATGCCCTAGGGCAGATAGCCTAGTATGAACCTATGAACCTATGAACACAGGCCTGGTGCAGTTCCTGCTATTAGGACAGTGGTCTGCAGCAAGCTATTTAGTAGTAGGCAGTTTTAGCAATTGGTATTTGACCATGGCTAATCCATGTTCCTCTTGTTGTGGTACCAACATGGGGGTGTGGTTATCCATGACATTTATTGCTAGTCACCCTCGTTTTGTAGCTTGTTCCATCTTTTTGCACATGTACATCCCTGTATGAGGTGTGACCTGGTAGTGTTAGGGTGCTGGTGTGGGCTTTGACCCAGTTGTCTATTACAACACTGATATCTACATCCTCTATACTGTGTGCGTTTACACTGCACGCATCTTGCTGTTTATACTTCTGGCATTGGGTAGCATTACATCTAGGTTCCTATCCCTTGTGGTATCTATGAATGTGGGTTTGTGTTTTTGTGGTTTGTGATTGGTGAGGGTGGATGTTAGTCAGGGTCCTCAGGTGTGCATATGGTACATGGAGTTACATTACTTGACACATGGCATTCATGCCTCAGGTGGTGCTGCAGGGCTGCCTCTGTCGGATGCACATACTACACTCCCTGTACATGTTTGGAAGCAGGTTGTGTCATGTTAGGCATCCCTGTTACTATATGAGTGAGTCAGAGTGGGTATCAGTCCCAGTGTTCCTACTGACCAAGTGTATGTGCTATGCGTTGCCTCTTTGCCAAGGCCAGGGCATACTGGGCATGCCTCCTTCTGCCTACTGGGGCAAGGTCAGGTTGTTTCTCCTCCGAGTCACCCTCTGCCTGTGGTGGCCTTGGCAATGGTGGGGATGTGTTTGGCCCAGCCCTATGCTGGTCCTGCTGCAGCTGTTTCCGCAGGATCATATTATGTAGCATAGCACATATTATGATCATTTGGGTACATGTAGTTGGTGTGTACTGCAAGGCTCCACCAGATGTGTCCAGACACCGGAACCGTGACTTGAGCAGCCCAAACACACGCTCTATGACATTACGTGTTTGTGCGTGTGCCTCATTATGGCGTTCCTGTTCAGGTGTGTGTGCATTTCTGATGGGTGTCATCAGCCACGGCTCAAGTGCATAACCTGCATCCCCCACTAGGTGTCCGTGTGGGAAGTCCCCACTGGCAAATGATTGGTACAGCTGCGTCAGATGCCAGATGTGGGAATCATGGTAGCTCCCAGGGCAGCCAGCACACACATTCATTATTATGCCCTGGACATCACACACAACCTGGCAGTTGATGGAGGGGAAGCCCTTGCGGTTCATGTAGGCTCTACTCCGCTCACCGGCTGGTGCTTTGATGCGTATGTGCGTGCAGTCTATCACACCCAATACCTCAGGGTATCCCGCTATTTGCTGGAAGAGACGCATATTGCTGGCCACAACCTCACAGGCATTGGGGAAATATACATGATCACCGACATGTGCTGACATGGCATCCAGGAACTGGTGCAGTACCCTGGAGGCTGATGCCTGTGATATCCCCATCATATCACCAGTTGGTCTCTGGAAGGTACCTGTTGCTAGTATTCTTAGGCCAACACATACCTTGGTTTCCACTGGGATGGGTTCCCCTCTGTTGGTTCTGTGTGTGAGGCGTGGCCTGCACAGCTCAACAATTTGCTGCAGAAGGTCTCTGTCCACTCTGTAGTGCTCTACTATCTCCAGCTCATGTAAACCATGGTAGGTGACCCTGGGCCTGTATACTCTTCTCCTTCTCCTCACTCTGGGTTGTCTGTCAGCATCTGCATTGTCACCACCCTCAGCAATTCGCCTATGCCTGATTATAACAGCTATGGAAGCCCCTAGCATTTCTGCTCTGAGTTCAGCTTTTTTCAGTTTTCAATTCTGATAGCTTACTTTCTTGCAGTATCTCTTCTGAGAAACACCCTGCACTGCTCTTTGCAATGTTTTAAGTGCTGGGTTGGGCTTCTAGTCTGCCTGTGTAATTGCCTGCTTCCAATTGTTTCCAGCAATTAACTCCAGCAGTATCCTCTGGCAGTTTCCCTGTATTTTGGTTGTTTCCTGTTTCCTCTCTGTTTCCTCAGGGGGAGCAATGTGCACACCAGCTTAAGCACGCTCACAGTTACTTAAACGTGTGCACATGTCCTTACACGGTGTTAAACGCGCGCACACATCCTTACACGGTGTGAACTTGGCTGATTCATGTTAAAACACGCGCACACAGCCTTACAGTTTGCAACACGCTCCCACATGTTGAGCCTTCCTTACACGCGTGCACACGCGCGCATGCACGTATATCAAGAAAGTTGGAGTGTAGGGATAGTGTGCACCCTTTGTTTCTTGACTTTTCCAGTGTTCTGTTGGGACACACCTCTCTCCCTGATGTCTGTCTGTCATCTGTCACCTTACATTGCCCTCCAATCTGCTACATTTATTTCTATCATCCCCCCCGTGATGTCAGCTACCTCTTACTCTGTTCCTCCCCCTTCTGTAACTCTTACACTACTCAGAAAGTGCTCATTACCTATGTGGCAGTGTGATTCAGTATTGTAACCCTCATTTACATAGGATTGCCTAGTAATGCTTAGTTACATATCTTTCACGGAGCTTCCCCCCCTTGACAACCACTACACGGAGGCCATATTGTTTTTGGTCTGCTAGTCCCTCCATTGACATTCCATGTAATACATAAATCCCACAATTGTGGGCTTATAAGCTTCGGTTTTCACTTTTAGGCAGCACACCCCGTTTGCGCGGGTGTGCGCTGCAGTTAAACATCATAATCCCACGAAAAAAAAAAGTTATTTAAAATATTTTTGCAACACTTTTTCATGCCAATGGCCACATATTTGGCCATTGGCATCCTAAATTGAACATATGCACCCTTTATTTGGAGCTGACATAGCTCCGTTTTCAAATTTGCAGAAATGTACTCAGTCGTCAGCTGAGTACATTTCTGCAGCTAACACGTCCGTTACACGTACTGGTTTGGCTTTCTTGGATCGCTCAAATACCTCATTTGCATATCTTTGAGCTGCAAATGAGGTATTGAGCGTTTCCACACCCAGTCCATGTAAGAGACGTGTTAGCTGTCTCTTACACGGAGGTTTGGACTGTTCCTGGATCAGGAGGCTTACACGGAGGCTTACACTACTCTTAAACTCCGTGTAAGCCTTCCTGAATCTGGCCCACTATTTTTTTATGCAGGGTTCCATCAGAGTGGGGTCTGACAATGCCCTGTATGTCAGGCATAGATCTCTGCTCAAAAGCCTGTAGGAGACAGAATACAGAGATAGGGCATTGAGGTGGTCTGCATAGGATGTATTACTTATGCCCTGTATTCTTTTAGTGAGGAACCTCTATGGACGTTCCAGTTATTGGATATGCCTGGTTAGGTACATACCAAAGGAGGCATTGTACTCAAT
Source organism: Protopterus annectens (assembly GCF_019279795.1). Classification (NCBI taxonomy): domain Eukaryota; kingdom Metazoa; phylum Chordata; order Ceratodontiformes; family Protopteridae; genus Protopterus; species Protopterus annectens. Next base: position 1,106,436,500 of record NC_056725.1, on the reverse strand, counting down.
GATAAGTCTGATGAATAGGTTCATAGGTTCATAGGTTCATACTAGGCTATCTGCCCTAGGGCATTTATAAGCCTAGCCAGAGTGTGTATGGCTTTCGCCACCCATTTTAAATTAATTTTGCTATGCCCTTTTTCGAGGTTAGTATACTGTGCCTCTGTCTAACAGTGATACAGAAGTGATAGCCAGGGTAAACCTACGATCTCCCATCCACTCATCAAGATTCCTCTTGAAGAGAGTCAATGAGGGACTCTGCCTAACCTGGACTGGGATTTTATTCCAGAGTGAAGGGAGCCTCTGGATTATGAATCTGCCCCTCCAGCATGTCCTATTTATTTCAGTGCTGAGGTTCAAGTCCCTCGAGTGCGTAGCTCAATGGGATTTGGATTTTCTGAGGTGCAGCATGTCCATTAATTCCAGGTTGGACATGGCTTTATACGTCAGGCACAGATCGCCTCTGAGCAGGTGGTATGCCACTGAGTAGAGCTGGAGTTTCTTTAACCGGGCATCATAAAGCATCTGTTTGAGCCCCTTGATCCTCTTGGTGAGGTACTTTTGGGGTCTTTCCAGTTGCTTCAGGTGTCTGGTAAGGTACATCCCAAAAGTGGTATTGTACTCAATTATGGGCCTGATGAGGGATGAGTAAAGAGGCACGATGACCTTCCCTGATCTAGATGTGAATCCCTTCATGATTAGGTGGGCTATATAAAATGTTTTTCTAACCACTTTGGCCACGTGGTTGTCAAATGAGAGATTGCTATCAACTTGGGTCCCCAGGTCCCTAATTACTTCTTCTGTACTTAATGGATTACCACCTATGTGGTAATTTGTGGGCACTTTGTTTTTGCCAAAGGAGATGACTATACACTTTTTGGCGTTTAGCTTGAGGCCATGGCTCTGGCACCAGTTGTCTGTTTCTATGAGGCCCTTTTGGAGGATGCTTGTGTCAGCTGGAGAGTCTATTATGGCGCCCAGTTTGCAGTCATCTGCGAACTTGGTCAGCCACAGTCCTTCCATGTTGGCCTGTACCTCTGAGAAATATATACCGAACAAGAGGTCCCAGGACTGAGCCTTGTGGGACGCCACTTGTAACTGGTTTGGAGTCTAACATGGCTCCAGCTATTCTAACCATGTGGGTTCTGTCCTTGAGCCAGTTTGCAACCCATCTAGTGACATAGGGGTTTATATTTAAGCTGGTGAGCTTATCTATAATGCCCGAGTGGGGTATTGTATTGAAGGCTTTTGCGAGGTCCAGGTAGGCTGTGTGGACCACCTTCCTCTTGTCAATGGCCTTGGTGACTGTTTCAAAGAAATCAACCAGGTTTAAGAGGCAGGATCTGCCCTTAAAAAAGCCAAACTGGGTAGGATCCAGTGTCTGTAGGTCCCCAATATCTTTATTTATAAGGTCCATGATGATCCTTTCCATAGCTTTGCAGACCAAGCTAGTGAGACTTATGGGGTGATAGTTTCCAGGATCCGTTGAGGCACTAGCTTTGTGGAGAGGGACCACTGCTGCTGTGCGCCACTCTTTGGTTACATATCCTGTAGTAAGGCTGAGATTGAACAGTAGTTTTAGGTTTGGGTTTAGCTCTTCTTGGAGTTCATGTAGGACGCTGCCCGGGACACCGTCTGGTCCCATTGATGCTGTGTTTCTTGCTTTGGAGAGGGCAGCTCTTACCTGAGCATCTGAGATGTCAGGGGGGCAGCACTCTGCTGGGATAGATATTAGCCCTTTTAGTGGGGAGGGGTGGGAGAAGTTTGCGCTGAACCTGTCAGCTAGGATGCTGGCAATGTCTGTGGGTTTGGTGTATTTTTTGTCATTTTGGACTAATTCTGAGCATATCTGGAAATTCCCACCCAGGTTACTAACATAACTAAAAAAAGCCCTGTGATTATCCTTAGTGTCCTGTGCAATTTTTCTCTCAAAGCTAGACTTGGACGATTTTATGAGTGCCCGTAGTTTTTTGCTAATACTGATCAGAGATGCCTTCCCTTTTTGGGAGTTTGCTCTATCATGTAGTAGCTTCTTCCTTCTATTGTATAGTTTGTTTATGGCTGGGGTCCACCAGACAGGACGTCTGCCTTTGGAGGATTGGGTCTTGGTTTTATTTGGAATTGCATGATCCATGCATTCCTGAAGGTGTTCATAGAATGCGTTTATAAAGGATTTTGCGGTCTGGGCCATATTATCCACTGGCCCGAGGGCTTTGAAGGATTCCACCTCGGTTTTGAGGAGTGTGAAATTTGCTTTAGAGAAGTTTTTCACTGTGGTTTTCTGGGCATGGGGTGGGGTCGGGATGTGAATATCCAGTGAGATTAGTTTATGGTCTGATCTTACCAGTGAGGGATACACTTCTGGTCTGGAGGATAGAGTCCCCATGTTGGTGATGATCAGGTCCAGTATGTTTTCCCCTCTTGTGGGAGTGGTAACAAGTTGTTCCATAGCATTTGAGTTTATAAATTCTAGGAACCTTTGGGCTAGGGTGTTGGAGCTAGAGTAATGCCCCCAGTCTATGGTTGGGTAGTTGAAGTCACACAATATAATGGTGTTTGGTGAGACCTTCATATTTTCCAGTGTACTCAGGAAGGCCAAGTGGGGTTCCTGGGTTTGGGAGGGTGGTCTGTAGCAGGCTATAAACTGGAAGGCAGTTTTACCCACTGTTAGTTGCACATGGATAGTCTCTGATGCTTTGTGCTGTGCCATCAACCTGGAGGTGTGGGTATCTTTGACGAATATTGATACTCCCCCTCCTTTTGTGGTTCGGTCCAAGTTTTGGGGCAGAAAAGCATGGTATGAGGTATAACCTGGTAGTGCTGGGGTGCTCTCGAGAGCCTTGAACCAGGTTTCTGTTACTGCACAGATATCAATGTTCTCCATGCTAAGGAGAGTTTCGAGTGCGTGCATCTTGAGATTTAGACTTCTGGCATTGAGTAGCATTACTCTTAGTTTCTTATCCCTTGTGATACCTATGGAGTTGGGTTTGTCTTTTGAGCCTTGCCTAAAAAAGGCACTATGTGGGTAGCAAGAGCCTTTGCCAATATCCGAAAGCCCAGGGGTGACAGGTGCAAGCCGTCCCTAGCGAAGCATCGTGGCTTGTCAAGCATGTCATCCCAGGCTGACAGGCATTGGATCCCCTTTGAATGACACCAATACTTAAGCCAATTGTTGAAATTGATAATCTTGTCTTCATACTGTGGCATCATTCTTGGTGAGGGTAAGATGTTACTCAAGGTCAGGGTCCTACTGGCCTGGGCTACATGCTCAGAGAGCTCCTCTATGTCTCTTTTCATGTAGTCCAGGGAGGTACGTCTCAGGTCATTCACACCAGCATGGACATTGACTGAGTCATATTTGTACTTGCCTTGGAGTGACCTGAGTGCTTGTGTTATGTGGCGGATCCTAGCACCCAACAGGCAGCTCACCGTGACCTTCTCCTTGTTCAGCCTGGTGAGTGGGACATCAGTGTGCCTGATGATAGAGTCACCTATTACAAGTGTATCAGGTGTGTTGTTTAGCCTTAAGGGCTGTGACTGTTCGGCACACTGGCTTTGTGAGCTATGTGTTGCACGTGTTTTGTTTTGGGGTAGCGGTTGCTTGGGTGTCTGCTTTGGAGGTCTCTGCTGCTTAGGCAGATTTTTATTTAGAGCCTCCAAGTATGTTTTTGTGTGTTTATGTGTTTGGTTTGCTGTTGTGGTAGGTCTATGTGAGACTGGAATTATAGTGAGTGTGGTTTCCTTCTCCTCCTGACTGGTTACTCCAGTACTGAGTTGAGAGAGCTTAGCCTCCAGTTTGGCTATATGGTTGCATCTCTCACATGTGTTGGAATTTGTTGGGAGGAGGAGAGGGTTGTCTGTGTACATGAAACAGTTGTAACATTGCCTCAAGATTCCCAGATTCACCAGCTGGACTGGAGAGATTGACAACTGACCTTTGGACATGCTAGAATAGTATTGGGAATTTCTTTATAATTGAAAAAAATGGCCAATGGGGAGCAAGGTACTCCAGGGGGAGTTTGTGATGGTGTAGTGTTTTTAATTTTTTAGTGCTGACTTATATAATTGCTTTAGTGAGCAAGTGCCAGGTAACTTAAATGCAAAAATGGCAAACAGTAACGTTCTTTCAAGTGAAACAAGGAAATAAGTACAGTAAGCAATGCAGATATCACTAGGGATCCACAGAAACACTGAAAAGCCGTGTTTTAGGTGGAATTAGCTTTTCAGGGAAATAACAAGCATACAAACAAAACTAGATTCAGCAGGCCTGGATCTAGTCTATGCTACAGCAAACAAGGTGTACCAATTACAGTAAGAAATAGTTCAAATATGCAGGCACTATAAGCCTTTAACCAGAAATTCCCAGCTCAGAAGGGCAGAGTCCAGCCTCTTCTCCCACAAGAGGTCAGACCATGAAGCTTTTTAATGTAAAATAACTAGCTTGAAGCCCAGGTGCTTAAACCAGAACTAATACACTTTTAGAATAACAAACACTGAGCCCTCAATCAGCAGTTCCCAACTTAGAAGGATGTAAGCTACCTGTCCTGCCACCACAGTGCAGCCCACAAACCTTCTTAATGTAAAACAACTGGTCTAAAGCCCAAGTGCTTAAACTAAAAGGCTTAGAAGAAGTTACACCAAGCAGTAATAAATACAATTGAGTACTTTTAAGATGAGGCAAAAGCAAAATAAAGTAGGAAAAAACAAATACAGTAAAAGCAGATAAAAAAAAAAAAAAAAAATTTTTTTAGTGAAAAGAGAGAAAGGAAAGAGAGAAAGGAGTAGCCGAAACTAAGCTGATTGTTCCAATGCCGAATACATTGGAACAATGACTTCCTTGGACATAGATGCCATACCTTTGTTTATATGTTGCGCAACATAGAATGATTTCCTCACTACTGTAGACACATGATGATCAAACACTAGATTATTATCTATGTGTGTCCCTAAGTCCCTGACTACTGGGTCAACTCTAAGGGGTGTGTTGTCAATATGATAGTCATCAGTGATATGCATTTCATGCCATTTAGTTTTAGTCCGTGGCTTTGACACCAGTTGTTTGTGTGTGTCAGCCCATCCTGGAGAGCATTTGAGTCAGTGTGAGATTCAATGACAGCTCCTAATTTGCAATCATCTACAAATTTAGCCAACCAGAGACCACTGACATTGGCCTTGACTTTTGAGAAGTAAATACCAAGAAGGAGCAGTCCAAACACTGATTATGAGGGACTCCACTTATGACTGGCTTCTTTGTAGAGGTGGACTCCCCATTTCTAACTTTCTGGGTCCTGTCTGTGAGCCAGTTGGCTATGCACCGAGTGACATACAGGTTTGCACCTAATCTCTAGAGTTTGGCAACAATGCCTGAATGGAGTATTGTGTCAAATGCATTGGTCAAGTCAAGGTAAGCAGTTTAAATTATTTTGCCTTCATCCGTTGCTTTGGTGACCTTTTCAAAGAAGTCCACCAGGTTGAGTAGGTATGATCTGCCCTTGACAAAACCAAACTGGATTGGATCCAGTGTCTGGAGGTTTACTATATCTCTTTTGATCATCTCCATGATAATTCTTTCCATGGCTTTACATATAAGACTAATGAGACTTATGGGCCTGTAGTTTCCAGGGACTGTAGATGGCCCACCTCTGTGCAGAGGGATAACTGGGGTATATTAGAAGCATGAAAACCCTAAACCATGAATGCTCACATGAGTGAAAATGCCGGGAATTGAAAGTGTGATTGTGGCGTCATGTTACAGTGAGGAGTGAGATATTTTCCCTTTCCTTACTGTAGTGTAACCTCGGAGTTAGGAATATATAGTTAGCGAGGGGAGTGGGAGGCACAGCCTCCTACAATAACAACTTTGATTACCGGCATTTTTGCTCATGTGAGCGTTCGCAGGTTATGGTTTTCATGCTTCTAATATAGACCCGATAACTGTTGCCTTTCTCCATTCATGAGGCATGAAGCCTTTTTGGAGGCTACAGTTAAATAGTCATTCCATTGGCCCTGATAGGTGATGTTTCATGCTATTTAGAAGGTATCCTGGGATATTGTCTGGGCCCATTGATGCAGTGTTCTTGGTCTTAGAGAGAGCATTAAGGACCTGTACCCTAGTGATATGCATCTAGACTGAAACCATGCATGCCTTATGTTATCCCTTGCAGTTTTTGGCTCACTGTCCCACTGTATAATTGTTATAACAGAATCTTTAAGAAAATCGTTTTTATTCTACCCTCACTCCTTGGCCTGTTTCTGCAGATATTCTCCTACATGTTTACTTTTCTTCTTAAAATTCTTTAAATTACATTGAATTTGTTATAACAGTCAAAATAATGTCCCTGTTGTTTATGTTATTACTTGTTCTTTTGATTTTAAGAACACATCAAGAGGGAATTGATCACCTTCTGTTCTTATCTTTATTATGAATGATAACCTTTGCCTGATTTCAGATGAAATTATAATATACGCAATTACTGGTGAATCTAATGGCCACACAAGTGTAGCCTCTGTTATACCTGAGTGACTGACTACACACAAATTAGTAATGGACATCATGTGTAGCAATTAAAGTACATTTTTATGTATTACTTTGTCTTCAGATTTCCTTCCATACTTTATCTTAAGTATTCTGTTATATCCACTAAATGAACTAGTTTTGACATTAAAGTTCCACATAGTATGAAGTTATGACCTGTTTCATAGCAATCAGAATTTGTTTTTCCAACTCATTCCATTCAGTTTTACTTTCATAGGGTGGCCGCAGTGGTGCAGCGGTTAGCATTGCCACCTCACAGCAAGAGGTTCTCTGGTTCAATCCTCAGCTGGAGTGCCTTCTGTGTGGTGTTTGCATGTCTTCCCCGTGGTCATATGGGTTTCCTCCCAAAGACATGCTGTAGGTGGATTGGACACTCTAAATTGGCCGTAGGTGTGAGTGTGTGCCTTCTGTGGAAGGTTGGGTGCCAGGCTGGCAACTTGACACCATTAAACTCCACTGCCAATAATGAGTAGACAGGTGATCTGCTGTGGCAACCTCTAACTGGGAAAAGCCAAAAGAAGAAGATTCCATTCAGTTTTACTTTCATAGGGTGGCCGCAGTGGTGCAGCGGTTAGCATTGCCACCTCACAGCAAGAGGTTCTCTGGTTCGATCCTCAGCTGGAGTGTCTTCTGTGTGGTGTCTGCATGTCTTCCCTGTGGTCGTGTGGGTTTCCTCCCAAAGACATGCTGTAGGTGGATTGGACACTCTAAATTGGCCCTAGGTGTGAGTGTGTGCCTTCTGTGGAAGGTTGGGTGCCAGGCTGGCAACTCGACACCATAAAACTCCACTCATGAGCAGACAGGTGATCTGCTGTGGCAACCCCTAACTGGGAAAAGCCGAAAGAAGAAGATTCCATTCAGTTTAACTTTCATGGGAGGTGTTCCTTATAGACAGCATATACATTTGAAAGATGGGCAACAAAGTATGTTTTAATCTTATTATAAGTAAATTATGAGTCATGATTATCTTCTTATTTTCAGCTTAGTATTCATCCCAAACAAGATTGCAAGGCCAGGATTTGGCTGCTGAAAGTTTTTGTCACTACTTGCCCATACTACAAAGCTTTCATAATCTGTAAAATCTTATTTGTTCCTTCTCTATGATCTATGTTTCCTGGAATATCATTATAATATTCTTGACTAAATGTTCACAACATTCTGCATCATTCTGTATCAATCCCCTTTTCTTTTACACCTGTACAAAGGCCCATCTCCTATATAATACCTAGCTCTATGTTTTCAGTATATACATAGATGGTAGTCACATTATATCCCAAGAGACTATTTTAACTTAAAGTTTCCTTTATTTATTTATTCGCCAGTTCACTTTCTTGGTCAAAGCCCTGTTTATCCAAAAGACACCCAGGGCTGAGGATGCATTTAGTAGACAAGTAAATAGCCTTGTGGCATATTATATGCACATTTGCTTAGTTTCTCTGTGCCCTTTCAAAACTCTACTTATGTTTTTTTTTTTTTTTTGTTAATTAGTATTGCCTCAATTTCTATTTTAGGAGAGTTAAAAATGGAGCACATGCAAACTTTAATTTCAATAATATTGTCTTCTTCACAAATCATTATTGAGAGTAAATCATTCAGTCCTATTCTATTTTCAAGAACAAGGATTGTCAGATTCTCAAAAAATGCTTGCACTTCTAGTCCTTAGTCTACTTTCCCTACTGTATAATCTTGCTTTTCTTATTACCCTCCCATTTGCCCTTGGTGGTTAATAAGCAGACCACGCATTCATCTTCTCTTTTGAATATTAATCTAAGCATTTATTTATTCTTATCTTGAGCTCTTACCTCATTTGGTTCTGAGAAATTCACTTGATGGATTTTTCCCTTATATTTCTTACTAAATCTGTCCATAAAGTATTTATTTCCTCTGGTATTATATTTGTTATTATCACGTCTGTTCTCTTCTATCACTTTTCTTCTTTCATTATCCTTGGCTACTTTTACTTCCAACTTTTGGTCTACATCTTCTCTTTCTTGCTTCTGTCTTCTTCTTTCCATTTTTTTTTGTTTGTTTCATTTTCATACAACCTCTACTTTCCCTTCTGTGTAATCCCATTTTTCATTATCCTTCCTGTTGTCCTTGGTGGTTATTTTTAGCTCTTCCCAATAACAGAGCTCACTCCGTGATCTCATCATGTGCCTTATTCTGCTAATTTAGTTTTCTTTGACATTTATTGCTTCATGTACATCCAGTCTGTAGCTGCTACTATTCTGCTGATTGTTATTTGCTACTAATGCTGCTTCTTTTAAACAGAAAACTTCCACTTTAATACAATCACATGCCAACATGCCATTATCTGAATTATTAGTAGAATTGCAGATTTGACAGTGTACCCTAACTCCTTGAGTAGTCTTTATACAACATTTCATTATCTATCTTTTCTGCATATTCTTTAGGCTTTTCCTCCCATCAGGTGTACAAAACCATTCCATTAGGTAGCTATGATAGGATAAGAGGGTAGAAGATATATGTCTATAGCAAGAAAGTCCTTTTATACTGCTCAGCTTATAAACAAAGGGATTGTGTCTAGATCTAGGGGTGCCAGTGTCCCCCTTTGCTCAGCCCTCATTAGGCCAGTCATTGAATATAATGGCCTTAGTGTCATGTATCTAGTGAGATTCATGCAAAACTGGAAAGCCCATAGAGATACCTTACTAAAAAGATACAAGGCCTAAACAGCATGCCCTACATGGGCTAACTCAAACCCTTGTCACTAGACTCTGTATACTACAGACTGCTAACAGGTGACCTGTGTCTGACATGCAAGGTATCCTCTGACCCATTACTGATAGATTTACTGCACAGCAGCAAGTCAAATGGCAACAGAAATGACCAGTCTAGGTATATAAACCTCTTTGGTAACATAAACAGAACAGTTTGAAGGGACATATGTATTTTGCAGAGGATATAGGTACTATGAAATAAACTCCCCATCCACATAAAACAGAGTTCACCCCTGTCCATTTTCAGGTGCAACTTAAATCTATGGATGGGAAACAAATAATTTACCCCAGGACTACCCCCAGTACTGCTAACAGACAGTGGAAGCACCTAAATGCTTTATACCATGTATGGGTCCCCTTAAATTATCTATGCTATGACCCCAGTTATTCTCATTAGTGGAAATATATAATTATTGACCATAGGATGGGTAAGGCCAATCTGTAAGCAAATGGGATTGGATATTTTGAGCACAAAAAGGGAAACTGGTTAGGCTTAAAATGGCTACAAGGGCAGATAGCCTAGTACTTACCTATGAACCCATGAATGTGTGTATTACATTCCTATTGGCTCTGGCAGTCCATGTGGAGAATCTTGATCTTCTATTGGTGCTACCAGTGTTTCATGAATTCGATGTGGAGCCCCCCTTATTTGCATTTAGCCATCCAAACATTTCCCTGATAACCTTGCTTCATCCATAGCCTCTCTTAATCTCCTCCATATTCTCTCTTAACATTGTTTCTATTATCTTAAATTATACCAGCTCTTCCTTCTATGGAATATTTATGAATTGAGCACTTAGATGTTATGATGTTTCTTTTGTCATTTTTCTCCATCCAGACTATCTGCCACAACAGGAGATTCTCTCTCTCTGTCTTAGCAGCCTAGGTATTTATATTTCCTTTTTGTTATTACTATACAAAATTTATTTCACTTATATGTGTCTAGTCTAAGACTTGAGTTCTAGCATTATGCCCCATTTATTACACAGGGCATACTGACCTTAATTAAACCATAATTATAACAAAATAAGACAAAGTGTCAACATCTAGTGATGTAAAGGAAAAAAAGCTTCATTCTTTTATTACTAAGAGAGGAGAAAAAAGACTCCTCATACTGTAATGATATGTAAAAGCTTGGATAATAAATTGTTGCCACCTCTTGAAGAAGCTAAAATGATATTCTAGACCTACAGTAAATATAATTTGCTAGGAAATAATAGTTACCAATCCGAACAGCCTAAAGTCCATGCTGCTGCTGAATTTCTGCAAAGTTTTCATTATGATGTTTAATAGATATAAAAATTAAAAAAAATATTGCAAACCAAAACTAAAGACTAGACTAGATAAAATAACCTCACATAGACCAAGACATTATAATAAATCTATCAATGCTGTCAATTTTGTTGTCTTGTCATGACATTATTTAAGGTCTGTTATACACTGACGTACCCTGTCTTTCCATGATATAGTAATAAGTATTATAGAATGGGCGAACTGTATGTATTCACCCTGATTAGAGAACAAATTGTATCCAGCAGAGTGTTAATGTCTAGGTAATGCCTGGTAAAAAAAAAAAAAACAAGTCCACTGCATGATAGCAGCACATAAGCTACCTTGATGCCCAGAGAGGAAAAAAACAAACAAAAAAAAAACAAAATGATTGTCTTTTTATAAACTTGCTAAATGCAACTTCGCTGTTTAGCAAGTCTAAGAACGGAAGAAAAGTAAATAAGAAAAAAAAAATCAAATGTGTGTGTATGTCTGTGTGCATGAGAGACAGAAAGAGACAGAGAGCATGAGAGAGACACAGAAAGTACATATCTTCAGACTGCAACAGGCACTTCATTGCCGCAGAATCCATAATGAATAAGACATATGGAACTCTATATGTTTGACATTATTGACCGACTTTAATTCCCCATATTTATCAGTAGATTAATAATTCTACAAATGAAAGATCAGCACTATAAGGCATATCAGAAATGATAAAGGGGAAAGGGATGAGAGAGTTGAAATGCTTTGTATTTTATGATTTTTTTTTATTCATTTGTTCACAGTGAGACATATAAGGTGTATTAACAAAGTGTCTGTAACTGTTGGGCATATATGTGAGTGTGTGTGTGTGTGTGTGTGTGTGTGTGTGTGTGTGTGTGTGTGTGTGTGTGTGTGTGTGTGTGTATATATATATATATATATATATATATATATATATATATATATTTATATATATATTTATATATATAAAACTCTGCATTTGCATGTGTGTGTGTGTGTGTGTGTGTGTGTGTGTGTGTGTGTGTGTGTGTGTGTGTGTGTGTGTGTGTGTGTGTGTGTAGACATTAAATACTTACATAATTTATATTTTTGACATAAATACTTTCACCATTGACAATTACATATGCTACATCAAGTTTGAAACATTAGGTAGAACTATTTTATACCAAAAATACAAAAAGTACTTAATAATAATAAGAAACAAATAGAAAACAATCTAACAGATAGCCCATTCGATAAATACAATAATACCTACCATGGTGTGTGGTATTGGGGAAATAATAAACTTCCAAGGATGTAGATGCCCTGATCCCATAGATTCAGGCCTCATAGCCCCCTGGAAAGATGTTATGTATCCAGTACTTTCTGTTAGATTGTTTTGTATTTATTATTATTAGTAGTAGTAGTAGTAGCAGTATATACTTTTTATATTATTAGTATAAAATATTTCTGCCAAATGTTTCAAGACTTGATGTAATTGTCATTGGAGAAAGTATTTATATCAAAAATATAAGTTATGCCCCTTTTGAGCATTATTGCTTGCTTAGCACCTAGTGCCATCTACTAAGCATATATTAAATAAGCAGCAGTAGATATGCAGTATGAAATAATCTGGAAGCAACTGCAGTAGACATAAATAATTTAGTCAGAAAGTAGATCAATACCCATAATATCATCTATACAATATAACATTTCAACAGATGCTGACAACATGTGCAGTTCTTGTACAAAGTTCCGTCTCCTATATAATACCTAGCTCCATGTTTTCAGTATATACATAGATGTTAGATATGTTATTTATTGTAATGAATTATATATATAGGATATTTTCAATTATCTAATATAATTTACTCTATACTTTTATAAATTATAATATACCCCCCATTAATACAAACATACCAGTGACAATCAGTTTGCAAAAATGTTGCTGTCCATAGTAGAACTTCATAAATGAATAATGGGTCTGCTAGGATATCAACGAGAGTAGCATATATTCTTTTCTTTACATCCAGCAAAAAAATTCAACTACACAAGATTCCATATAACATACTAAGACATCCAAATTCATGGGAACAATGGTTTACAACTAATAAAGTGTAGACAGCAGCAACAGCAAACTGCAGGGCTCCATGTATTCAACAGTAGCACAGAAGCGTCAACTCAATCACTATGCACGTCACCTTGTATTTATTTATTTGCTATTTTACTTTTGCTTGTTGACCGGGTAAGTGAGCTGGTCTAAAGACCCGTTTCAGTCATGCTCAGGGCCCTTTGGACAAAAATACAGAAATTACAGTTGTTAGAAATAGTTTTATGTTTGTTCATGTATGCAGGAATTTCAGTTGCCAGTAACAATTTTCATTTGCTTAACAACTGGTTATGTTACACAATTTCATTTGAGGGTAATAATTTTCATTTGCTTTACAACTGCTTAATTATACAATAAAATGTGGACTAATATAATTGCAAATATATGGCTTGGGCTATTCATTGATGACAGACTGGTTTAGGGAGAAAAATTTTAATCAAGGTCATATGCAGTAACAGGATAAGTTATATAAACATAAAATATAGGTTGAAAAAGCTACCACCAGGCTAGGAGGATAAACTGTTGCCCAAAGGAATAGACGTTACTTATAGTAACTGTAGCCATATGGTAGCACTAATATGGCAATAGTACTTACAGTGCAGCATCTAAAATTTTCTTTTCTACCATGGCTGGGCTAACCAACCGACAGTGTAAAACTTGGCTTTAGATGACTACCACCCCACTTGTAAAAAATGGGAAAGGGGGTTGTCAACAGATGGATGGATAGATATAAAACCTGTTTTTCTATATACAATGTATACAAACTCTCCTAGCTTTGGGTATCCACAGCTTTAGGTATTGCTCACATCTCTGAGTATGGTTGGGTTGAGAGAACAAGTATTGCTGAGCACATTAGTACTGTCCCTCAAGCGTTTGCAAACTAGTTTACATTGGAGATGATCTGCCAAGGATGAGTTAGACCTTTGTGGCATATCCTGGCATTTTATTGTAGGAATTTAGCTATTCCGTAGTACAGCACCCAGTCTAATGAATGCACACTGTCTAACACCTGTTTTGAAAGAGGCTCTATTCTGTGAGATCACATTCTCTTGATTGCTTTTCACACATTATGCCTGTTCTCTTAGTGGGCATTTCCACCTTAAGGGGGAGGGGGGGGGCAAAAACTTTGCTTGAAGACTTTGTATATTAGTCTGCCAAGTAGGTAAGAAAATCTTTCTGTTATCAGTAGCCAATTTACATTCTTAAGAAGTATGTAGTGGTGTGAACATTTGTCTACAAGTAGTGGAAATCTGCAGATTTTATTTTAAGTGATTTGCAGGCTGTGGTTATTGTGGAAAGTGTGAGAGACTAGTAATGGAAGCCCATATTCAAGTTTTTGGAGGATGTTTTTATCAAGAGAAATATGCACCACAGGTGAGAGAATTTAGGTTAGTTTATAGCATAATGTTAGTTGTTTTGGAACTTTATTAACTAAATTGCCAGTATGAATGTTAAATGTCAGGGAAGGTCTAGAGTAAGGCCTAGGTATTTGTATTCTGATTCAGTGAGAATAACATTATGGTTATATGTTATTGTACACACAGATAATTGTTTCATTGTGTATGGAGTGGAAAAGAGCATAACATTAGTTTGCTCTGTTTGTTAAGAAGGTTGTTTCTCTCTGCCAATGTACAGAGAGAAGAGAAGGATTGTTGGAGCTGGAGTTATAAGATAGTGGGGGATGTGTGCAATTTTAGCTGTAGTATGTTATGAGAGTATTATGTTATATTCAATGAGAGGAATTCATCAGTTAGGTCATTAATGCATAGAGAAACTAGCAGGTGACTATAAGACTGATCCTTGTGGGACTCCTGTGGTAAATGTACCTTCTGATGAAAGTTGATTGTTAGAAAGGATATGAAAAATTATATTTTCTAGATAGCTTTGGAGCCACTTTAAGGTAATAGTTCCAATGTTGAATTTTTGCAGCCTCATTAAGAGTAGTCTGTGGTTCACGATTTCAGAAGCTCTTGTCACATCTATAAATATGGCAGCTGCAATGAAGCCATTGTTGATTTTACTGCAGGTTGTGTCTTTTACAGACTAAAGGGCTATAGTGGTACTGAATGCATTTTTGAAACCATGTTGTTTGTCAGAGAGAAGGCCATAGCTGTTGATATGTGCAATCTTTTGCTTGTATAGAATCTCAAATATTTTGGCTAGTGTATCTATGCATTTTACTGTTACATCTTCAGAATCAACCCCTGAATTACTGGTATGGCAGGAAATCTTGCAATAGCACTGCACTTCTATGTGCTATTATTTTGGGATATATAAAGTGCCACTTTCAGTGTTTTGTTCATTACCTTAATATGCATAACGCTGGGTACTGCAGACAGTGGTCACTGGTAATGGAAATGCTCAGTGCTAAAGTGCAGACTACCTTACTGTAAATGAAGGGAGAAACAAATGAGGAATTAATTCTCTTTCAGTTTACCTGACCTTACCGGATAGATTACTAGGCCTGCATTTCACTGTACAGAGTCGTATGCATAACACAGATAATAAATGTATGATACTGAGAGCAATACAAAAGATATGAAAGAAATCATTATAGTTGAACGAATAAGTGAAGCAGCCAGTATATAAGTAATGCTTCTCTTTGTTTTGCTGTTGTTCTTCTCCTCAGTGAAATACATGGCAGATTTCACTCATACAGGGTAGAAATACCTAATCTGCAAACTTATAGTTTTATTGGAAAAATGCTGCAGTGTCAAGGAACAAGGCACAGCAGCAACATATCTTCATGGATGCACTTAGGATTTATGGAAAACATATATTTTTGAAAAGGATGCCAAAGCAGGCAGAGTGAGCTAAGGCATGAAATCAAGTTGTGGCTGACATAAATGTACTGGGGGAAGGAACTGCTCCTTGGCATAGTATAGTAAAATAGTTAATGGCATGCTGGACTGTGCAAGAAAAAGACTAGCTAGAATGCAATTACCTGTAGCAGCACAAGTGGTGGGCCTTCTCCTGACCAACCTTTAACCACTGATGAGCAGTACATGATCTCTCTAAGGGGCAATGACTTTGATGCAGAAGAGTAGAGTGTGGGAGTCATTCGAGGTGGCATGACAACAACACTTGCACAGCATCCACGTACAGACACAACAGAAGGTTAGTGTCTGGCATTGTTAATTTCAGGCTACATATACTTGCCATGGCACATGAGCAAATATCATTGTTAAAGGTTTCCTCATCGATTACTCCATCAACATTAGTTATAGCACCACTTCAGCAGACCCTGCTTGGTAAGTATGGACATCATACATTTAATGCAAAGTCATATACCTGTCCCAGGTCACACTGAGCACACCACTACATATTGCCTAAGAGGGTCAACAGTAGAAACAATCACAAGCTCTGCTGCAGCACATAAGGCTAACACTGACAGCAGAATGGTCTTTGACATAACTCTCATTCTCTTGACAGAGCTTCAGAAAAGTGGGACAGTCATAAAGTGTTCTGTAAGGGCCTCTACTCCACACAGAGGGATAACTCCATTTGCAAAGAAATGACAATTCAACAAGGGAGGGGGAAACACCACATTCCTCAGCAACTGTTTCTGGTGCACAGCCTAAACCCTTTTATGAAGAGACAACACTTTCTGAGGTAGTAGTACCCATTGTTATATCTGTACACAAGGGTGCCAGGAGAAAACATCTTTTACACTTAGCTTCAGAGACACAGAAAATCTTGTCGGTCTGGTAGCAGATGAGCCATAACATAGTTCAGGCACAGGCTATTGCCACTGAGTATCAGACAGATATGGTTAGCATGCTACAGGGTATGTGTGAGGAAATTCCCCAGTACATGAAAATGGTGGAGGCCAGGGCAAATGCCATGATGATCCTCATCTACATTATGGTTGCACACCTGGTATCCATGTCAGTTTCCTTTGGCAGTCTGCTAAGGACTTACCAGACACACACACTGGGGACATGCCTGGATGTGGATGTGGATGAGGAACTGTTCATAATGGATGAGTTGGTCAGATACCATGTGAGTCCCTAGAAACTGCTGCAGGCATTCGTGTGGATTATCTAAAGAAAACGTCAGGCTTTCTCTGATTTACCTATCATGTGACAGAACGTCTTAGTAAAGGCTTTGGTCCTGCAGCAGTGTTAGGTCAATATCAAGAGAATCCAATGTGTCAAGTAAATCTTCTCATCAGACCTACTCAGCATCAAGGTTACATGCTAGTACTTACAATCTCTAGGATCTTCACTGATACAGTCTTTGAGAAACATTATATATAACACCTTCCAAATGGTTGAAAACATTATAATAGTTCCAGTTACCAACTAGGCAACCAGGAGGAATAACATCATATAGAAAGAGGCGTTAAAATGAACTGGTAAACCAAATGAAAGGATCACTGGCACTACCAGGATACTGGGATGAGAGATTTACAATGCATTACGCACTACCTGGCAGTTGACAGACTGGTACCCTTCCTGTTATGTTACCTCTCCCCACCCATGATCGAAATAGGGTCCTTATGGCAACATGAATGCAATCTATATACTAAACACCTCAGGAAAGTGTGCCAGTCCATAGTAGGAATGCATGGTATTGGTTCAGACCTGTGATAACACTGGGAAATTGATATGCTCATTTTCAAGTGCCATGAATATATTGAGAACTACTGCAGTATCATCACTGTGGAAACCTGCATGAAACCCAGCTTTCATCAGGCTGTCTCTGAAAGGTCCCTGTGGCAAGTATAGTAAGGGATTTGCATACCTTGGTACCTGTAGGTATAGAAAAGCCATGCATTCCCCTAGTTCTCGTCTGTGAGTTATACAAGCTTGCTAACGCCCTTACTTGTAGGTTCATAGGTTCATAGGTATTTACTAGACTAACAGCCACTACAGCCTTTTTAAATCCAGCCATGCATCCCAAATCTCTGACAAGTTCTGGTACCCCTGATAAGTGTAAGCAGGGGCTTGTGATATGAAACATTTATAATCAGGGGCCTGAGAGATGAATAATTTACAGACTGCCTGTGACCATTAGAGACATAGGTGCCAAATCAGGTATGAGTTTCCTGTTGCCCATCCAATTGTCCAAGTTACACTTGAATTGGATTAGTGAGGAACTCTGCTTCACATAGATGGGGTGCCTGTTCCAGAGATGGGGTAGTCTCTGGGATACATATCTATCTGTCTAGCAGGTCCTATTTATATCACAGGCAAGGTTTAAGTCTTTAGAACTGATAACTCTGGTGCTGTTTGGTTTGCAGATATGCAGGAAGAGGTCCATTAGGGTGGGGGTCTGACAATGCCTTGCATGCCAGGCATAGATCTCCCCTCAACATCCTGTAGGGTGAGAATACAGAGATAGGGCTTTAAGGCATTCTCCATATGACATGTTATGTATGTCCTGTATTCTTTTAGTGAGGAACCTCTGTGGACATTCCAGTTGTTGGATGTGCCTAGTTAGGTACATACCAATGGAGAGAATTGTACTTAGTGATAGGTCTGATGAAAGCTGAAAAGTTGAATACAGTGGAACAATGACCTCCTTGGACATAGAGCCATAATTTTGTTTATAAGTTGCACAACATAGAATAATGTCCTCACTACTGTAGGCACATGATGGTCAAAGGCTAGATTACTGTCTATATGTATCCCCAAGTCCTCTGAATAGTGTGTCAGATTTTAGGGGTGTATTGCCAATATGATAGTTATCAGGGGTAGATGACTTCCCACAGGATACTAGTATGCATTTCTTGGCATTTAGTTTTAGTCCATGGCTGTAACACAAGCTATTTGCCTGTGTCAGCCCTTCCTGGAAAACATTAGCATTGGTGGGGATTCTATGACTGCTCTTAATTTGCAATCATTTACAAATTTGGTAAGCAACAGGATCAAGACATTGGCCTTGACTTCAGAGAAGTAAATGCCAAAAAGGAACGGTCACAGGACCAATCTCTGAGGGAATCCACTTATGACTGGCCACTTTGTAGAGGTGGACTCCCCAGTTCTAACTTCCTGAGCCCTGTCTGTGAAGCAGTTGGCTATCCACTGGGTGGTATAAGGGTTTGTACCTAACCAATTAAGTTTATCAGCAGTGCCACAGTGGGGTATTGTGTCACATGCCTCAGATGCCATGTCAAGGTAGGCAGTGTGAAGGTGACCTTCTCAAAGAAGTCCACTAGGTTAAGCAGCCTTGACCTGACATTGACAAAACCAAATTGGGTTGGTCCCAATGTTTGGAGGTTTCCTATGTCATTACTGATCATTTTCATGATAATTATTTCCTTGGTTTTCCATATGAGATTAGTGAGAGTTATGGGTGTGTAGTTTCCAGGGTCTGTAGATGGTCCCCTTTTGTGCAGCGGGATGACTGTTGCTGTTCTTTACTCATTAGGCATGAAGCCTATTTGGACACTATAGTTAAGTAGTAATTCCAGATGGCCTGATAGGTCATGTTTCACACTACTTAGAAGGCATCCTTGGATATTGTCTGGGCCCATCGATTCCGTGCTCTTGGCCTTAGAAAGAATATTGAATACTTGTTCCCTAGTGAAAGCAGGGTGAGTTATATTTGATGATATTTCCTGAGGGGATGTTGAGGGGGACAGCGGGATAAAGTTAGAGCTGAATTTGTCTGTCAGTAGATTTGCCATATCTTCTGGCTCAGTATAGGTGACTCTATTAACAATGAGCTCTGCACACAAACTATATATTGCCTTTGAGCTAAAGAGTGCCTCGTGGTTGTCCTTGGCCTGGGAGGACAAATTTGCCTCAGATCTGGCATTGGAAGACTTTATTTTTCCTTTGAGTTGTTTGTTTAGTTTGATGAGAGTACTTTTATCCTGATGGGTGCTGCACCTCCTAATTTTTGCCATGATTTTCTTCCTTCTGTGCCAATATGATTGGCATTGTATAAGATAACTTAAAAGCTTTCAATGTATTGATGATGGAGTCTTTATTGAATTTAGAAAGGTTTTGGGATGCTTTTAATTGGTGAGTGTTGGGCTGGTGGGTGGTATTTCTATGGTTATAGGCTAGAACGTGTCAGCTAAAGAGTCTGGATAGGTTCCAGCGGTTGCAAATTTACTAGCGTCAGTGACAAATATCCAGTCTGGAATTGCGTCTTTACTGTTGGCATTATTAAATCTACTGTGTGTTTTGATAAGTTGTATTCAAACATAAAGGATTATACTAGCTGATGGAAAATGTGATGTAAATTTTACCAGTCTATATTTACATCTCCTAGTATGATTTTCTCATAAGGTATATTATTAGTTGTCCAAGAAAGGAATTCTCCTTAAGTTTTATTTTATTTTCAGGTGGGAAATATACTGTAACAAAACATAGTTGTTTTTTTATTGCTAAGCTTTAACAGTGATACAAGTATTTTGACATTTTGGAATTTTGGGATGTGTAAATAGTGAGATCATACAGACTTGGATAAGTTAAGGTTGCTTGACCTGCTTTCTTATGGGGCCTATCAGCACAGATAATACCATAGCCAAGAGGGAGTAGTTCATAATCTTTAATGTTTGGATTAAGCCAGATTTCTGTAATGGCAGGGATATCATGGTTAGACAGTATCTCCAGGCATGCAGTTCTGTAATTTTGTTGCAAATGTTATAAAGGTTGATAGTGATAATATTCAATTTTTTGCTAGATGAGTAGGAGAATGATGGGGAGACGGTGTTTGATGCGCTGGTTTAATTATTATTATGGATAGGTTGTGATTTAACGGCAGGACAGTGCAGTTGGGAAGACGTATAGCTTGAGTTGGTGGTTCTAGGAGGGTAAGTTAACTTGCAATATTGTAGAGGTAACTCTTTACTCTTTATATTAATTAATGAGCTTTTGGGGCCTGGGTTAAGGTGGATATTATCAGACTGTGTGATTTTTGAGAGGTAGTATATCGATTTAAAGGGGACCTGTGTGACTTTTATTTTTTTTGTGTACGGGGGTGGTAGTGAAGTATTTGTTATTAAAATAAAGACAAGGTGAGAGATTGAAAAGGTAGGGAGGTATACTGGTACAGCTACTCCTGATTTTGTAGTGTGCCGAGTAAAATGCAGTAGTAGAAGTGTATACAGGTGAAAGCATACAGTGATCATTTGTTGGATAAGATGTTAGTAGCAGTAGAAAGAGACACGGCATTTTACGAAACATATTTACAAATTTGGTGGTTATAGAGTAAAGGAAAGAGTGAGGTGTAGACTGAAGTGGAGGGAGGCAGAGGTGGAGTTCATGAAGAGAACAAAGTGAAGAAGATAATTATATGTCTTATTAAACTGTTTTCATTATTTAATAGTGAGAAAGGAAACGGAGGATTACCGATGATAATTGAAGTCTGTCAGAGGTATGATGAGCAGAGTATAGCTAAGGGCACTAATAACAAAATGTAGGTGTGGAATTGTATGAAAGGTAGATCAGACAGATGTAAATTTCTGTGGTTGGGAGGGATGAGAGCCTCTGAGTAAATTTCGTTGAGATAGTTATGTTACTACAGGTGGGAAAAGTGTTGAGTCATGTGACAGGCTGAAATTCAGATAGGAAGGTATATGCAAAATATAATGGAAGTGATGTTAGAGGTGGGTTGGAATGGAGGTAGGGTGGAGAACGAAGCAACGCCAAGTGTAGAGAGATGAAGCAGAGCAGGATCAAACTGAGTCCTGCATGAAAGCAATCAGTCAGGATTTGCAAAGGTAAGTAAAAACGCTTTATTAGACAAGGATGCAGCAATAACAGTAGCAGTGTTAAAAACTAACAAAAAAAGATAACGAACTTCAACCATCGCATAATTCAACCAGCTATACCACTAATAAAAAACACTAGCACTGTATCTATCTATCTATATATATATATATATATATATATATATATATATATATATATATATATATATATATCCCATTGGGAATCATATATATGGCTGTCATTCAGTCTTGACCAACAGGATAAATGGCTGGAGAAATACAACAAGAGTTTATGTCCTAATTGCTGAAAATATTGGCATAAGAAATAGCAAACATGAGGGTATAATGTAAGTTTGGATTTGGGCTTTAATGTTGAAACTATCAGATATTCCAAAAGTTTTGGCACTGGGGTGAGCAGATCTATGCAAGATCTTGTGGGTTAGGGTTAGAGTAAGGGCTAGATAAGGGGATAAATGTACTGTTGTGCATGTGTATTGCTGTATGTGATTTATGTCTGAGTGTTTTGTTTAGTGGAAGTGTGATGTTATACAGGTGCTGGATATTATGTCTATTCCTGGAGCATATGTTTGCTGACATATACCCTACTACCAGCAATCCTGTATTAGATCAGATTGTGTTCTTTTGAAGTAAATCATGTTTAGTTGCTGTTTATCAGAATACACATGTTTCAAGGTTTTCTTTTCAGTAGTTCATTATCCATACACATGGATGGTGAATGCCTTCTTATATTTTTGAAATCATAGGCTGAAAAATGCTTGTCCCCTGGTTCCATTAACTGAGAAAAGTCATATAGGCAACCACAGTGATGTTTCTGCCCTCATCATTGTTCAGGCAGTGAGTGTACTTGTTTTGGCTCTAACCTCAACCCTGCTAATTGATTGTGCATCAGCATCCTTACAGAGGCATCCTGTTCCCTCTTTCTGTTTGTGCATGTCCAGCACACATGCCCATTAGGGCTAAAATACCCTGGCTTAATGTCATCAAACTCATGTCTCCCAGTCCAGTAGCCACTGGTAATGTGCAGGCTTTAATTACTGTGGAGCAGGTTGGCCTGAAAAGAACAATTACCTTCTTTCTGCCTCAAGAGGGGTTTGCCTCCAAATGTTACTAATTCCCATCATCCCCTACCTGGCACTTCCAATGCCCAAGCTGCTATCCGACCTCAAGTCATCTGGGTTGCAGTCAAGCATTTATCCATCCATATCATGCAACCAGGCTCAATTTATTTGGTCTTCTACATATTTCAGTCAACAGCTCTCTCACCTTTCAATTTCTTCTTGCCAAGAACAAGGTAGTGCCGTCATACTAACCATGAAATAACTTAAAATTCTCAACTTCTTTGACTATCAATTGTTTCTAATATTTAATTATCTTAACTTTAAATTGTCCCAACTTTTGTTTTGTAATGTATTGCTTGTTGATGGTCTCCAGAAATGAATTCCATTATTTTATGAATTCCTTAAATGCAGCCTTCTAATCATCATACAGTCTGGAGATCGTAGAGTTAGCTGAACCCTCCAATAGATCATCCACAAGTATCCTTATGTGATATTCTGATTTTTTTTCACTCTAACTGCAACAGTACAAAATGAAATTGCATGTCATTTTTGTAAGGTTTCCCAAACTTAATCTTCAAATTATAGCTGAATAATTACAATTTTAACAGGAGTGACCAAAGAAGATGAGCCAATTCTTAAAGCATTATGGGAACACCTTCATAACCAACTTGTTGTGTTCCTGTGCCATACAACGAGCAGTGTTTGCCTTTTGTTGTCATATTTGTCTTACTCTGTCACTACAACCAGTTATGCCTTCACTGAAGCCTCCTTCCATACCTATGAGATATTATATAATTGTTTTCTGTCTGCCTTTCTTTCTTGTATTTTAAAGGCTTTTCTTGGGTTATTTTCTGCATCTGCTTTAAATTAAACTTTCATACAGTTCACGTCCTCTTACTATACCTGAGGTATAATCCTCAAAGGTTTTGAGATGAAGTTTCAGCAATGTTCATTTGGTTCTTAAAGCAATGTTTTATCCCACAGATTCTGGAAAATGTATGTATAACGCACTTTTGCCAATTAGGAAACAACTGATCTGTGTGGAAAAAATATACGGAGGCAAAGGTACTTCCTTCAACATGCATTCTTTACCAATTTCCCTTTATTAATGTTCACATCCAGTAATTTATTCTTACCTAATACAAAAAGTTCCATATCCAGATCCAACAGAGGCAAATGAACAGAAGTCCTCCTTTTTGGAGCAACAAAACCCAGTTTTCCATCCTTCCAGAGCTCCAGCTTAGAAAAGAAGAACAGTCCCATCCAAGTAAGGGTCTTTTGCTTCATATTAATACTCACTAATACTGATGTATCCCAGATTCTTGTTAATCTCCAGTGAAACATCTCACCCTGTACAATACTATAAAAATAACTCAGTGCATCTTTTCGTAAAGGAATGTATGTATCCCACTTCCAGGACAGTTCATTACCATAGACTTCTATAGATTACTTCATCAGCCAGTGTAAGAAAGATACTGATAACTCAGTGCAGGAACTAAAACTTAAATTTCCAGAGATGTGGAGGTTGCATACCTCTACCCTCTGTAAAGTAAGGATGATTCTGATATTAAAATCAGATGATAAGGATGGGCTGCTGTTATCTGATTTAAGAACTTACATTTAAAGAGGCCCCATGGAACACATCTGATGCCACCTTTTAATCTCGCCCCCCCCGAAAAAAAAAAAGATCCGGCTGCTCACTTCCAGACTGAAGTTACCATTTTTTTCCTCTATCATGGCAAATAATACACTTTCTGCCTCCATTAAAAGATTGATTGTCCATTATCAAAAAAAATGCAAGGCCTCACCTATTCCCTAACTACCACCAGCACTCTGTTAACTGGATTTATTTGAATTGCTGCTTCATTTTTGCTGATTATGTCTGCATTTTTTTCTACACTTTGAAATTCTGTACTACCGCCTTGTATAGCACAGGGTAGGATCAGATGTGCTGAATCTAGATTGTTTGGTATCACTGTGCTTTAAACCAGCCATCTCACATTAAGAGGGCCTCCCTGCACCCTTGTGGCACAAATGTGTAGCTCTTGTTCCATCTGAATTGGGAATTGCTGGAGAAAGGCTCAATTTGGGATTTTCCCACTGGTAGTTTGTCTTAAAACTGTTGAATTTTGCCTTATTTAAGCCTTGTGTTTATGTGTAGCTGCGCATCTCACAATGGGGGTCACCGCTGCCCTGTACAGATGCAGATGCCTACAAACTAAAACTTTCCCTATATGTCTGTCAGTAGAACCCTCCACAGCCCTCTGTTGCTCTGCAGGCAACTCAGCTGCACACTGAACCACATCGCCACAGCTCTTTACCCAAAACTATCAACAGAATAAGCCCCTCTATTTTTCCTACATCATAAATAGATCTAACTTACCCACTCCCCAACAGTACTATGGTATAAACCTGCCATTATCGATGGTCACTTTCCCACCATTTCTCCAGCCAGCCTGATTGACTTGGGCATCCTGAGGCAATGGAGTAATTGTCTCATGAATACTGACAACCACTTAGTCGTGAAATAAACAAATTACGTATGTGAGAGATGTTACACTATCAATTTGGAAACAGTCCTCTCACATAACAAAAAAAACAAGACATCAAACAGGTTGTCAGCTCATGCACTTCACCTCTCCTTCAAGTTCAGAACACAACACAAACCCACATAAGTGGCGATATCTATTAGAAGCCTACCAAAGGATCAGAGACCTCCCAAGTGCAAATTATCTGCCCACACCTCAGCATGTATTGAAACCTCAGCATATAACAGCACACACATCAGTGTCTCAACAAATAAGCCCCTAAGCCCCTCAAAACCTAATGTCTTGGTCATTGGAGACTCCATAGTGAGACACACAGATGTTCCCCTCACCAGGCTGGACAAGGAGGTCATGGTCAGCCGCCTATCAGGTGCCAGGATCAATCAGATAATGCTTGCATTCAGGTCACTCAACAACAAGTACTGTTATGACTCTGTCATCGTCCATGTTGGGGTGGACTATATGAAGAAAGACATGACTGAACTCTCAGATTATGTGCCCTAGGCAGGTATGACCCTAGCCCTAAGCAGCATTCTACTTTCACCCAGGATGATGCCACAATATAAACAAAAATGACTTCAACAAAGGGCTTAGCTTCTGGTGTCATTCCAGGAGGGGGGGTCCAGTCTCCCCATAGGCTTTCAGATACTGTCTAAGGTGCTTGCCTCCCCCATAGTGCCTTTTGTAAGCAATTTCAAAATGATGAAATTTCTGACATTGCAAAATCCACTCAAACAAACTCAAGGTTCTGCTGCTTAATGCTAGGAGTCTACACACAAAACTGAACTCCCTGGAAGCACTCCTCACCTTGGAAGATGCTAATGTCTGTGCAGTCAATGAAACAGGGTTCAAGGCTGCAGAGACCACCCCAGCTTTGCAAGGCTATAATGCCTTCCACACGTTCAGACCTCAGAATAAGCATGGAAGAACCAAAGGTGGAGGTGTATCCATCTTTATTAAAGATAAGTACTCCTCGAGATTGATCAAACAGTATACTCTCATGAACTACTCCATGTCCAATTAAATATAGGCAAAACACCCTACCACATCATTGCTAGCTATAGGTCCCCCTCCATGAACGAAGAAAAACACAATGCCTACCTGGACTTATGGAGTCACTCATCATACAGCACAACACCTTAGTCATAGGACATTTCAATTATCCCTCCATCGACTGGATAACATGCACAAGCTCAGACATGCTTGCCCAGAGGTTCCTGTTCTTTGTCAATGCAAATGCTCTGGAACAGATAGTCTGCACCCCCAAAAGGGGCTGTAATGTCCTTGACATAGTACTCACCAACATGGGTGGTCACTGCACTGCCCCCTGTGTGATACCCTCCCTGATAAGGTTAGACCATAAGTTTCACTTGAAGTAACTATTGGACCCCACACCCCCAAAGGAGCAAAAAATGACTAAGGAAATTCTCCAAAACAAATTACAGCTTACAAAGTGATGGTGTAAAAAGTTTTATAACCCCTGCAATCACAGTCAGTAATGATTCCTATGCAGAGATGTACACAACTGCCCTGTATAATCATCTTAGCAACTGTATAGGCTCAGCTGTACCTGACCAGATTAAAATCAGGCCCTCCCAAAAAAACAAGCCACTTTGGTGGACATCTAGTATAAACAGATTGTATAACAAAAGGATGAAACTGATGTCCAAGAACAAGAGGCATCTGCCTCTGCAGAGGAGAAATTCCCTCCAAAGACTGAACAAACAAATCAGAAGTCTTGCAATGTCCTCTAAAGCTAATTATGAAGCTAAGATAGCATCACTAGCCAGTTTACTATTAAAATGTGGATCTGCAATTATGGGAAACCTGGAAGGTTGAATGTGTGGTTCCCAGTTCCCGTAATGTTGATTCAGAAATGTTCAAATCCACAGTAGCAAATGCTAGTGTGCATTCATTAATGTGTGATCGATGTTCTGATACCAGATTGCACTACAGTGAGGATCGTGAATGTTACCATTTTCCCCACTGTAGTGTGATCCCAGATTTGGAATATATAATTTGTATTGGTTGTGGTGGGTGCAGGGGGGCTTGCCCTTACCTGCAAAAAAGTAACAACTAGTGTTGTATAATTAAAAGCTTTAGGAGACATTAAACAAAATAGCTTGGGTGGCTGATGTCACCTTCTGCTATTTTATTTAACGTTGAATGTGTACGTTGGAGAAAGGTCAGTCAGAATTATAGGCAGGTAGAAATTATGGATACGACATTTTTTTTTCGATTTCTTGACTACAATTGTTTTGACTTTCCACATTTTAATAATAAACCTCCCTATACTAGGACAATCATAAGGCGTATTTAATTACATCCGAAATCTAAAAGGGAGTGCCCAACTGTGTGCTGAATTGGTATCAGATGGTGCCACTCACACTATACTGGAGAAAATTGCCAACCTATTAGCTGACAGATTTGATGCAAACTACACCCCCCTATCCTCACCAGCCATACCCCAAAGAATACCTGACACCAGTTCTCTACCTAGTATCTCTAGAGATCAAGTCATATCTGTGCTCTCCAAGGTCAAAAACATGGCCTCAATGGGGCCAGATAACATCCGAGGTTGCCTACTAAGCAATCTAAACCAGGACCTAGCTGACCCACTTACCACTCTCTTTGACTATAACTTGAGAACTGGCTTTGTGCCAGCAAAATAGAGAGCAGCAACAGTAATCCCCTTGCATAAACTGGGAACCAACAACCGACCCTGGGAACTATAGACCCATAAGTCTAACCAGCGTCATCTGGAAGGCCATGGAAAGGATCATCATAGACCTTATCAACAAGGACATAGGTGACATTCAAACTCTAGACCCAACCCAGTTTGGCTTTATTAAGAGTAGATTGTGCTTACTGAACCTAGTAACTTCTTTGAAAATGTCACCAAAGCCCTGGATAAAGGTCTAAGGATGTTATAATCCCAATTTAGTTGACCCTAATCAGACCATTAATAGAGTACAATACTCTCCTCTGCATGTATCTCACCAGACACTTGCAGCCACTGGTGAGACCACAGAGGTTTCTCACTAAGAAGATACAGGGCCTCCAAACCATTACCTGCATGGATAGACTGAAAGTCCTGTCTCTGTACTCTGTATCATATAGACTACTAAATGGTGACTTATGCCTGGCACACAGGGCAGACTTTGACCTTGGCCTGATGGAAATACTGCACATCTGCAAATCAAATGGCATTATAGTCACTCGCTTTAGGGATCTCAAACTTGCCAGTGACATTAACAGAACATGTTGGAGAGACAGGTATGTATCCCAGAGATTGACACTGCTCTGGAATAAACTTCCAGTTCATGGGAGGCAAAGATCCTCAATAACCCTATTCAAATGCAACCTGGACAAATGGATGGGTGACTGCAAATTCACCCCAGGGGTGGCACCTATGTCCATCATGGACAAGGGTAGTCAGTGCTGATCTGCAAAGTACATCTATCGAACCAAGGACAATTGGATCAATCCAGTATTAACATGAGTAGGCTTATAAATGCTCCAAGGCCACTAGTCTAGTAACCTCCTATGAACCTATGAACCGATGAACCAATGTAGCACTGGTCCTTTTAAGCCTAGCCAATTTCCCTTTTGGTTGGAGATCAGCCGTACTCTTCCCATGGCTAATAATTATATATTAGCCATAATAAGTGTACCTGGGATCATACTATAGATCTCTCTGCCCATGGCTCATACCAACATTTTAGGTTTCTGGATAGCTTGATGAGACTGTCCCTTGAATCCCTACTTTTGTGTTGAGGATACTAGCCATTATCTTCATGTATTTGACAGGCTCAGGTTTTCCAACGCCTACTAAGTCATCTTCACCAAGAACATCAAATATGTAGTAACTCTTCCACAATCAGTGCATTGTTATTGTAGTATTTCTTTAGGTGAACATAAAATCAAGCCCCACCCCACACTCATTCTTTTACTTATCCTTATGACAGGCCCTGGTTTTAGATTAAACGCTTTTTCTTTTCAAGTTTTTTTTTTCAGTTCTTGTTTTACTTTTTTTTTTTTTTTTAGCATGTCATGGTGTTATGTTAAATTGTGCATTCATGATGCACATGTAAGAATTTCAGTTTACTATAACCTCCCTGATTCTTGAAGATTTCTTTTTCATGGGTCTTACCATATGAAGCAGGAAAGGAATGATTTGCTATCTCACAATTTCTTCACAAGTTAGGCAATAAGAATGCTGACTTACTAAGCAGTCTCAACTTAACATACTCACACACATTTTTGTCAAAACAGGACATACCCAGTTCACAGTGAAATAAGCACTCCAGTGAGTCAGCAACATATCCTATAACTTTGAATCCTGAAGGAAAGGCACTACCACATAACACAAATAATTTCTGTGTGTGCTACTATTTAACCATTTGACTAAAGATCCACCGTAATTATATTTACTATTAAACATTGTAACCCTAGTGTCAGTCCCTTATTCCTTCAGCCACCAAATCAGCTCTTAGAATTAATTATTCCTCTAGTTTATTCACAACTTAATGCTCTTACAGCCTAGGAAATTCTGACGTAGCCTATGACATTACATCCTAGACTTGTATCCAGGATGCAAGACCAAGGCATCTTAGGTATTGATACTCCTTTCTGGGACAAATGTGAAGAAACCACACCCGCCAGAATACTTCATACAAGTAGCGGAGGAAAGTCAAGACTGATGAGGAACTTTGGAAATGGCCACAGTCTGTCTTGTGGATTCTACATGAGGACCACAGATAGCAGAGGTTTTTAGTGTTCGGTAGGTTTTAGCCGGCATCTAGGATACTTTGTTTTGGAAATGTGTGGAGCAGACTTGACATCAAGGGAACTGGAATACATACTGCAAAAGCCTCCCCTTCTTCTTAAGGTCCATTACCATGTCCTGAATTGGACTTTTCAAGAAGTAGTTATTTACACATTTGTTTATTTTCTTGCCTGGTTGTCTGACAACTGGGTAGGAACGCTGATTTGATGGACCCTCTTCATATATTAGGTTCATAGGTTCATAACTGTTTACTAAGCTAATGATTACAACGGCCTTTTTAAGGCTAGCCATGCAGCCAAAATCTCTGACAAGTTCTGATACCCTTGATAAGTGTAAGCATGGGCCTGGGAGATGAACCATTTACAGGTTACCTGTGTCCATTAGAGACATAGGTGCCAAACCAGGGATGAAATTCCAGTTTCCCATCCAATTGTCCAAGTTGCACTTAAACTGCGTTAGGGAGGAACTCTGCTTCATATGGATGGGGAGCCTGTTCCATAGACGGGGTAGTCTCTGGGATACATACTTATCTCTATAGCAGGTCCTATTTATATCACAGGCAAGGTTTAAGTCTTTAGAATAGGTAATTCTGGTGCTGTTTGTTTTGTGGATATGTAGGAGGTCCATCAGAGTGGGTTCTAACAATGCCCTGTATGCCAGGCATAGATCTCCCCTCAAAAGCCTGTAGGAGACAGAATACAAGGATAGGGCCTTGAGGTGGTCTGCATAGGATATAGTACTTATGCCCTGTATTCTTTATCTGTGGATGTTCAAATTGTTGGATATGTCTGGTAAGGTACATACCAAAGGGGGCATTGTACTCGATGAATGCCGAATACAGTGGAACAAGAACTGCCTTGGACTTAGATGCCATACCTTTATTTATAAGTTGCACAATATCAAATAATTTCCTCACCACTGTAGGCACGTGATGATTAAAGGCTAGATTACTATCTATATGTGTCCCTAAGTCCCTGTTAGACACGTACAAGGCAAATCTAAGAATAGGAACATACATTCTGTAATATGCATTGTCAGTGCTACACACACTTGTCAAATGCATAAATGTTCATTTAGTTAAAAATACAGTCATGCTGTCAAGAGATGAAGAAGATGTCCATGTAGCCAAATGTAGCCAAATGTGTAGAGTTATGGACTCATGAGCAGTAGGTGCAGGGTTTGAATACATGGAAGGCAAATAAGCATTTATAGGTTTCTTTTTGTGTATAAACTCTTGGCTAGGCTTGTAAGGGCCCCGGGCCCATTAGCCTAATAACCTCATATAACTTCTACATTATTAGAGATAGTTACAAAGGCCAAGGAATTACTATTGAGGGGAATATGCAACAAAACATTAGATATTCAAATTACACATACATTTTTGCAAGAAAATGTATGAGATGTCTGCCACAGAATGACGTCAGACATCTGCCAGATCTCTTTTCAGCACTCAGATGACCTCCACCAAGCAAAGTAGGTATCAACATTAGCCATCTAACTGTAGGCGGTATCCATGTCAACATAAGGGAAAACATCTAATGTCTGTCTTTGTTCTTTCTTGTAGTCTCTAAAAGTGCTGAGAAGAAATACAGTCACATCCATAAATACTCACACCATAATTCATGCATGCACACACATAGACAAGCACACATATAATAATTATATTGACCTCATAAGAGAAGGTTGATTTTATGAATACTGTTGTTTACAGAATGGTGACTGAAATAATTACAGGGGCAATGAATGGCCATCTTGACTTGACAGAGTTTGATACAGGTAAAGTTGCTCTCTCTACGTGTGAAGCAATTCATGTAAGCACTTTGGTGATATTTTCATGCGGTGGTAGTGCTGCGGTGGCATTGTCGCCTCACAGTAAGATGTTATCATGTTCGATTCTCAGCTAAAGCGTCTTCTGTGTGGAGACATGCGTGAATGGGCGTACCTTCGTTGAAGGTTGTGTGTCAGGCCTGGCAAGTCGGTACGTAAAAATCTACTGCCAATCATTAGCAGACCGGAGTTCCGCTGTGGCAACCCCTAACCAGGAAAAGCCGAAAGATACAACAACAACAACTGCATACTTACCCATGATTAACTGACTTTTTGTATTACATGGAAACTAAACTGAAAGCAGTTGTTCTTTTTAGTTTTGCTTCCAATTATTTCTAATATTGCTTAGGTATTACTGTAGCATAATTCTAATGTTGATAATATGGTAATATTTATACCTGTCTTAGAAATGAATTTGTTGTCATGTGAAGTAATTAAGATTTATGTGATCATGTTCATTTGATGTTATTTGGGGATGTTTATACTTTATTAAGCACAAGGTACAAGGTCTGATGCTGAACTATGGTCAATGCTTGTGTGGAGTTTGCATCTTATACCCATGCCTCATTGGGTTCCTCTCATGTCCTAAAAACATACTTGGTGTTTCTACCTCAAACTCACAGATTATAGGTGGTGCCTATTGGGGAAAGAGTTATATAGACCAACTACTTTAGATACCAACTGTGGCATGCAGTATCCTGTAGTAGAAGAGCATGGAACAAACACAGCATGATGTGTCAGGGAGAGCCATTCAGTGGTGTAAAACGTGGTTCTAAGTGACTTGGTCACCTTGACTAATGTCACTGAAAAATGGGAAGTCATGGGAGGAGTCTGTGTCCACTCTTGGCCATTGTGTATGCAACCATAAAGACCAGCAGCCCTGGGTCAATAAGCTATTGGCTGGTGGGTATACAGTTGCCCAACCTGGGTTACCTGGATAACTCTGTTTATAGGCAGATGCTAGGCTTGCAGTCCAGGGGATGATTGAGGATCCTAGTCCATATTCCCAGTTGCTCACAAGCACTTCTATACTGAATATAGATTCACTGACAGGATGCAGCTTAGAAGGGTCTGTATTATGATATTGCATGCTCAGAAGAGCGGATGACACACAATCGACCCCATGTAAGTAAAAGCTTACAACGTCGAAACCTCAGAACAGCGATTATTTTTCCAAAACAAAAAAAACTGTAAAACATTACATAATGTGGGGGGAAAACACCCCGACATGGGGGCTGTGAACCCTGCACCCCCCTTACTTAAATATACCAACTCTGAGATCACACTACAGTGCTGAAAACGGCAAAGTAGTGAAAGTGGCCAAGCGGATTCTTTCCCAGGGAAAGAATTTGCTGAAAAGCTGCTTCGCTATTTTGCCTTTTCGTGCTTTTCAGTTCAACAAAGACGCATTTGACAACCTGCGTCTGTGACAACGTAATAGGGAGCCGCTTAGAAGTGGTAACTTGATAATAAGGAGGAGACTGGAATTCCTTTGCATTCAGTAGACACTGTGGCACTGTGGAAGAAAAGTGCAGCAAAGCCATGTGGATTGTGATCTAGATACTATACAAATAGGCTAAAAGCCCTGTCCTTCTACTCAGTCTCATACAGACTGCTCAGAGGTGACCTGTGTCTTTCATACAGGGCCATTTCAGACCTAGCCTTGATGGAGTTGCTGCATTTATCATAAGACAAACTCCACTTGCACAACCCAGATGCAAGGCTTTTACCTGGTCTGTGCTATTAATAGAACCTGTTGGCAGGATAGATTTGTGTCCCAAAGACTCCCACATCTGTGGAATAGACTTCCTCTCCATGTCAAGCAGAGTAACTCTCTAGCCATCTTTAAGAGGAACCTGGACGACTGGATGGGAAACACAAAATACACCCCTGGGATCCCATCTGTGTCCCTGCTGGACAGGGGAAACAGGTGCTGACTTTGGGGGAACATGGGTGAAATTCTTGGCTAGGCTTATAAGGACCTCCAGACCAATAACCTAGTATCATCCTATGAACCTATGAACCTTATGTGTAAGAACTGTGATGTGGGAAGGTATTCTATATAGAGAGAGTGATGCCATAAAAATTAGTGAAAGACTTCTGGAGGTTAGACTCCAGTGTAAAGATAGGGCATTATTCATAATCTTATCCTATGCCTACATTAGGGTGGTGATGGTGACAAAAGGGAGCATTTAGTCAGCAGTTGTAGGACCTACAATATAACGCAGGACAACTTAAGTAAGTGTTGATAATGGAAGACCTTTGAATGCTCATATTGTGACAGACAGAACAGGATATGTTGACTGCCTAGCACCACATGGATGGGACAAAGGGAATAAAGAAGGAGATGTCATTCTAGACTTCTATCTGGCAAATACAAATAGCTTGATGGTGGACAAAACATGGTTCAATAAGAAAGTTATTCACGGGATCATTTACAAGAATGGCCAAGATGCAACTCAGCTGTACTTAAGTAAAGAAATCGCAGAGGTGGTAAAATTCAAAGACTGCAAAGTCAGTGAAGGAGTTTGCTCACAGGATTAACTACCGGTTGCTACAGTCAGCTGCAAGCAGCGGCCATAGAATGCTCTGAGGTCAACACAGACAAGGCTGAAGACCTGGAAGGTGATTGGAGTGAAAGCATAAAAGTTCAAGAAAATACTTAGTGGTCTAGTACCTCAGAAAGGAGAGGAAATAGCTGGAGTCAAAGACGAATGTAAACATCTCAAAATGTCATGTGTGAGGACTATAACACAGATTTGCATCTGAACAAGTAAAACATATTTAAGGAAAGCTGGTTGTGGAAAGCAGAAATTCAGAAAGTTGTCAAAAGAAAGGTGCTCAGAAAAAAAAATGGTAGATAGAAAAGACATACCAGACTAGGAAAAAATATTGATTGGCTAACAAAGAAGCTAAAATAGCACTCACAATAACAAAGGACAAGGTATCAGATGCACTCTATCAGCTTCTGGAAAGTAACTCAGTAGATGTAACAAAGAATCTCTATCATGATGCAAAGGAAAGACATAATGATATTGAAGACAAGTCATCGGACACCATTCATAAAGGATGTCAAGAACAACCTGCTTATGAGACAACAGGACATCAAAGGCAGATGGGATTAGTACTTCCAGCAGCTTTTGAACCACCTCCTACACAGCCTACAATTAAAACTGAAGAAGAGCTCACCCTAGATGAAGTGAGAGCAGCACAAAAGAAAATGAAGTCAAGAAAAGCAGCACACTCAAATAAGGTCACAGCCAATACGATCAAGATGTGGGTTGAGTTAGAGGACAAATGACTCCTGAGGGGACTCATAGCAGTATAGAGAGAAAAGTATATGCTGGATAACTGGAGAATAAGGATTGTAGTTCCAGTGTATAAGAACAAAGGGGAAAGTCACAACTCTGGGCAGTACAGAGGTATCAAACTCCTGATACACTGCATGAAAGTGCTGGAGAGGGTGACTGATAAATGAATAAGCAGAGTATTGTAAAATAAGATAGGAGCTGAGCAGTTTGGTTTCAGGTCAAGATGCAGCACAATCAACCTAATATTCACAGTACAAGAGAGTGGCAAAAAGCTAGAGATAAAGAAATAGTCCAAGTGGGCACTCTTACACTTGTAGAAAGCATGTAATAAGGTCCAAAGAAAGATGATTTTTAGCAGTCCAGTGATAGATCAAAGTTCTAGAAACATTGGTGGAATTTGTGCAGGCTATGTAAAATGACCCAGTGATGCAAGTACAGTGTTTGGACTCACAGAGGACTTCCCAGTGGGAGTGAGTGTAGATCAGGGTTCAGTGCTGAGCCCATTGCCGTACATTCTGTTAATGAAGTACATTAGTAAAGAGGTTGGAGGGGACAGATCAATAAGGCCAGTTTATACAGATGATGTGGCATACAAGCAATCTGTCAACATGGTGCAATTAGCTCATATGAAGAAGAACATTTCATTTGCTAATGGGTGTTGACCGCTGGGTATAGTAGCTTTGCTGATGATATTTAGACATTACAGGTGTGTTGCTTTTGAGTTCTGGGTACGGAATATATTATGTGGAGATATAGGTGTTAGCATTTATTTTCCCTAGTGCTGTGTTTTGCTTTTGTTTGGTATATTCATCAGTGATATGTCAGGGACTAATGTCAATTTACACAAGCAGGCTATTGGTAGAGACAGTTAGGCAAATGTTATTGGTTTTGATGTTATTTGAGGTTACAAGTGTTTGTTGCCAAACATTCCCTTTGTCCAGGCATGTGTATTGTGTACAAATCTAAACTATGATAAACATATAGCATGGATCATTATTTATCATGCATGTATTAACACTGCAATCTGCATTACCTTCCACTTTTGGCTCCTTTATGATGACATTTATTAAGAAAATTGTTCTTGTATTTCACAGTATGCATTTTTATAGGTTCCTAGGTTCATAGGTTCATAGGATGGCACTAGGCTATCAGCTCTAGGGCCTATACAAGCCTAGCCATAACAATTCCCTGGCTATTTCTTCCCACACTATTTACTTCCCTGGACCCCTGTCTAGCAGGGTGACTGATGTGATCCCCGGGGTGACTTTCCTTTCTCCCATCCAATCGTCAAGGTTCTTTTTGAAGAGGACCAAAGAGGCACTCTGCTTGACATGTATGGGCAATCTGTTCCAGAGTCTGGGGAGTCTGTGGGTCAGGAACCTATCTGTCCAGCATGTTTTGTTTATTGTGATGACAAGGTTTAGATCCCTGGAGCGTGTGGCTCTGAGGGATTGGGATTTCCTTAAGTGTAGCATGTCCAACAGCTCTGGGTTTGACATGGCCTTGTATGTTAAGGAAAGATTGCCTCTGAGTAGACGATATGCGACAGAGTATAGCTGGAGTTTTTTAAGGCGGTCAGTGTAGGGCATCTGCTTTAGGCCTGTGATTCTTTTAGTGAGGTATTTCTGCGGCCTTTCCAGTTGTTGTAGATGTCTTGAGAGGTACATACCAAACGGGGAGTTGTATTCTATAATGGGTCTAATGAGGGATGAGTACAGTGGGACAATGACCTACTTTTTTCTGGATGAAAAGCCCTTAGTGATGAGGTGTGCCACATAGAAGGATTTCCTGACTGTTGTGGTGATGTGGTTATCGAAGGTGAGACCACTGTCCACCTGTGTCCCTAAGTCTTTTATCACACTTTCGGTGTTTAGTGTACTGCCACCTATATGGTAATTCAAGGATACATGTTTTTTCCCAAAGGGAATAACTACATTTCTTGGCATTGAGCTTGAGCTCATGGCTCTTGCACCAAGCATCTGTTTCTGTAAGGCCCTTTTGTAGAGTATTCACATAATTTGGGGATTCAATAATGGCTCCCAGTTTGCAATCATCTGCAAACTTTGTTATCCAGAGTCCCTTAGTGTTGGCCTGTACTTCAGAGAAGTAGATGCCAAATAAGAGCTGTCCCAGGACTGAACCCTGAGGTACTCCACTTGTCACTTGTCTTGAGCTGGATTTGGAGTCGGCTACTTTTACAGTGTAGGTTCTATCAGTAAGCCAGTTAGCAACCCTTTGGGTGACATAGGGATTAATGCCCAGCTTAGTAAGTTTATCTATGATTCCAGAGTGGGGGATGGTGTCAAAGGCCTTGGCAAGGTCTAGATAGGCTGTGTGGACCACCTTACCCTTGTCCATGGCTCTGGAGACTGATTCAAAGAATTCAGTCAGGTTCAGGAGACAAGATTGGCCCTTCACGAACCCAAACTGGGTGGGGTCCAGTGTTTGAAGGTTGCCAATGTCTTTGTTTATAAGTTCCACGATAATACGCTCCATGGCCTTGCAGATAAGGCTTGTCAGACTGATGGGACGGTAGTTTCCGAGATCCAAGGTGGATCCCCCCTTGTGGAGTGGGATAACTGTAGCTCTGCACCACTTAGTGGGAACGAAACCTGAAGTGAGGCTATGATTTAACATGACACTTAGGTGAGGTGCCAGTTCATATTGTAGTTCATGTAGTACACAGCCCGGGATGTCATCTGGTCCCATGGATGCTGTATTCTTAGCTTTAGAGAGTGCGTTTTTTACCTGTGTGGCCGTTATTACCAGAATTTGGCAATCTTCTGGTATTGAGATGGGCCATTTAGGGGGTGAGAGGGGGGTGAAGTTGGCACTGAATCGATCTGCCAGGATATTGGCAATATCCTTGGGATCAGTATATTTAATGCCATTCTGTTTTAGCTCAGAGCAGATCTGAGCATTGCCATTTAGATTCTTGACATAGTTATAGAATGCCTTGTGGTTGTCTTTGGAATCTTTGGTAATTTTATTTTCGTAACTAGCTTTGGAGGATTTTATGAGGGATGTCAGTTTCTTACTGAGGCTGGTAAGGAAGTTTTTTGCATCCTGGGATTTTCCTCTTTTCTGCAACAGTTTCTTCCTTTTGTTGTAAAGTTTGTTTATGGCAGGGGACCACCAGATTGGCTTCTTTTTTTTTGGATGAGAGCATCTTGGTTCTATTTGGGATGGCACGATTTATGCATGAGTGGATGTGCTTGTACAGTGCCTTAGTCTAGGATTCAGCAGTTGAACTTTCAGCTCCCATCTGCATGGGTGTCATGAAGTTTGTCACTTCTGACTTGAGTAGCATGAAGTTGGCTTTGGAGAAGTTTTTTATGGAGGTTTCCTTACTGGGGGGTGGAGGTGGGATGTGGATATTAAGGGTGATTAGCTTATGGTCAGACCTAACTAACGATGGGGTGACCATAGGTGTGGAGCATCGATTTCCCATGTTGGTAATGACCAGGTCTAGGATATTGGAGCCCCTGGTGGGACTGGATTAGTTGGTCCAGGACATTGGAATTTATGAATTCCAAGAACCGTTGGGCAAATGTGTTGGTACATGAGTAGTTTTCCCACTTAATGGCAGGGTAGTTAAAATCACCCAGTATTAGGGTGTTTGGTTCTATCTTAATATTTTCCAGTATGTTTAGAAAGGTGTAGTGAGAATCTTTGGGTATGGTGGGAGATCTGTAGCAAGCTACAATTTGGATTGCAGTCTTACCTAGTGTAAGTTGCACCTGGAGAATTTCAGACGCATTGTGTTGGGCAACTAGCCTGGTGGTGTGAATATCCTTGGTGAATATTGACACTCCTCCACCTTTAGTGTTTCGGTCCTGCTTTGGTGGCTGAAAAGTGTGGTAAGAGTTGTAGCCTGGTATTGCAGGGGTGCTCTCTGGAGCCTTGAACCAGGTCTCAGTTACTGCACAGATATCGATGTTCTCCACCTCGAGTGAGTGCATTTTGAGGTTTAGACTTCTAGCATTGAGTAGCATTACCTTCAGATTTTGCATGCTTGTACCTGTTACAGTGGTGGTTTTGTCCTTTGAACTTTGCCTAAAAAAGGCACTATAGAGGTGGCAAGAGCCTTAGCCAGTAACCTGAATCCCAGAGGCGACAGGTGCAGACTATCTCTGGCAAAGCATCATGGTCTGTCAATCATGTCATCCCAGGCAGACAGATACTGGATCCCCTTTGAATGACACCAGAAGATTAGCCAACTGTTGAAGTCAATCATTTTGTCCTTATATTGTGGTATCATTCTGGGCGAAGGCAGGATGCTACTCAGGGCTAGGGTCATGCCTGCCTGAGCCACATGATCCGAGAGCTCTTCCATGTTTCTTTTCATGTAGTCCAGGGAGGTACATCTCAAGTCATTCACTCCAACAATTTACTGCTTATTATTATTTCTGTGCATTGAGAATAGATTGCAGACATGACGAAACACTTTTGTGTAGCATTCAACATAACTGGCCTATTATGGTATTAGTTGAGTGACAATTTAATCAGTATGCACACAAGCGTGGCATTTCAACAAATTCATGGCAATCTTTTTTCAGTGCTTTTAAAAGGGGATATGGGTAAGTAGTTTTGCCTGACAATGGTATTATGTGAGAAAGTATTTGGTATGTGGGCACTGAGGCACATGACTTTTCATATGTTATAGTTCATACGTGCTCTCTCATCTTGACAGTTAATTTAGTGGTGACGCATTACATAATATACAGTATATAACGCTGAGGGTGTTATCACTTTATTCTGCATTTCATAATGCATTTCTTTACTTCATACTTTATCATAATGTATGGCATTATAATTGTACTTATGCAATGGATGTGTACCTTTGTTATAGTTTGTATCAGTTTTGCTGACTTTACTAAAGCTTAAATCTGTTATGCTCAAGCGCTAGTAACAAATCTTTTTTATTTATTGATTTACTCGTTTTGTCATTTTCATGTGCATAATACTGCAGAGACCAGTTCTGATCTTTGTTCATATTTGTGCGGATTGCCTTAAAATGCTTTCTCTTTCAACATTTTTACATACTGCAGACATGCAATAATCAGATTTCTTGAGTACTAATCATTACCTAATGCCATCCACACTTTTGCACTGCATATTTGTTTGTTCTTTTATGTATATGTAATATATGCAGTGCTGTTTAGAGATCAGAACAAAAACTCTTGCATGTCTGAATAACTACCAAAGGCAGATTTGCTGAAATATGGAATGACAAATACAGCACTGCACAAACTGCTGGATATAGGATGTAACACTCCAACACAACATGACACTGTGCAGGAAACATGCAAATGTGGTAAACATGTCGAAGAGGCAAGAGCATAGCCACAGAAAGTGTCAGTGTACAAAGCTTTAAAGTTTTTATCAACTTTAAATTGATGTTATTATCAACACACGTTCACACAATACCACAGTTTGCAATGTCTACACTCGTGT